>NC_143436.1:123980662-124280662 GCF_987193195.1 Phasianus colchicus
GGAGAAGAGAGGAGAAGAGAGGAGAAGAGAGGAGAAGAGAGGAGAAGAGAGGAGAAGAGAGGAGAAGAGAGGAGAAGAGAGGAGAAGAGAGGAGAAGAGAGGAGAAGAGAGGAGAAGAGAGGAGAAGAGAGGAGAAGAGAGGAGAAGAGAGGAGAAGAGAGGAGAAGAGAGGAGAAGAGAGGAGAAGAGAGGAGAAGAGAGGAGAAGAGAGGAGAAGAGAGGAGAAGAGAGGAGAAGAGAGGAGAAGAGAAGGAAAGAGGGAAGGAAAGAGGGAAGGAAAGAGGGAAGGAAAGGAGAAGAGAAGAGAAAGAAGGGAAGAGAGAAGAGAAGAGAAGAGAAGAGAAGAGAAGAGAAGAGAAGAGAAGAGAAGAGAAGAGAAGAGAAGAGAAGAGAAGAGAAGAGAAGAGAAGAGAAGAGAAGAGAAGAGAAGAGGAAGAGAAGAGGAAGAGAAGAGGAAGAGAAGAGGAAGAGAAGAGGAAGAGAAGATGAGCTAAAAGAAAATGTATTATTTATTAAAAAAAAAATTAAATGCCAGAATCCTGGCATGTGAAAAGGGTATTTTTTTTTTTACCAAGTCTTCATTTTTATACCTGCTGTCTCTTCTCCATACCAATTACAGAATCACAGAATCACCGAATGTCAAGTATTGGAAGGAATCTGGAATTGCTCATCTAGTGCAACCCCCCTACCTTAGCAGGAACATCTAGATTAGGTCACACGGGAATGCATCCAGGCAGGTTTTGAATAATGTCTCCAGAGAAGGAGACCCCACAACCTCTCCGGGCAACCTGTTCCTGTGCTCCATTACCTATACCATAAAGAAGTTCTTCTGCATGTTAGTACGAAAATTCCTATGTACAAGTTTTAGGCCATTACTCCTTGTGCTATTGCTACACACCATCGAGAAAAGCCTGGCCTCATGCATTTGCCTCCCACCTTCCTTTAGATATTTATAAATATTTACCAGATGCCCTCTCAGTGTCCTTTTCCCCTGGCTGAACAGAGCACAGTTACTCAGTCTTTCCTCACATGGGTGGCCCCCAAACATCCTTGTGGTCATCCTCTGCTGGACTCCTTCTAGGAGGTCCCTGTCTTTTAACTTAACTGGGGTGCCCAGAACTGGACACAGTCCTGTAAATGTGGCCTCATCAGTACAGACTAGAGGGGGAGGATCACTTCCTTCGACTTGCTGGCCATGCTCTTTTAATGCCAACATGCAGTTGGGTGATTCTACATGGGCCATTTTAACTTCCTGTCAGTTTCCAAGGAAATTGTTTCAGAGACTGAGATTTTCAGGGACTGCTATGTGCTTGCATCCTGTGCAAGAAGGTGGTGTTAATGCCTAATTCACCTAAGTGCGATTCTGGCTTTCTGGCTTTTAAGTTGCTTAGGATAATATTAGTGCTTGAGGAGATAATGGGTTTTTGGTTGTTATTGTTGTTTGGGAGTGTACTGTTCCCATGCATTTTATGGCATGTATTTCTCAAAGCTTTTAATCATTCTTTTACCATTTTATTTATCCTCATTTATGGCATAACATGTCTTGGCCCTTCCATACATTCAGGGTGGACAAAATGAATCATCCCCTTCAATTCTTTTTGCTTTTGAAGAAAAGGGATTGAAACCTTTTCTTACGCAACATTCAGGATTAAATGATCACATTTGTAGAGTAGTTTTTTGAAGGATGTAGTATAGGTTAAGGTAATTAGCTAGGTTTTTTTTCTACTAACCTGCAGGCAGGGGGCTACGTCCAAATTCTAACATCAGACTCAGGATCAGCAAATGATACCATCAGTGCTTGCTACTGCAATGGGGGATGGGGATGGAAGGAAAAAGGGAATAAAAAAGAGAAATTTAAAATGGGAGGAGAGGCACGGAGAGGAGAGGAGAGGAGAGGAGAGGAGAGGAGAGGAGAGGAGAGGAGAGGAGAGGAGAGGAGAGGAGAGGAGAGGAGAGGAGAGGAGAGGAGAGGAGAGGAGAGGAGAGGAGAGGAGAGGAGAGGAGAGGAGAGGGATGGAAACAGCTGCTTATGTCTAGGAGTTACAGAGGAAAAGGTCATGAGCAAGAAAGTGCCGTTCCTCCCTAACAGCAACCTCAGCTTCATGCACCAGTATTTTTGAAATAAGATGTTTTCTCTAGTTTCCTTATGTTACTTAATCAAGGCCATGTAGAGAAAATGGTTGAATACCGTGCGTAGAGTTGGACATCTTTAGCAGAGTTGTGATTCATCAACTTCAATACCCTATTTCCAAAAGCAGTGGATACCAGATGTTTCAGAGAATGCTACAAAAACTGTCATGAACAATTAAATAGATGACTTTTTCATAGAGGAAATAATCTCTCAGGCCTTAGGTCTTAATCAACAGAACCAAGGGTTGAAAAGCTGTTCTGGATCAGCAAATCCAGTTCTTTCTACTTTAATTAACAACATCTTGTAATGACTTTCAGAATTGAAAAACTAGTTGAGTTATAAATTGTAAAAGTTTACCTCAGTAGTCTAAGTGGATTTGTCTCTCATGAAACTATGACACATCTACACATCTCTTTTTCCCCCTTAAATTCCTCACATCTCTAACATTTATTGACAAAATGTGTCATGAGATAATGTGTTGGCAGATAATATTTGGTGGCAGGCTTTAATTTTAACAGTCTTTCAAAACAGAAGCTGTATAGATCAGCTCTAGATTTAGGCACTTAAATTTAGACAATCAAATGTAGTTGCTGTAGATGCCTTAAATTTGGAGGCTCCTCAGTTGTGGAGTTAAACTTGAGTACCACTGAGAGAATCTGCACCATGTTTAAACTGTGGGTGGTTCCTCACTGAGTGGCTGACACTCATTCAAAATTCAGTATCTCTTGGCAACTCAGATGGCCAAAGAGATATTTATCTCCTAGCTCTACTTATCTTGGCAGCAAATCTGGAAATATTTAGAAGTTTACAAATAGGAAATTATAGCTAATTTATAATGCTTCTGCTTGAAACAGATTATTTTATATTAAATGTTTGACAGCTTTTAAGCCTAATTTATTTTTCACTAAACTTTTCTCTTGAAGTCATAAAAATAATTAGTGGTACCTAGAATGCTTCTTTTTAAATTTCCAATTTATTCAAAAACAATTGTTTGAGAATCTTACAAATACTGAGGTAACTCAATTGATTACACTCAGTTTCTTTTAGATATCTGTGCTGAGCAATCTGAAAGCTGTATTTCAATTGTCTCCTGTCCAAATACTCCGTCACTGGCCACCTTCACTGATTCAACTTGGTCTTAGAGCCATCAACATCCGTGATGAACTTTTCTTCCAGAGAGTCAACTTTTGCTTCTGGATATATGTAGCTCAGAAAAGTCATCTACAGAGGAATGGAAATTTAAGGCAACTGACCTGCAGCCTCCATGAGACATCACGGAATTAATTTGATTTGAAGATTTCAAATCTCTTTTATGATTTTTTTTTTTTTTTTAATGTGAACATTTTCCTTGAAAAAATAGGTTATTAATTATTTTGGCAACAGCATGAAATGTGTGTCAACAGTAATAGAAGCAATATGCCTCCTCCAAGAGTAACTGACAACAGTAGCCAATTAGCTTTCCAAGTGCAACTTTTTTACACCGGCCATGGAAAAATAACTAAAAGCAGCCATGGAAAGCACAGAGCTATAGCTATCGCAGCTATAAGTTGTATTGTAAATATGTTGTAAGGTGACTTTAAACAGCATCATAGTAACCAAGGAGACATAAACATGTCCAACATTCCCACTCAGTTGTTTACTCCCTGGTCCATACTGCAGCTCTGGAAGTCACCAGAACCACGTGTACATGCAGAATGCCAGACATATTTAGACAGAGGGTGGAAGAGACCACTCTCACCAGTGACAGATGGGCTACAACAGCTAAGGGTGGAATTAGGCTACAAGTTCACACATCTCTCACTACTACACTGTGCTACTAGTTAGATTTAGTGGGTTTACAGACCTCCAGAAGTGCAAAGCAGCTGTCAGCCATGCTTAATTAGACAGGTTTGCAGATATTTGGCCTCACTAGGACATCATGAAGACACAGAACAAATTCAAAGATAGCCCCAGCAATAGAATTTCTCACACTGGAGAAGAGTAAGGAGGTTGTGGATGCCTCATCCCTGGAGGCATTCAAGGCCAGGCTGGATGTGGCTCTGGGCAGCCTGGTCTAGTGGTTGGTGAACCTGCACATAGCAGGGGCATTGAAACTAGATGATCACTGTCCCTTTCAACCCAGGCTATTCTATGATTCTATGATTCTATGATTATATTTTATTCACATGCAAAGGTCACATGTCTTGCTGTACATTGCAGAAAAGCATCATGAAAAAAAGCACAGGTCCAACTGGTGGCCCAGGAGCAGCATTTGTTATTATGGTAACCCCATGAGATGTACCTGGATGTTCTGGCACATTTCTGATTGCTTTTTAAGCACAGCTCAAGAGCCTACAAGGACAGCTCTACAACTCTCTGGAAAGGCTCTTACACTGGTGTGCATTGCATACAAAATTGAGGAGAAGGAGTAGTATGAGGCTATTTTTTCTCTAAGGCTCAGTCCAAAACTGACACATAAGTTGTTTAAAGGCACTTCTGTCTACAAATTCTGAAGACTCAGAGCCTACGTCAATGAGAAGGACATACATAACAAAATCCACATAGGTGTCATGGCTATAATGTCTGCCTGTTCCTCTGGAAGCAAGATAGTTTTCTCAGCACAGAAATACTAAGCTTTCAACCTCCTTCACTGCAACTTTATGATCTGTTGATTCATAAACCTGCCACTACAGCTTACTTCCATAAACTCAGCCTGAAATTGCTTTAGTGCAATCATGTCTGGTCTATTAACTCACAAATTATCTTGATCTTTTGAAGATGGCAGCAGCTGCATGTCCTCAGCACAGAACAGCAAAATATAAAAACAATCTTCTCTATTCTTGCACACAGTATCTGTTAACCTGCTGCATGGGATCAGATGCAAACTCTGCAGTAGAAAGAAAGAAACGTGTGTCTGGTCTGTTTGGTAAATAAACCCAGAGCTCAGAGCACAGCTGTGTCACAGGGGCAGGTTTATGAGTCAACAGATCATAATATTTCAGGGAACAGAGATGCCAAGCTTGATGATTATCTGATGAGAAAATTACTTATGGAGGGAGAATTTAAATCTGCTTCAAGTGAATACTTAAGCAAGGAAGTTTTAATTTCATAAATGCCTATGACAGAAAAAAAAATAATTAAGTGTACCTACAGAAAAGAAAAACAAAAAAGATTAGAAGATTTTTTCTTTTTCCTGGAATTACAAATTAAGAACCAGAAGATCTCTCGGTGCATACTTTTATTAGTTTATTTCCTTCAGTAACTACCCATGACCTACTTGAAGACACATAGTAGGAAAATATTAAAAAAATAAAGGAGTTTACATACACCTACACAATCTATTCAGAGATCGTAACAGAAGAAATCAAACTATAATTTTAATTTGTAATTTCTAAATGTAAGTTTGATATTCACAATAGGAAATGAAGAGCAATAGAGAATACTGACAATCACAAGATGGAAAATGAGATGCAAAGATTCACCATTGGTAATACAAGAAAACTGGGAAATTTTGTAAATGGTTTTCTCTGTTGCAATTCGTGGAGGAAAAGCAAAAGTGGCCCAGTGTCTCTCCTGGAGACTATGCTCTGTTACTTACTCATGTAACTTGTTTCCTTTATATTTCATGTGTAAAGAGAAATAAATCTTTCTTCTTGCTCCATAGGCCTGCAGATATTTTTGCCCTCAGCTCAACACCAGGGAGATATACAGGCTTTGCTCGTGTGACAATATTCAAATTTCATCCTTCTTTCTGCCCCAAGGCAGTGAGTTGAGGCCAGGCTCCTCTTCTCTCACAGAAGGCAGCACAACAAAAGCTCAAGATTTTGTGTCCAATCCTCAAGCACTAAGGTGGCTCAGTCT
The DNA here is from genome assembly GCF_987193195.1 of Phasianus colchicus. Taxonomy (NCBI): domain Eukaryota; kingdom Metazoa; phylum Chordata; class Aves; order Galliformes; family Phasianidae; genus Phasianus; species Phasianus colchicus. The sequence goes on from NC_143436.1 coordinate 123,986,634, forward strand.
GCAGCACTGCCTGCCAGTAGACCAGGAAGGAGCCTCACTGAGATGAGAGAGTCACAGAATTATTGAGGTTGCAGAAGAACAAAAAGATCGTCAACCCATCACACTGTGCCCACTAATCATGTCCCTCATAGCCACATCTACACGGTTCTTGAACACATGCAAATGGTGACTGCAATGTCTCACCACACTCTTGGAGAAGAAATGTTTCCTAATATCTAACCTGAACCTCCCCTGGTGCAGCTTGAGGCCATTCTGTCACTGTTACCTAGAAGAAGAGGGTGACACCCACCTCACCACAACCTCCTCTTAGGCAGTTGTAGAGAGCAATCAGGTCTCCCCTGAGCCTCCCCTTCTCCAGAACAATCCCAGAACAACCCCCTCTTCCCTTTCGACTTGTGCTCCAGGCCCCTCACCTGTTTTGCTGCCCTTCTCTGGACATGCTCCAAGGCCTTAATATCTTTCTTGTAGTGTTGGGCTGAAAACTGAAAACAGTATTCAAGGTGTGGACTCACCTGAGCTGAGTACAGAGGGATGACTTCCTCCCTGCTTCTGCTGGCAGCAGTATTTCTTGGCCACCTGAGCACACTGCTGGTTTGTATTCAGCTATCAACTAACACCTCCAGATCCTTTTCCTCTGCACAGCTTTCCAGGCACTCTGAAGACACACATACTCTTCAGACACACAAGCAGAAAGACAAAGCTCAAAGCATAAACACAGAATAAAACTCAGCAAGTCAGCTCTGTCCAGCAAACAGGTTAAGAGTTTCAGACCGTAAAAGATGACAAAACTGTTTTCTTGTAAGAAGACATTACAAAGATACAGATTGGCATTACAAGGTTAGACACATCATTTCACAGACCTTTCTGTAGAACTTTTAAGAATAACATGACCCATTTGCAGCTTTTCAAAAATGGGAACTCTGACTTGCGACAAGTTCACTATTTCATTTCTCCATGGTCACTGTTCTGTTTTTTTCTCAACTGAGAATCTGATAGAGGGGCCTAGCATCAACAAGGCAGAAGAGATAAACTTTGTATCTTAAACAATCTCTGTCACCGCCAAAAAAAAAAAAAAAAAAATTATTCTTCTTTACTCAGACTTTCTTTTCTCTCAAGGCTTTGGCCAAAGATGAAGCCTGTAATAATGAATATCCAGGGTGATTCTTCTCAGCATTCCCTAAGGCTTTCCCAGCATCCCCTAGATGCTTATTTCTGACTATATTTATTAACTGCCTTCAAAGAATCTCCACAAACCTCCCTTCTTAGCAGGATCTAAGGTCTTTCTTACAGCTTCTACAGTGCACTGATGAAATCTATTTAGGATTGTCTTCAACAGTTTGTGCAAGCAGTTTTGGTTCACAGATTTCTTCACCAGTTTTGAAACTTAAGCAGTAACTTTGGTTTTATTCAGGATGAACTCTAATTAGCTCCCTCCTGGTTCTTTTTGCCTCTCACTTCCAGGCAGAAAAAAAAGTCACTCAGAGGCACTCTTTGTTCTAATTTAAGGGCCAGGTTCTTCCAGATCACCTGGGAGAGTCACACTGAATCTGGATGAGATTACCTTGGCTCAAAAGAATCTCCAATTTTTCTTTCATCACCTTGTAAATTTTATTCTGTGCTCTTGATTGCTTAAATGTGAATATCAAGTGAATGACATCACTGTGTCAGGGATGAGTTCTCAGTTAATCACTGATACCCTAAGCTTCCACACGACGCCGTCAAACTTTTCCAGCCAGTTGGAGTTGTGGGAGCACTCATCCCCACAAAGGAGAGCGTAATTTTGTGCCTATAAATCTGCTTGCCAAGTGGGGAAACCAGTCATTACATTTCTTTCAGGAAACATTTGTTCATGTGAATATTAGATGGGTTGTGGACCAAAGTGCCTAGCTACAGAAACAGGGCTTCTATTTGACTTGTGATGGGAAAGAACATTGCTAGATTTACATGATGGCCACGTATATAGTGCAGCAAAGCTCTTGGAATAAAAGATTTTGAAGAATCTGTCATCCTGTTTCGAGACACATTGATAGCAAAGGATTTTACTTGAGAATGCTCATGTTTGATATTGTTTCTCATAGGAAGCTGCATTTTGCCTAGTGTAAGGAACTTACAGAGACAACCAAGACCAGAGTATTTAAGGCTGAATTCCCCTCATTCCTCCCACCTCCTTTGAATAAATGAACTTCCTTACACTCTGACAGAGTGGAGAGATTAATTCAGAATATGTGTGCACAGTACACCTGGCAGACCCGATAAAGCTTGGCTCAAAGAACAAAGATGAAACAAAGGCATAAATAAAACAGTAGAAGGATTTACAAAAGGACAAAATATGGGCAGCCATTTAAAGGTGACAGTAATTACTTAAGTAAATGTCAAAACTCTTCAAAGAAGCAAGGGGGATAATATTCATGAATATTTAAGGCTGAAACGTGAGCATGTTGATTTGCCATTTGGAAGGTTATGTTTCCTTCTTATCTTCTCTCTGATAGCTACAATAATGGGCATTAAAATTTGTTCCTGAAAAAAATGCAAAGAAATCACTCAATGTTTGAGGACCTATTGATTCCTAGATGTATCAAAATCAATGGTCCTTAAATTCACTTGGAGCCCCATTCCTGAGCCAACACAGGATGACGAAAACGAGCAAACAGCAGAAAGAATTTCAGATCACTGTAAATGTGTAGAGACACTTTTTCTGCAATAGCCAGTATTTCCTGAGCACAGTGAGACAACAGAAGTTCACCAGATCTTTCATCTCCAACCCAGCTTTCACCATCACAGGCAGAGGAACTGACAGGTTATCATACAAAAAGTGACAGCGCCCAACCAAGCATGGGAGAAAATTTGGCACTGCTCTGCCACATACTTTGATCCACTGTGAAATGCCTACTGGGCACCTACTGCCCAGCTATCACTGTTTGACTCCAAACATGGGCACGCATTAACACACACTAAGCAGCAGCAAAAAAAACTTTACAAAGACTGATCTGTATCACCAAAGATCTGTATTAACTATCAAGATTGGCAGAAGAATATACAACATTAAGTGATGGCAAATAAAATGGTAAATGAAATTCGGTGTATTGAATTCTATATTCAAGAGATGCATGTAGGGAAGGAAGGGAGGGAGGATGGAAGGATGGAAGGATGGAAGGGAGGAAGGGAGGGAGGGAGGGAGTGGGAGAGGAAGGGAGGGAAGGAGGGAGGGAAACATTGGCATGCCTCTTTGTATATACATGATTTCCTTGGTGCACAGTCCTAGTCCTTCTCAGGTCCATCACCCAAAGGGATGTCTTTTGAGAAGAGTGATCAAAAATATGCAATAGTTTCTACATGAAGAAAGATCTTGTAAGTTAGATTTCTTAAGCATACTCATGGCTGAGTGGAATATGCACAGTCATGGCATGGAGAGGAAATGGTTAATCTGCACACAAATCGTAGTTCAGATGAGGAGACTTTCGTCAAAAACATTGAGAAGTCTAAAATTTTAAAGAGACTCAAGGGGATAGGAATGAACAAGATGAATCAGTACTGGAAGAGATCCTCTGAGGTAAACAAAACATAAATAACATTATGTACAGAGCCTTCCTGAGCAGGGAAGGGTCCAAAGTCAGAAGAATAAGGTTCAAAGGGTTGCATGAACCCTTTCTTTGATCTGAATAAATTCAGCCACTTTTTGCTCAGCATTTTATACAAAATGTAGCAGCTACCAAACTTACCTCACTCTTTCTTGTCAAATTCTGCCAAGCACATGCCTATCTTCAATCTAGAGATAATCTTCAAATCCACTAAGTTTTAGATTCCTCTATACTGCAGACATCTTCTAAAATATGATCTAGAACATGCTGACCAAAGAGGTATCCAGCTAGTTTCATTTAATACAGTGATTTGTGTCAATTGCCACCTGTATCTAGACAAAAATTAGGCAGAGAGCTAGCACTCACTTGACGTAGCTTTTATGTTCCTGGTAAATGCTGAACAGCAAGATTTCTTGCAGTTATCAGGAAAATCTCTTCTATGATCTCACATCTGACTAATCTGGGTTTGACACCAAGGGAAATCATTTAAGTTGTTCTGTGTTAAAAGAAGAGAGTGAGTTTTAAATCAATACGAGTGGGAGAATTTAGCATAATGACAATTTATTATCATTCCATCTTACAACCAACAACACAGGAGACTCTGAAGAATATTTCACTCTCAAAAACAGTGAGACACGTTTGTTCTAAATTATTACCAAAACTGAAGGAAATATGGTTAAATAGCGTCACTAATGTGACACTAGCTTAGGATGTTATTAACTGATCACATCAAATAAAAAATTTACACATTTATATAAAGTTGATGTAGGAATTCTGCTATGGAGGGGAAAGGAATAGTATAAGGCATCACAGATAATGGGCATTAAAATATTTGTTTATAAAAGTTATTTGCTCTGTTGTCATGAGCTACGTCCCAGTGGCACTAAAGGAACTCAGTACAAGAAGGGCTGATGTGATCATCAACAGCAAGGACAGTTCTCTAAGTGTCAACAACCATTAAGTACAAAAGGTGTCACAAAACATCTGCTCACTAATTCCTTACTGATAAAACACCTCTACCAGCTTGTATTAATCTATAAGCCTTCATACTCCTTAGTTTCTAAAATTTGTTATTCTGAGGAGATGTTATATCACAGTAACAGACTATTTATAAGCATAAGAATAGAAACAGTCTGATTGCAGAAGAAAGAAGCCAGTAATTTTGAGAAGAAAATATTTTGATTTTCCATTTTAAAAAGTCCAAGTTCACAATCGAGATGGTAAACGCCTTTGGGAATGAGAAGCAAGTCCAGCTCCCATCCATTACAGAAGGACCAGAAGTCCAACTGCCAGCTCTGTGCATGGCACCATCTGCTGCTTCCACCTCCAGGATAATTCAGAATGCTTTGTGGCATTCTGGCAAGATCAAGCAGAAGGTGGATTATTCCAATGATGTTGGATAAATGGTGGCTTTGGTTTTGAATATCTATAGTCCTAGCTTCTTCCAACTGCTGCTCTTTCAATTTCCGGAAAAGATGAATCCAATAAGTTCATAGCCAGATGACTTACTTTCGTATATATGGAAATGCTACTTAATCCCTTTGAAACAAGAGCACTATTTATGCTTTTAAGCTAATGTGAAGTCTGTTCCCTTTACTTTATGGTATGAGACTGTATCTCGGGGCCAGTTGCATTTCTGGCTATTTCACATTCTACTGTTCAATCTGCAGATTTCCAAGTAGAATCTTCAATTACCATGGGAAAAATATAAGAAAATTTGCGCTAGTTCCCTCACCTCCCAATCCAGCATAAAAGACCCCAAGTCAGTATGGCCTCATTATCTGGAATCACAGAAAATCACTGAATTCCTGCCTTATGTGTCTGGGATCTTCTAAAATTAGAAGATAAACTGTATTTCTAAAAGTAGCAGAGGACTGTTATTCAGGGACATTAAATGAAGTGTGCACACGTTAAGAACAATCCCGAGAGAAACTGAAGCTCTCAGGAGACAGATTTCCATGGAGGTATGAGAACCATTAGAGGCTTGCTTAGTCTTAGAAGCCCTTCTATGTTTCTGCTTCTCCACCTGTAAAGACAAGTTTTGCTCCACAACTCCAGGAACTTTTCTTCACATTTAGAACGAAACTGAGCTGAATCAGTGTCCACCTTCCAATCTGAGGTCTCTCATGGCTCTTATTAACAACTGTTGTTGTATGTCTGAGAGTGCATTTCTGTTTTATACTTAGAATCCATTCATTTTGATCCAGGAAACGAATTGCTGCTATCTTGTTTTCTTAGCCATGCACTGCAGCCTCAGGCATGTTCTTCATATATGTATATGGATGTGGGTATTTTTCTCCATGTTAATTATACTAACTAAAAGTTCAGATGTGTTACTAATATTCTGCATGTATGGCAACAGATCCTTTCTCCACAGGATCAGAAATTCAAAATTGCTTCTATATGCCATTGGTGGGCTTACTAAAATTAGAGCACTGATGTCTAACTATGCCATAATACTTTATTTTACCTTCTTAATGCAGAGCAAGATTAGGATTCTCCATGATGAAAAGTGGCGATTCCTCCTATTGATGTTTAGGGTAATAGCACTGTCATCAGGTTTGAAAGGAATTTAATTCTTTGGATGTGTGAGATTACCATTCCTTTCACTCAGCTGTCTCGTGCTGTACAGTCACCTCTGAAGAACACATCCAGCTTCATTTGATCAGAACTTGTGATTTTTCCTCTGTGTATAGAACCAAGACATCCAGTGCAATTGTTCACAGCAGCAACTGGTCCAAGGAAGCTCTAACATCAGCTACCATTGCTCTTACTGCTAACAAGAATTCTAGTGCTCCTTCTTTTTACACTTCAGCTATCTCTTCCAAATGGCAAATTTTTGATAACTTCCTTGTTCCACAGAATGCATTACAGCCTTTTAAAATATCCATTTTATATCAATGTGCATGTACATATTTATTTTGCTTCTCTCTCAAACACTGAAATTTGGTACTCTATATAGATTCAAAACATCTACGTTTAAAATCATGTTCACTCATCAGAGTTTAATGAACTTTTCTACACTCCAATCTATGTATTGATTCCAACAGCTCTTAGATCTTTTCTCACTTCCACATTTTCTCCCTTATTTTTCATAGCAGCAATTAAAAGTGTATAAATCAGGCTCCCCCTGAAATGGGAATATACTAAATCTTCTTTTTTCTTTATCATATCAGAAGAAAGTCTCTAACTATACTGCAATTGCCATAACAAGGTGTCCACATTACGAGTGGTACAAGCATATTGAAACGTGGTGCTTGTAAATAAAGCAATGACATGGGTACAGATAGGCTGAGCCCGTACATAGTGCAAGAAGCAAGGGCAGCAGGCAGGGGATAGTCTATATTACATTAAGTTTAAGGTTATTTAACAGAGGAACAGACTAACAAAAATACAAGTACAGCTTAACAAATGGTTACACAGTAGTTCAGAAAAAGGCAATGCTATTTTTTCTGAGATCAATATAACATAGAAGGATGTATGGTTGTTGGCAAATGTGGCTGTTGTTATTATGGGACTAACTTGTCTTTCAGCAGTGATGAGAAAATAAAGTTGTAAGGAAAAGATGTTAAATTGTAGAACCAGGTGCTGTACTCAATAATGGAATTAAAAGAGATTATGAGTGTGTGTTTAATTCAAATCTGGAGTGACAGGAAGAATACTGTTATCTGTCCCCAGGGCTCATCCTGCTGTCTCAGATGTGTGAAGTCACAAGCAGAACTGAGGAAGCAAGAAATGTTTTCACTATAGTTGAGGTCTGTATGTTCTGCACTGCATCTGCTGAACACCATCAAAGCTCTTAGTAGGGGATGAATGAGGATACATCTTCAGAAGCTCTACATTTGGCAAACTGTTTGGAAAGCTAGGTTTACACAGTCGAAGCTGCCTGAAGCATAGTAGCAGATGGCATTACAGACAGATGCTGGGAAAAAAAAGTGTTATTTTCTGCAAACATACACAAGAGCACTGAAATGCTGCTTAGATGAAAAGGTTACTACATCATGCACTAGTTGCTTGTTGCTTTTTCAAGAACAAGAAGCACAAGTTTAAACTTTTCTTTTTTCCTTGACAAATGGCAGAGATAAAATAAAACTATGTTTTCATTTATGCACTAGAAGAAACACTAGGACAGCAAAAATGAACAACTTGGTTGTATCTTTTTTTTCTCTCCCTCTCCTTTTTAAGCTTAGAATATTATATGGGGAAGAACCCCTGGCATCCCAAGTTTAACAATACTAGTTAAAGTCTTTTTTTAATGCTGCCAAATATACAAACAGAAACAAGCTAGACTTCTAATGTTGTAGAATATTTCCCTTTCTAGGTAACAACTCCATTAATCACATAACTTCATCCACGTGTCAAACAGTTCATTGTTTTTCTTCTGAAAGAGACTTTGCAATCAAATCATACTGAATTGAGAGCCATAGTTTTTCACAGAATGAAGACTCAGAATGCCCTCAGTGAAAAATAATCTATTTCTTTAAAAAAAAAGATTATTCATTTGCACCATGGCTTATTATACATGTATGTTAATTTTGTGTGTGTTTCAAGCTTACCATTAACATGCAGCATAAAAAATGCACACATTTTTTATTCTAAATGAAATTAAAACAGTTTTCAAAGATTTCTTAATATAATCCTTGTGAAATGTTCTGTATTTAAGAATCTCTATTTTCTCACTGAAGATAGTTTCATAGTGCTGCTCATTGGACAAGATGAATAATTTATTGCAATAATTTGGTGGCTATTTTTCACAGCCTGATGTTAAAACAGCTAGTCTTGTCCTACTGCCTCTTCCTCCCTGAAAAGCATACTAAATAAATAAACAAATAAATAAAGGTGAATGTACAGACAGAAACTTAATTTACACCATTAACTTATCCAGCTATCCAAACCCCATTCAGGCAAGAAGTGATTTTAAAAGCAGTTCCTCCTATGAACTACAATTCTGACTCTCAATTGAAATCATTTCTGTTTTCAACAGTGTCTGTAAGTGCAGCCTTACCAAAGAGTTCTAATGAAAACTTAGGAAAACTTGCCTCCCTCACTTTCAAGATCTCAAATCTTTCTGCTCTTCCTAACTTTAAGTCTGTGTAAGCATTCAGTTTTTGGCTACTGCCTATTCAGTGATAGAAAGCCAGCATTCATGTTTTAATTTGTTTTCCAAGCTTGCCCTTTTACAACAGAATGATGAAAATACACCAAGTTTCTTCAGCAGGTTGCTGATTTTAATACAAGCTGAAGTAGTATAAGTGGTTTCCCATGAAGTAACTTGGCAATTTAATTATCAAATGCATTAGTTGTGTTTTCTAGATTCAATTAGTAGGAGAGAGAAAGCCAGAACTTCAAGTAAGCTTAATATGCTGTTAAGAAAGACACTGAATAACGGTGCTTCTCATTATTAAAGGGTATCACCACCTGGGGAGTTAAGTTTTTTGTATAGTGAAAACCACCAGTAGAAAAGTCAGTCTGCCCTTCATATTCACTTCCTTTATTGGTATATTTCAGCATTTTTTCTTGTAAATATCACTGCCAAAAGAATATTTAAGGCAGTTTCAGCATATGTGGGGAGATTTAAGTCATCGTTCCATTAATCAATGTCTCTTATTCTGCTAGCATTTGACAGGTGATAAACTGGTCTTACGTTTTTCTAGGGTAAACATCGCTAAGCAATGATAAAGAGGAATCAATCCTAGTACGATTAAGAAGAGAAATGTATGAGATCTGCTCATTCTGGGGGTGAAGCAAGTCTTGTGGTCAGTAGACAAAAAGGTGATTCAGAAATACAGAAGATGGATTTTTAAAGTAAGTTAGTTCTGTATATCAGAAGTATAGTTAACGAGGAGAGATATGAGTTGACAGGTAACCGTAACTTCAGTGTTAAAATGTCAATTTGGATTGTTGCTAATTTGCTGTAATGTATTTAGTAGTATATTAGCAGAAGATATTTTAAGGTACATATTTTAGGTCTCTGTGGCAGATGTTTGGTTTTCATAAACCACACATATATTTTACATTTAAAATAAAAGCAGGTGTGCCTCATTCAGAGACTAATTATACTGCAAAGCAAAACCAGCATGTTGCTCTACACAGGATCACTAAAGCCATCCTCCTTGAACTAGGTCTGGCTACTTAATAGCGTTCATTAGCTGGGAACATTTTCCAAAGCACTCTGTCAAAGCCATTTCCAAACCATGTTGTCCTAGATCAGGAAGAAAAATCAGCACATGTCCAAACAAAAATTGCAACAACTTTTTTTGTTCCCAAAAGAGAAATAAAATTTGTATTTTTTCATACCTGACATGAGAATACAGTACAGCTATAAGAGAACAGGTAATCAAAGCTTCACCGACTGTAAACCATTCTGTAATGAATAATTCCTTTATTTTTTTTTGTTGTTCTATCAGATAGCAAACCCCAGAATAACCAGTGTCCCACTGACTCTGTGTCAGTGTGAGGATTAGAGGGAAGAGTAGAGAAAAATGGTTTAATTGTATTTGTATGAATAAATAAGATTTAATCATTTCATCAGTATTTGTAACACAGTTTACTTGCTTTCAGGTAACATAAGCACTCTCCATTTTAAGCAGTACTTCTTGACCTGGGGAAAGAACATCCAGCAGTTCTGAAGGCTAACATATACTATATAAGTGCTCTCACAAAAAGTACTGGTGCTGTGACAAGCTCAATCTCCTCCTCTTTCATGTCACCAGTCATGTAGAGCAAGGGGCAAGTTTTCAGAGCAAACATGGTAAGAAGAATCCATGCACTGAAAGGCACACTCATACTCATATTTTGCTCCTTGCAAAATTTGTAGATAGGATGACTTTTGTGCTGCAATTTTTTTCTTGCAGATGAAGCTGCTGAAGAGAGAATTAATATATGCAGGAATTGCAATCAGTGGTACATAAAAGTGTGAAGTAACAATAGCTTAAAATCCACAAAACAGCATAATATCTTTTCAATACTGAAAAAAAAAAAAGTTAGTAAAATGATTTTAAAACTTAAATAGACATTTTATATAAAATATGTGCTCCAGTGACAATTGTAACATGCCATCTTACCTGTATCCTTCAACAAGCCAAAATGTAAGAAAAGTAATGGACTATGTTTCTAGAGAACCAATTTTCTAGGTCTCACTTGCACTATGTTCATCCGAAAATACTGAATTATGAAAACATTTAGCTTCGTACTTTGAAATTCATTTGCTCAAACTATGTACTGCTATGAATGCACATAACATTAATCAAGTATCCATTGAAGCAGCAGATTGTCAAGAAAGAGGTAATCACAGTATTTTTTGCTGAATGTGCAGACATACTGCTATGATTTCATCACAGTTTTAAAATTAAGTTAGCTTTGAAATGTGGAGTATTTCCTGGTTTTGAGTCATCGGTGTCAGAGCTCTCTTTCTTCCTATTTCATGCTGCTTTGTCAATTCTATTGTATCATTCTCTTTGGACTTGTTTGCCATCAGTAGGAAAAGAATGTCCTTTGTTCAGCCCCTTCTTTAATAGTTAACTCAAATGAGAAATGGAACATCTTGTTTGTTACCTGAAACGGCTAGCTTAATTGTTTAGAAGTATGTTCTCTAAGAATATGGTGTGTACTACACTGGTAAGAGTAACCAGGGACTTTGATGAGCAGTACTAAAATATCTTTTAATTTGGAATAAAGTCCTAGCCCCAACTTTTATATATCCTTGTTGTGAGGGCTGGTGAATCAAATTAGACAGTCTGAAGATTCCTGCTTAAAAGCATGAATGAAAGGTAATTTTTCAAAATGCTTCTGGGCAGTTAGAAAATTGAGCAGCATTCAGTTTGGACTGGGAATTCTACCTGACATAGCCTGACCCTTCATACTGGCACTTTACAACTGTGCATATGACATGGCAGAACAAACTCACCACAGCAACAAGATGTTTAGATCTTAAAATATTAGAACTAATGGGATTTGCAGAGGTTGAGTGTTCACTCTCAAAGATCTAGCAGAAGGAATATTTTAATGATATGTTTCAGATGTTCAGCCCAGAGAAGGCAACAAGATCCAGTCCACGAGACATAAAAACTGAATAAAAAACGACAACCTAAACCAAACAAAATAGAAGATGTTGGAAAAAGCAACTGTTTGTAAATATTTCTTAGGAGTCATCATCTATAATTATTTATATCTTATGTTAGAGTAAGTATTTTCCCATTCATACATAAATGTAGTCCATATTTCTGTCTACAGACTATTCCTGTGTCTTCTGTGTTCCCTTGAATTTCTTTCTTTCTTGAAACTTGGCCTTTTTGTCAACATATTCAAAAGTGTAAACACAATTTCGCTGTGAAGTATGGGGTTTTTTTTTTGTTGTTTTCAAAGATTCATCTCTGAGGTTCATGCTTGGGCAAGAAACACGGCTTGGATGTAGAAAGTAGAAAACAAACAAAAGCTGAAAACTATAATAATTTTTAAAAAAAAATGATGAAAGAGTTCTCTGCCACGCAGTGACACAGCATGGGAAGATGGGCCAGAGGCACCCTGTGAGACAAGAGTGTTGGGGGCTACCATGGGGAGCTCAGGGCACACCCTGGCAACCTGATCCCATCCTATGTTCACAGGAAGGCAGTCAGGGACAGAGGTGCAGACCTTGGATGTGGAGTCTCCTTGGGGATGTGGACAGGCCCACAAGTTGGGATGGGTTTGGGCCCACAGGTGGGCTCAGCTGGGCAAAGGTCATGAAGCCCAGACTGCTGTTATCTTTCTGGGAAAGGGACTAGCAGCCCCAGGATGGTGTGTGGGCCTGGGTTTGGGCAAGGAAAGGCCCAGGGGTGGGCATGGACAGTCAGAGCTGAATGAATTCAGTGGACATTTGTTGTACATTTTACAGATGTTACACAAGGAATGGGTAGATGTATTGAAGGTGAGGTTGAGAGGTATGGCTGATAAAGAGTCATTAGATAGTGGGGCATTACTGACCATGATGTAAATGGCATGGAAAAAGGGGCAGAGATTGAACTGAGTCTGGCTAGGGTGAAGTTCATAATATCTCCTGTGGGGCTCTACTTTAGATTGGTGGCCAAGAAAGTGGTGATAACAAATACTGTTTTAGCTTTTGCTGAGCAGTGCTTGCACAGTATATAGGCCTTGTCTTTTTTCCCTTTCTGGCCCCACTGAAAGTAGGCTGGAGAAATGGTAAGGGGTTGGGAGGTGTCCTGGTCTCAGGTAGCACAGAGTTAATATTCTTCATAGCAGTTGGGGTGGTTCTGTGTTTTGAATTTGGGATGAAAATAATGTTGATAGCACATCAATGTTTTGATTGCTACTGAGCAGTGCAAACACCAAGTCATGGACTTTTAATTTCCCCTACTGCCCTGCCAGTGAGGATGATGTGGCTACAAAAGAAGCTGGGAGGGGACTCCAGCTGACCAAAAGAATATTCCATATCATATGATGTCATGCTCAACCATAAAAGCTGGGAATACATACACTGTCTTTGTCTTGAACCATAACCTTTTTTTACTCTTGCTCTTCCAATTTTTTCTCCCAAGTGTGCAGGTAAGGAATGAGAAACTGAGTGGGGACTTAGCTGTCACCTGGAGTCAACCCACCATAGACATAAATTTAAAGGCTGTAAACAGAGAAAAAAATATATATTAAAAAAAAAAAAAAAAAGAAGAAAAATACAATCCTTCTTGTGACATTTCTTGTGATATTTAAATAATTGTCATGAATTTGAAGGGAGGAGCTATAAGGTTCTTGTTTGCCTGTATGATGTTAAAGATGCAGTGTACTGAAGAAATATTTCAACACTCTGCCCGTGTTGAAAAGAAACTGTATTGGACTACAAAAGCCAGATTCAGTAACACCATATGTGAACGTTCAAAACCCATTTGAGTCAGTCACAATGCCATCAGGTCACAAGTTATACATGATTTCCTCTGGAGGGACCACTGTTTGAGTAACCTTGTAAAGCTGTTCTTGGTAATTTGAGGACAAAAACTAACCACCCTGAAGAATGCAATCTGCTCGAACGTCCCCAGGAAAGCACGGAAGGACAGCTCTTCCCATCTGCAGGGACTGCTGTGTGCTTCAGAGGTGACGCATAGGACACGTCAGAAGGCACCAAGGGATGTCTGGGGACGAGTGTTCTGCCTCTCATTCAGCAAAGAGGGAGCAGAAAGAGAAGTGCATGAAGCTTTTCCCTGCTAGTTCCAGCAGGAAAATCTATGGTGGGTGCTCCCCCTCCTCCCTGCCCCAGGCTTCTCGCTTTCTCTAACTGAGGTTTTCCTTTTCTACTCTCAGCCAAGTATTACCGCTTCCCTAAAGATGGCAACTGACAGAGGTTTTAGTAAGAGCATTTGCATCAAAAAATAACAGTTTCAGCAGTTAAAAAATAATAGAAAAAGAATTCATAGTCAGATCTGTTTCCAGTCTTTACAGGGACTGAATTCAGGAAACAGCCACTGCACTGGCAAGAGCCTTTCACACCTGGTCTCACTGTGGCAGCATATCTTCCCTGACACAACTCAAATGCAGCAGAAGTGTGGCAGTGGAGCTGCATTATTCCATCCTTTCCATGGGCCAAAACGTGGCATAGAAAAAAACTTTAAAAAAATCTGTTTTCAGTTGAACCTAGTCATCCTTTCCATGGAACAGGCCAACTAGAACAGTGAACATCTACACAGAAATACATATTTTGCTGAAGACCAAGATTCAGGCCATGTGCAACAGAAAATGCAGTGGTCCTTTGGATCAGAGCAGGGAGAAAGCTTGGTAGAATAAGTATAAGGGAGGGGAGTAAGGTACTGCTAGCAAGTTAAGAAAAATGTCAGACATAGTGCAAAAGACCAGAGCCATATTCCCCCATCAGAAGTATTATTTAACTGTTCAAAAAGTGTTGCAGAAGGCAAGTATGGACTAGCAAGACACGGACTAAGGCTCTCCTAAAATAGAACATCCAAAAATAGTTTAACTGGTGGTAGGTGGTGGTTGGACTAGATGATCTTAGTGGTCTTTTCCAACCTTTTAATGATTATATGTTTCTATGATTTGGGCATAGCTCTTATTTTGCATAATTGCTTTTATATGCACTGATGTGAATATAGTGGGAAAATCAGGCAGAGTCTGGAGTTGGTCCTTATCTTTAACCTGAAAAGAGTAGCAATGCAGTTAGCATTCAAATCCCAGTGCAGTCCCCACAGTTTTCTAGAGTTCAAACAGAATGAAAGGACTTACTGCTGGCACGTATTCTTTTTGTTTATTCCTATATAATATTGATTTTATCCCTCACTGTTACACAGCTTTTTGCTTCAGTGTAAGTGAGCACAGAACTCTGTACCTTTTTGTGACCTTGCTCCCTACAATGAAATTTTGCCTCTCGCAGATTGTTTTAGCAAATCAGATTCTGTTACCTGATTTTATCACCTCAGTTCAGCAATTCCTTTTTTCTTTCACTGACTTTGATTAACATGCTCATGCTAGACTTAATAAACCAGTACTGCCAGTTTCATTTCTTGTCTGGATCACCACCTTGCCTGCATTCTCTCTGCTCCTGAAACAGGATTTGTGGCTGAGATTACTATTTAGAGTATTAATCCCCAACTTGACTCCGTTCTCATTTCTCAGGAATCATTTTCTTCCCACTGTGTTTATGAGCTTGAAATCCAGTTGAGGACTTTTAGGTCACCAAGCAAATTTAAATTTAATTGTTTCATGAAATAGAGTTACTCTCTTGAGAAAACCTGGCTGAAACCCTGCCTGTGATATTAAACAAGGATTTGGTTGGAAGATTCAGAAACACGACTGCAACATCATCTCAGTATTAATACAATTTTTAGGCAAAGGAGGAAAATTTACACTAACGTCAAAGCCCAATCATTAAGCATGAGATGAGGTGAACTGTTTGTGTGAAACCTTCTTTCATCAGCCGTCTGGAATTATCCAGACATTATTATTTCTGATTTGATAATTCTTGCTTAAATTCCCCACTAATTCGCCTCACATTTTTTGCAGCCACCATTTTGAGCTATACCACAGGCCAAACTCAGCATCAGTTACAAGCAGCACTGCATGCGTTCTGTAAGACTCCTCACCCCAGCTTTCCCTATCTGGATGCTGTCCTTGGCACCACATCTAATTTTGAATGCTTCACTCACTGAGGAAGGAAATGTGATCTTTCCAGCTGTGAAGCATGCCGCACATTTTCCTTTGCAGTGAAATCAAACTGTGGTTTGCATAGTTTGAGAGATCTCCCCATATATACCTGGATTATTTCCTGAACGGTAAAGGGGTCCAGAAAAGCTGGTCCCTCCTCAAGAAGGAAGTCTTAGAGGTGCAAAAGCAGGCTATCCCCCTGAGCTGCAAGATGAGCATGTGGGGAAGAGTACTGGTGTGGATGAACAGGGAGCTTTTCCTGAGGCTCCAAGAGAAAAAAAAAAACAAAACCTTATTTCTGTGGAAGAAGGGACAGGAAATTCAGGGAGAGTACAGAGAAGTTGTTAGGATATGCAGGGAGAAAATCAGAAGGGCAAAGACCCAGCTTAAACTCAACTTGACCTCGGGGTAGAAGAGAACAAAAAACTTTTCTACAAATTTATTAATAGTAAGAGAAAGACCAAGGAGCATCTCTAACCTTTAGTGAATGCAGCTGGAAACATGACCATTGAGGAAAAGGCTGAGATTCTCAATGCCTTCTTTACATCTGTCTTTACAAGTCAGATCAGTTATCCTTGGGGCACGCTAACCCCTGAGCTGGAAGCCTTGGATGGGGAGCAGAATAAACCCCCCCATGATTCAGGAGGAAACAGTCAGAGAACTACTATTCCAGCTGAACTGTCACAGGTCCATAGGGCTGGATGAGATCCATCTGAGAGTGCTGAGGGAACTGGCAGAGGTGATAACCAAGCCACTTTCCATCATCTATCAGAATTCCTGGTCAACTTGGAGAGATCCCAGAAGACTGGAGACTTGCCAGCGTGACTCCCATCTACATGAAGTGTCATAAGGAGGATCTGGGGAACTACAGGCCTGTCAGATTTCAGCAAAGCCTTTGACATTCTCCTGGAGAAGCAGGCAGCCCGTGGCTTGGACAGGAACACTCTTTGCTGTGTAAAGAACTGGCTGGATGGCCAGGCCCAGAGAGTGGTGGTGAATGGAATCAAATCCAGCTGGTGATCAGTCATGAGTGGTTTCCCCAGTGGTCAGTACTGGGGCCTGTCCTGTTCAGTATCTGTATTGATGAGCTGGATGATGGCATTGAGCACATCCTCAGTAAATTTGCAGATGACACCAAGTTGGCAGGAAGTGTCAATCTGTCTGGGGGCAGGAAGGCCATACAGATAGGACAGGCTAGATAGCTAGGCTGAGGCCAGTGGGATGAAGTTCAACAAGGCCAAGAGCCAGGTCCCACACTTTGTCCACAATTCCAGACAATGCTACAGGCTTGGGGCAGACTGTGTGGAAGAATTAGACCTAGGGGTTTTGGTCAATGCTCAGCAGAACATGAGCCAGTATGTGCCCAGGTGGTTAAGAAGGCCAATGACATCCTAGCTTGTATCAGAAATAGTGTTGCCAGCAGGAGCAAAGAAGCGATCGTCCCTCTGTTCTCAGACCTGGTGATGCCGCACCTTAAGTACTTTGTTCAGTTTTGGGCCCTCACTATAAGAAAGACATTGAAACCCTGGTGTGCGTTCAGAAAAAGGCAATGAAGCTGACGAAGGGTCTGTTACACAAGCCTTATGAAGGGAACTGGGATTATTTAGTCTGGAGTACGCTCAGGAGAGCCCTTATTGCTCTCCACAACTGCCTGAAAGGTGAAATGGGGGTCGGCCTCTTCTCCCATATAACTAGCGATAGGACTAGAGGGAATGGCCTCAAGTTGTGCCAGGGGAGATTCAGGTTGGACGTTAGGAAAACTTCTCTGAAAGAGTGGTTAGGTGCTGGAACAGGCTGCCCAGGGAGGTGGTGGAGTCACAGACCCTGGAGGTGTTTAAGGAATGTTTAGATATAGTGTTGAGGTTTAGTGGGAAATACTGGTGATAGGTGGATAGTTGGACTGGATGATCTTGTAGGTCTTTTCCAACCTTGGTAATTCCATGATTCAATGATTCTATGTGTTCACATCATTCAAGTGTTACATTTAGTAGTATAATGCTTTAGAATAATATTGCTATAGAAACATATACAGACAAGAAATTCCTCCTTAGCAAAAGTAAAAGGGCTGTTGCCACTGCCTGACTTCAAAGACCTTCAGTGCCTGAGTCAGAGCACAACTCCCTGCATACACAGCTACTCCAAGTTTCTGATTTAACCCCATTCTGTGACTTTTCCACTGGGATGTTGATGTGACTCAAATGGGAGTGAGAGAACATTTTATGTCAGGAGAACTCAGCTTTATTCAACTTCCTCTGAAGATCCTCCATGTAAGGAAATGCTTTCTAACCAAAGTGGGAATGGATTTTGGTAACCGGCCCTGCTGGAAGCACAGATGTGAAGATGCTTCTCAGTCTCTCATCATTTCTAGTCCTGCAACAAAGAACAGATGTTTATGGCTCTCTGCAAAATGTCCATTTACACAAGTATGGTTATCACAGAACTGGCACTAGCAAATGTTTGCAGAGCACTTTGCATTACCTCATGAGAAGAGGAGACACAAGTTGTCTCTTTCATCCTTCAGTCCAATGCTAACAAGCCTATCAGCTCCTCCTTAGATCACAGATCACATCTGCCATGAAGGCAGGTATTTCCCCTCTGTGAAGTGAGAAATCAAAGCACAGAACTCTTATCACAGATGTAATTGCAATGACAGAAAAAGCTATCCTGAATCTTCTCATAAAACTAAGCTTTGTTTATTTTTGCCTTTTTATTAGTGTTTTCAAATTGTTACTCCACAAGGGAGAAGTCAGTGTTTCCTGAGTTTTCAGACAAGTTGCCTGTTTAACTCAGGGCTTCTGAGGGTTTTTCTAACCATCACTGTTCATATATGTTTTCAAGTCTCAGCATCTCCTTAATCTACATATTCTCCTTTTACCAGCAGTCTCATGTTATCACAGCTCAGTTAGGTGTAGCTGAATAAAAGGCATAACTAATTATTTAGCACAGCAAGTGTGACATCTTAGGGTAAGTAATGCACAAAGCCAATTGTATGTCAGCAGTCTGTAATGTGAGCATCTACTTTTTCACATAAGAAGTTAATCAAGTACATCC
Organism: Phasianus colchicus; assembly: GCF_987193195.1. Classification (NCBI taxonomy): domain Eukaryota; kingdom Metazoa; phylum Chordata; class Aves; order Galliformes; family Phasianidae; genus Phasianus; species Phasianus colchicus. The sequence goes on from NC_143436.1 coordinate 124,005,401, forward strand.
GTTACATCCTTGGATAGCCAGCAATTTGCTAGACTAATCTCTGAAAGAGATGCTAGAAACTGCATAAAAATAGAACTTGGTTTCTACATGGGGGACAGAGTTGTGACAGAATGTGAACTGGCACTAAACCAGATATGAATGCAGAGTTTAGCTCAAAAATATCTATGTAAAACTTCCCGTGAAGCTGACTGCGGGGCACTCAATATGGAAAAAAACACAAGGCACGTTTAATCTTCTTCCTTCCTTTCCCTTTCCCTTTCCCTTTCCCTTTCCCTTTCCCTTTCCCTTTCCCTTTCCCTTTCCCTTTCCCTTTCCCTTTCCCTTTCCCTTTCCCTTTCCCTTTCCCTTTCCCTTTCCCTTTCCCTTTCCCTTTCCCTTTCCCTTTCCCTTTCCTTTTCCCCTTCCTCCCTTCCCCCTTCCTCCCCTCCCCTCCCCTCCCCTCCCCTCCCCTCCCCTCCCCTCCCCTCCCCTCCCCTCCCCTCCCCTCCCCTCCCCTCCCCTCCCCTCCCCTCCCCTCCCCTCCCCTCCCCTCCCCTCCCCTCCCCCCTTTCCTTTCCTTTCCTTTCCTTTCCTTTCCTTTCCTTTCCTTTCCTTTCCTTTCCTTTCCTTTCCTTTCCTTTCCTTTCCTTTCCTTTCCTTTCCTTTCCTTTCCTTTCCTTTCCTTTCCTTTCCTTTCCTTTCCTTTCCTTTCCTTTCCTTTCCTTTCCTTTCCTTCCCTTTCCTTCCCTTTCCTTCCCTTTCCTTCCCTTTCCTTCCCTTTCCTTCCCTTTCCTTCCCTTTCCTTCCCTTTCCTTCCCTTTCCTTCCCTTTCCTTCCCTTTCCTTCCCTTTCCTTCCCTTTCCTTTTTTCTTTTCTTCCTGTCTGGAAATTTGTAGCAGTTCACTGTATTCATGACTCATGTGAGGCCAAATTGTGACTGTAGCTGTATCTTCACCCTCACACCATTTATTCTGACTTTCAAAATAAATTATGGGAATCATGGGAATAAGCAAAGGTTGTTGGGATGCAGGTTACAGATACAAGAGTAGATATCCACCTCTGTAGAGGACACTCTTGTTTCTTAGTTTTGCCAGAGAATAATCTTATCTGTTTAAAATCCTGATATCTAAATGTAACAGAGAGTGAGAAACTGAATAAATATTTGAATCTGAAAATGTTTCATAGAATCATAGCATAGGTTTAAAAGAAACTTAAAGACCATCTAGTTGCAATCCCCCTGCAGTGAGTGGGAACATCTTTAACTAGACCAGGTTGCCAAACGCCCCATCCATCTTGGCCTTGAATGCTTCCAGGTATGGGGCATACACAACTTCTCTGAGCAAGTTATTCCAGTGCCTCATCTACTGTGAGGGAAAAATTCACCTGACGCCTACTCCAACACACTGGATATGTCCCAGACCTCTTGCAATCTGTACCATTTGGCAAAGTGTATACTCTATTTGGAATCAGCCTGCCAGCTCTGGGAAGTGGAGAGCAGACTCCTTGTTTTGGCTCAGGAATCAGCCATCCAAACAGAGACAGGCCAGACCCTTTCATAACAGGATAAAGAAAGATCACATTAATATTTATTTAGAAGAGAGAGAACAGCTATTTAAGCATGATATGTAGGACACTGATCAAAAATTACAGCTTAACCCCATGAAAAGAAAGAAAAAAAAAAAGTAAAAGTGAAAGGAAGAGGAAGAGGAAGAGGAAGAGGAAGAGGAAGAGGAAGAGGAAGAGGAAGAGGAAGAGGAAGAGGAAGAGGAAGAGGAAGAGGAAGAGGAAGAGGAAGAGGAAGAGGAAGAGGAAAAGGAAAAGGAAAAGGAAAAGGAAAAGGAAAAGGAAAAGGAAAAGGAAAAGGAAAAGGAAAAGGAAAAGGAAAAGGAAAAGGAAAAGGAAAAGGAAAAGGAAAAGGAAAAGGAGGCTGCTTGCTTGTTTTCTGCATAAAGAAATGGAGAACATGAGTTATTTCATTCCTTAATATTCATTCCTTATTTCTGAGATATAATCTGTTGCCTTCTCCAATGTTTTTTTCTTTTCTTTTTACTGTCTTCTTAGATTACTATGAAAGCAGCTTGTGGAGCTTTTAGAGTTTTCTCATGCCTTGTCTGGAAGGTGCTTAATTAAGAGTCAACAAAAACAGATGAGAGAAGGAGTTATATGCAACCTACCTAAAAGCCTTGTCCTCTTTATTTCTCACATTTCACTGCTCTTATGTTTCTGATGATATACATTTGTTATTTCTTTAGTCATCTGTAGAATTATCCAGGAAAAGGAGAGTAGGCAATGTCTATATTTCTAGTGGGAAAGGAAACTGCAACAGGAAGGAAGGATGAAAGGAAAAAAGGAACAAAGGAACAAAGAAACAAAGGAAGAAAGAAAGCATTACTTCTGCACCCGATACCTCACTGTTTGCTAACTCAAAATTTTATGTGAATGTTGTCCCAGCTGAACATTGTGTAAAAGGGTCAACCTTTTAATATCATAGAATCATAGAATCGTGAAGGCTGTAAAAGACCACTAAGGTCATCTAGTCCAACTAGCAACCCATCACAATATGCCTACTAAACAAGTCCCTCAGTGCCACAGCTATCTCCAGGGACGGTGACTCCACCACCTTCCTGGGCATTCCAATTCCTCATCACTCTTTCTGAGAATAAATCTTTTCTTATATCCAACCTGAATCTCCCCTGGTGCAATTTGAGGCCATTTGTTTTTGCTGTTACCTGGGAGAAGAGGCAGACTTTGCCACAACCTCCTTGCACACAGTTGTAGAGAACAGTATCATTCCTTTCTCCTCTTGAAATAAGTAATGTGGCTGAAAGGGTTACTTACAGAGAGCTCAAAAATTGTTTTAGACAATATGTGTTATGGCTGACTACATATACAAGGACTCCAGCAGAAAAACTTCCAGGAAAATTACAAGGAGCAAAACTATAAGAAAAAATTTTTACTTTGACTAATGAAGTAAGCACCCTGACAGGAGTGCTGCATGCTATATTTATTCCAGCAGTGCCAAGTTATCTTCTTTAATACACTAGGCATTGGGAAAGAAGATAGCAGATGATGCTGGAAATGGTAATAGGATGTGGAGTCAAATGACAGCTGAGCTCATGGTGAGTGTTTCTCCCACATCAGCTCAGATCAGGGGTCTGTCTGACAGGGACATGGGCAGAGACAGTCATCAGTCCCCCTCAAACTGTGGCAAGAATTTTAGAAGGGACATGCAATCATAGCCAGCTTAAGTCTTTCAAAAAGATAATGAGGTTCTGCTTCTCCACAGCATTGCAAATCATCTGACAACTCAGTGGGATACCTGTTGTTTCGTATTCTCCCAGTACTAAGACACCAAGGTAGTGGAGGCTGAGGCACAGGACCCTTGGCAGGGGAACAATCTGCCTCTGAAGACCACCAAGGCTTTCTTGGACAGACCAAACCACTGTGGTTGCCTCCCTATCATGCTGAAGCTGCACTCTTGCAAGGTAAATGAAATGGGTTCCACTGCCCTCCATGTAAATGAACTATTCACAAAAAAAGTGTACCTGAAAGGGGAAAAAAGTAGAAGGTATAATGACATCAAGTCTGTGATGATGGTAACCCTGAAGATTAGAAAAAGCTGGGATGCAGGTCAAGGAAGTCTTGATGTCTTCTTCATAATAGACTAATCCCTGCATCGTAGCCAAGCGTGAGCCAGGGGCACACAGAAATAGAAAATGGTTTCTATTCCAGCACAGAATGTCTTAAGAGGCTTTTGAACAATTCCATACCTCTCTTCTCTCCAAAACTCAAGTGAGCTGCTGACCCTCAACAACTGCTTTCCAGAGAGGATGTATGAGCCATTCCATAACATCTTGACGTTTTTCCAGGCATCTTCTTCATCTTTCACATATTGCCTCATCACTGGAAACAGCAAATGTTATTGTTAGTTTCAAAATCAGCTTTTATTTCACATCACTACTTCTGAGAGGCATTTCTTCAACAAACAGCATCCTCTTTTTTGAAGAAAAGTCTTTTATCACAAGGAAGTGTACACAATCCTACAGAGAAGGTGGATTTATTTATCACTCAAGAGATACACATTAAACCTCCTCACATTACTTATAGACAGAAAGATAGATTATTGAGGCTGTAAGAGAATAGTAGCTCTAATGAAAGAAAATGAATCTCTAGCTGATTTGTCCTAGGCTACTAACAAAGGCAAGAAAGAGATCCTTATTTTATTGTAAGAAAAAGCCCTCCCACACATTTGCAATATAATTCTTCAATTTTACATGCTTTCAAAAGGTGTTTGGTTTTTTTCCTCAGAATTCCCCTGGACAGTGTCACAAAAAGAGATTTTGTGTGATTTTCCTATTGACTTTATTTTCTGAGAGCACAGCATTTTTCTGAGAGCACTTACCCTTCAGTATTTCTTTCTTCATATTTCTTGTTCCAGTCTGTGGCTAAAGCATGCTGGTCCCATTCAGGGCCCACAGCTCTTATCCGCATTTGATTTATGAGGTGTTCATAAACAACTTTAATGGAAGAACTGGGTGACATTCTTCTATCTCTCAGCTGGCTATATGTAGAGCTGACAGAGATTATCTGATATGCGCTTCTTCCAGATCTTACTTTTGCCTGAACAGATTTGCCCATCCTTGGTGTGAATAAAAGCATACAACAGCTATCTAAGGTGTTTGAGTTTGGGAAATAAGTTGTTTATGAAAGTTCTCCATGTGGTGATTGGAAATGGAAATAGCTGAAATGCTCACAGTGTGCAACGCTTATTAGAAGCCTCACAGCATAATGTAGATCTCTCTTCCAAACACTGGCTCCACTGTTGCAATTATTCAGACAGCATGTCTGCACAACTGTACAGAGAGAGAGACTGAAAAATAAATCTTAAAAGAACACTAAGCTATGAATTATGGAGATCTATATTTGCATTTGAGAAGAATGCATATGATAAAACCTGCCTGCCATCATCCTTCCAAAGAAGTTGGACTGCATGTGACTGCACCCCCTGCTGTGCCACACCATGAGTTATACAAGAGTGCTGCTGTTATTTTACTCATCTCTGAAGTTTCTGGGCTCTTTGCAATTTCCTTCATGGATTTCTAAATCTATAAGATGATTTGTACATGGAACTGCATGAATTTGTTGTCTTAAGGCTGAAGTGACAATGAGAAACATGAAAAAGAGCATGGCAGGGAAGCTAACTCTGGGGAGTATTAAACACTCCCAACTTGTTGTAGGGTTTAATTTTCTTTAAAGAAGCTTTAAAGAGAGTGCAAAAGCAATCTGCCTTCATTCTAAAGATCCCTTCACATCCAAGAGCATTATCATAAAGGAGAGACTTTAAAAAGCGTTGAAGGACTCATTAGACATTTGTCTAATCAGTCCCATAGAATATGTACCATGTTGGATGATCCTGCAGGACTAGGGCAGATTTTCTCAACCTACTGCAAGCAACTTGGCTCTCTGTGCTCTTTTTCAGCAATGCAGCGTCCGAGGAGGTTAAGATTGTTTGAGCTTTACATGAAATTGTGGAGTAGAACAGCCTTTAAGAAACACAGAAAGCATGAAAACAGGACAGATCCCTTTGGTGTTAAAGATCTGCTTATTTAAGCCAGACTTTCACAGAATTTAGAACTCAGTCCTTTCAGATGGTGTTCTAACATGATTGACAGCTCCTGTCACCTGGCAGAGAACCTGATTCAAAAGATACTGTTCTTATTCCCATATTTTAAGCTAAAGAATGTTGAGAAACAAATAGCAAATCTGTTGTCTGTGGACAAATAGGCAGTTTCACATTAAATCTGTATGAAACATTTCCCAAATGATACACAAATAAAACCATATTCTGTGCTTGTTTGCAAACAGAAAGTTGCATAACGTGATTGAGCCTGGCAGCTATCTGGCATTTGAGGGAAGTTGTTACAAACTATATTTTAGGTTTAAAAATGCAGTTAAAAGTGCCAGAAGTTGGAAACTAACCATAGTCTGTGGCTTCATCAGCCTTAGTTCAGAAAAAAAATACATGGTAACACATGCTTAGCTTAAGGCTTACCATGTCCGGGCCACAGACATCTGTAAAAAAGCTGAACTTGCCACGATTCCCTTTTCATCTCTTCTAAATAAATCAGGCTTAGGAATTATATCGATAAGATTCCAACATTCAACAGAAAGGTATGAGAGAGCAGAGGCAGTCTAGACACCAGCTGCTACTCAGAGAGGTTTTCCTCCAGACAGGATTTCTGTACAGCCTTTGATAAAATGAGCATTTGCGTTTTGTGTGATCCTGACTCCTTATAAATTTCTTGCAATAACATAATGATTACTAAATTTCTTGATTTTGATCTTTACTTAAAGTATAAATTTTCTAACATATCATTTCAAAATATTTTGAAAAAGAAATTATTTTCATTTGTATGCAGCCTTTCCCACTTTGAAAACAGTCTTGGATTTTGCTTTGTAGCGCAATTGCTGTTGTACCACATACAGTGACAACTTGCTATCCCTTGCTCAGGGGACATAATCTCCCTTTTTTCGGCCTTCAAATCCACCACTGAATCACTGTTGAACTCCTTAAAGAAGAAAGCAAGAATTTCCTGATTCGTGGTTCTAAACTGTTGTGTGGAATAAAAACAAACAACAAAACAAAAAAGTGTAAAGGGTAAATACTACATTGTACAACATTATATAGAGAAATTATATATTTATGGTCTTACACAGAATTTGATAGAATTATTAGGGAATCATCCAGCATAAATAAAATAGATTCATGGATGGAGACTTCTTAATGGCAAATGACTCGTGATGGTCAGTTGCCTAAGAGGAAGAATGTAGTCATTGCTACTCAGAATTCATACCTAAAATAATCTTCAACAAATCATTATTGAGGCCTGTATATGGAATAATGATCAGGCAGGTTCCATGCTCTTTTTAAATTCCATATTCTTCCAAGGTTTTCAGAAACTTTGAATTTGTCTTACATCCTGTTGTGTGTTGGATGGTCAACATGGAGTGCTCAGAGGTTTCCCATGGAAAACAAGATTGTTTGCTACTCTTTAGTCTGGGAGATAAATTAGAAGATAAGCTTCCTGCACTAACATGGACAGAACACTGACATCTGTGAATGTCATCAACTTGGCTGCCTGACACCTTCCTGTAGTTTTCTTCACAGATAACAACAGCCACAATAGTTGGCAGCCCAGTAACATCTTCCTTCAGCCCATTATCTGACATATTCTTAGGCCAAAGACTGCACAGAGATCAACAGAGAGCGTAATACAGTGAATGTATTACCTGATGGAGTTATTTTTTGTATTGACAGAACAAAAAAGCATCAAGAATGGTTGAATTCTGGGGCAAATGTTTCTTTACATACTTTCCTTCATCATCATTGCTTTGTATTCCTAATTGTGAATATCAAAGACCTCTTTCAGCATCTGACTCTTTCCACTGATTGGAGTTGCACAATTAGTGTAATATTTCTGTTGTTACTCAGTTTTCAAGTAGATAAAGCTTCTAATTTAGAGCTTGGACATAGAGAATTGAGCTGATCTGAATTGAGCTGAGAAAAGAGCTTGACTTTTAATGATTCTTAGATCAATATATCTTGATCTGTCAAAGAGAGCTTTCAGATCCCAGATACAGTAGCAATGTGTGGAGATTTTACATACCTTTCTTGTGTGGTGTCAGTGATAGCAAGTCCATACTAGAAGCATCTGTGAAGAACAAACTTCCACTTTCTAGTGTCACTAGGATGCTTATTCTGCAGGGACTACAGCATACTCTGAAGGTTTGCAAAAATTTCTGTCACTAGTGGCTGAACGTGTGCCTTTAGCCTCATTGTGCTCTTGTGTAAGGATATAGGTGACAGACAAGCAGCAAAATCTTGTTTCTTTGCAGTTCTGCAAAAAGCAGGAATAGATTGATGCTCAGTGACTACAGAGCTTTGAAGAACCATACTTGCAGGTACACTTGATCTCTGTTAGAGATATTCACAGAAATGAAACAAGGATCCTCCATGATTTCTGCTGAACACTGCTGTATTTCTTTCTGAACTCATCAACTTATCTAGCACCTAATTCCAGTGCATAACATTACAGAAGGATTAGTGCCTTGCCAAGCATATCATTGCTTTGCGGGTTTCTTCTTTGATATATTTTTGTAATCAGAAGAAAATGACCTCTGAATTCTGCTTCAATCAGCCATGTTGTCTCACTTGAGAACTGTAGCAGTTACAAGATTATATGTTTTTCAATCCATTCTGATATTATTTGGGATGAGATAAGTTGACCTTTAGGAAATACATCTACAGCTGAATGTGCAAGAAATGACAGCCTGAAACAGTATGTTCTTGTCAGGATAATAAAAGCAAGCTCCAAAAAACACTGAATCTATGCACACTTCTTTTCTTTCAGTAGTGACTGCAATTTCAAGGGAAAGGTAAGCAGGTGATTGATTTGTTTATAGGGAGTCATGAGAGCACATTGGAGGTGAATTTCAAGTGTGCTCTTGAACTCTGCGTTAGCTGTGGAATAATGCATGGATTAAAGGTTCAGTCACAGTGCCTGCAGCTCAGGTATAGTCCTGGCTACCCTTTGGGTTTTAGAAAGATGGTGCAGGGTTAAAAGATTTAATGAGCATTCTGGGAAACATCCATGAACCCATGAGACCTGGGAAAAATGAGTAGCTAAAATTTCATTATCCTTTGGAAAATTTTCAATGCCAGTAATTAAAAAAAGATGAGATGCAACTGCACCATCCAAGTTTGATGATAAACTATATAAAGCTACATGAAAGGTGAGGAACTCTTCACAGAGATTTTACAGTGAATGCCAGGGACTCTACATGTTATATGGCTGCATTTGTTGATAGTTTCTTCCATTTGAAGAATTTGTTCTTCTGCAGAGATTTTCCCCATCTGCAGTGCAATCATCTTGTTCTTCAATGAGTTCTTGTTCACCCATCAATTGTAATGGCTTTGGGTTTGTGTGTGTCCATGGCACTGAGAGACAGTGTGTGAGTGTATTGAGAGCTGCCTTGGAAGTGGAGGATCCAATGCATTTAAGTCAGCCAACACTACTTGGGTCAGCTTAAAAGTAGTTTTTCCTTTTTGATTCTAGAAGTTATCCTGGGAATTGGGTAATTCATTAGAGATACTGGCCTCTGTTCCACTGAAACAAACAAACAAACAAACAAAAACCCATGACTCAGGGCTTAGGCTCCCTCCAGAGGAGAAATTCAGACATTTCTTTTAATCCCAGATAACAAAGTTTTCACAGAGGATTCCCATGAAGCATGAACTTTTCATGTTTGGTCACAGACCACCTGAATAGCAGTTGCTGACATGCAGAAAATGAAGGAAATGAGAAGAATTTTCTAGATTTTTCTGATACATAACAATGTGAAGATGGCATAGTGGCACATCCATTTTTGAAAACCATCCTTATACAATTTGTTGAATGTCACATGTTTGGGTTGGTCAGGACCTTAAATATAATCTATTATTAATTCTGTGGATTCTGCCCAAATAATCCTCCCAGACAAATAAAGAAATAAATTGAAGACAGGCAGTGAAGCAAGCACAGAAACTGGGGGTATTCATGGATATTCATGACCTTGTGATGGACTCCTTCCATAGCACAGACATCCTCTTCGTTTGTGTTTCTGTTGATAACAGTTTGTAAAGTGTTTCTCTAAGACAATGGGGATAAGTAATTTATTCATTTAAAAGGCAAATCTGCTTGTAAAGTTCTAGAATGACGACTTATCCCTAAAATCAAATAAAGTACAGATCTTGTGTCTAATTGTCATCTCGAAATGACAGTGAACTAAACCCTTGGTAATGGGCTCATTTATCCAGCCCAGTTAAATGGCAGTTTATCTTTTTAATTTGCACCACAACATCACAGAAGGAATAGTTCTTAGGGTTCAGCATGTTGCTGTGAATTATTGAATGTGAAGCTGCCAAATCTCTTTGCATCAGATTCATAGTACACTCTTGGCATAATTCTGTATTCATTATTGCCAGAAACAACAAGATATAGAAATTAATTGGATTAATTGAAATCTCTTTGCATAAATGAAAGATGACCTTTGTTCTCTTTCATAGTCTTGGTAATCCTTTTGCATATTTCTGAAAAACAAACAGAAGCTCTCATAAAGGAGTCCATACTTACTACATATGCACACTCCCAGAATCCTACAATACTAATGGCTTTTCTCAGATTATTTGCCAAGAAAGACATACTATACTTCCTGGAGCTGATGTTCTCTACAGGTTGTATTCCCAAATATAACTTATGCAAAGAATCATGCATATACTCAAGCAGGTACTTGGTTAGGAAAGATCCACCTGTTCCCCCCTCCCCAACCCTCCAACATGTGTTTGTGATCATACATTTCTCTAGCACCTATACTTTGAAATGCAAGAAAGAAGATGATCTTCACAGAAATTCAGCATCTCAGCATTTATTTCGATTACCCTCATGCTTTTCAGCTTGATCCCAAATGCTCAATTTATAAGCACTAGCAATAGGATATGGCAGATGCTTTCTAAGTAATGTAGTTTCTGCTACATTCTCAATATAGTTAACATCTTTCTGACCACAGAGTAGTTTCTTATGTTGGCAAGAGAACGCATTCAATGTCGTAGTCTCTAAGCCTCAATCAAGGAGGAGTTCTGCAAAATCACATAAAGTCTTGGTTTGAAATTCTAATCCCAATGTGAGGGCTGAAAATTGAATTTTTCCAAAAGAAAAACTTAGTTTGGCTGTTTGCTCAAATTGTGCAACACATCATTTCAAATGAAACATGTTTATGAGATACATCAAAGAAGACTTAGTCATTCAGGAAACAGTGTCTGACTGACATATATAGAATGCGCTCTTTCAGAGCTTATTCTTATAAACTGTAGAAATAATGTCCTGTGTCAAATTTCAGCACATCAGAGTTTGCCTTATTTGTGGAATTTCCACTTTGGAATATATTTATTTCTCTGGAATCTATCCATACTGCAACTGACAAGGTAAGAAACAAGTTCAACCACAAGCTGAATCACACGTATCTCAAGCAGACGATTTACATTTACAATATTTTGAGAGATGAAGGATAAACTGAGATCTATGAGGTTCCTTTATGAAATATTGTAAATGTAAATGTAAAGCATAAAGGCATAGAGGCCCCTCTGTTTCAGACAGATTGGACAGTTAAAAAGAAGAGAAGCACAACTTCCAGCCCCTTGTACATACATGCAGCCTCTTGGTTTAAATGAGCTGCAGAATCTCATGGCAACGGAAGCATGATGAACCTGTTCCCTGTCAAGGACTCAGCATCCCAGGGAACAGACAAAGCCAACATCACGTTTGTGCTTGAGAGCTGGTTTGTCTCCTCACAGATGAGAAGGGCCATCTGCAGAGCTCCCTGGGGCAGAGCCAGCCTGCGAGTACACTGAGATCTCGACAAGATGATTTTTCTTCCACTCCAAACATGGTGGTAGCACAAAGTTGGTTTGCATCCTTCAGTACACAAAACATTTCTAACTATATATTTAAATAAACAAAGCAGGAGTGTTTGTACATATGCCAGGCTTGCTGTCTGACTTTTCCAGCCTGAGTGCCAGGGAAAGCATCTGTGCATAACTATAGTAGAGATACCATGCCCTGAGGGCCAGAGGGCTTAGTCTTGCTGAGCTCTTATGCTGCTCCTTTGCAAAACAATTCTTCAGCTCTACTAGTCTGTAACAAATTAATAAGACCCTATTTTTCTCCACCTTTCATCTTTACTGGTCCTCTTTCCATTTTCTGAAGGAAGCCAGACAAATCAAATCTCTCACAGATCATGAAGGTCAGTGTTTAGAAACCTAGCTCTTCAGAGAGCTGGTTGTTTGTGCGTTGCCTTACTCCTGTGCTGTGGCAAAGGTGTATTTCTGGGTGCCTTCCTTCCCACAATACCTTCTCTCCTATCATGTCTTGACTCTTCACTGAATATCAAAACTCATGTTGATCTCCAGTTTGAAACCTACAACATAGCCTACATCTCCCTTTCAGTCTTTCCCCAAACCTGCTTCTTGAGCTCAGCTTTCCACTTCCAGGCCTCCTCTTCTCCTTGCAGACATCCACAGATCGCCATGCCCATTTAATTTAAGGCCATGTGCTCAATCTCTCATTCAGAAATCATATGTAAATGCTTTCCATGATGGCTGGTGGTGTTCAGTGCACTAGAAAGCATCCAACAATGGCAGCATCTGCCACAAGGTGATCAACTCATCTGGAAGTTGAAATGCAACGTAGAATAGTGTTTGATACAGCATTATCAGTAAAGAGAATAATACTTTATTTGTTTGGGACATGTTGTAGAAAAAGAAGCAGAAGTCCACCTTCCTGGAAGTGGACTGAATTGGTCATACTTAACAGTTCTGAAACTGGGGAATATCTGCCTCTCCTTTCTCCTTGACCACATGTTAAAGAGGCTAATGGCACACTGAAGTAACAATTATCAGTCTGTCATAGGGACAAGTATCAGAAAAACCATTTGAGACCTCCTGCTGCAACATACAGCACTATGGACAATGAAGTCTTTACAGTTCTGTCTTACAGCTCTGAATGACTTCTGGCCACATTCTCTGAAGTTATAGCAATCACAGTGTGTACTGAGGGCAAGAAATGAAAAGTAGAACAAGAAGAGTAAAGCTATGTCCATAAAGCACAAGAAAAGCAAGAGTGCTGACAGAGGAGGAGGGACACATAGTAAAGTGAAATATTGATATGAAAATCAGATACAGCCTCAGCAGAGAAAATGTATGGTACGATTTTAACTGTGGCTTCAAAGAAAAAAAATTCAGATGCTTTCATACAAACAAGTTGACAATTTCACTGTCTCTAAATAGGGATGATTTGAAACTTTCTTAAATTAGCTTTTGTGTGAATCAGTAGGATTAGCCCTATGTTTTTCAGCATGCATTCTGTAGAGCTCACTTATGCATAGTGACAGCATGGCATTCGATGAATTTTAGAATGTCCGTCTGGCTTGATTGCTCTGCATTTATTTGTGAGCATCACCAATAAAGCACTCAGGAAACTGTCTGTTATGTGTGTCAGGGAACAGCTAGGTTCTTTTATTCCCATTGGCAGGACAAGCCAGTCCAAGGGAAGAACAAGGAAAGCAAATGCTGTCTATAAAGTTGGTACTATTTCATGATTTTTCCTTACTCAGAACTAGCAGACTTGTGAATGCAAGCTGCTGCAAAACATAGAATAGGCAGGAGAGCTCATTGTCTCAGTTCCCAGAACTTTTAAGGTCAGGCATATACTGAAATGGTGAATCTTTAGTTTTAATGTTGAGTGCACACATGCATTTGACTGGACCAAATGGTGTCCACTTCGGTTATGCAACTAGTGAAATTCCACTGGGATACTGCCCAAACTATCAAGATGTGCCAGAACGGGCCTTCTGTTACTAAAGGAAAAACAAAAACAACAGAGGCATAAATGACAAACAAAGTCAACCCCAGCATTTGCCGACTAGCACAGCTCATCCCATGCAGTATGTTCTTGATCAGAGCTATACAGTGAGTTATAGATACATGGCAGCTAAAAAATAAAAATTAGTAATTATTAAATTAGGAAAATCAGATGCTGGGGGTTACAGAACCACTAATTACATCTGCCCAGAGGGAAAACAAATAACACTTAGAAAGCATTGAATTAAGTATGCTCTTGAGGCTGCAGTTGTAAGCCCTTGTTCTTACAGAATGACTTAATTAGTTGCATAAAAGCTTATCAGCTTCTGTAGGATTTTATTTTTTTTTAATTTTATTCATTTTAGTTTAAAATTTAAAACATCAAACACTAGAGCTGCTATATTTACCGGTACTAATTTTAACTGTTATTAATAAAGTCATGTTATCTGCTAGGGCCAGCAGTTAATTTCTTACTCATACCAATCTCTCAGATTTCTCATGCCAAAGCCGCACGTCAGCCTGGCACCAAGGCCTGCCGTTCAGCTGATAGCAGTGCCTCCACAATCTGTTCGCTCTCTGTTTAGTTCAAAGGGCTGGCAGCAACCACAGCCAAATCTAGAGCACTCATGCTTGCTCCAAGACCTCAGGCCCATGCCCTCTGCAGAAGTTAGTAAAGCAGACCAGGCCATCAAATGCAGCTTTGGTGACAGCAGTGCCTTCCTTAAGTGGCTGTGGATAGCGTAAGTCCTGGTTCAAACTTCTCACTCACAGGATTATGATTTGGATTCGAACTGATCAGTGAGCTCAGAGCAGAACCAGCAAGTATCCCCAGGCTGGGCAATGATAATGTTGGTAGGCACTACAAAGAGTCACACAGAATGGCCCGGGTTGGAAAGGACCTCAAGGATCATGAATCTCCAACCCCCCTGCCACATGCAGGGCCACCAACCTCCCCATTTAATACTAGACCAGGATGCCCAGGGCCCCATCCAATCTGGCCTTGAACACCTCCAGGGATGGGGCATCCATAACCTCTCTGGGCAGCCTGTTCCAGCACCTCACCACTCTAATAGTAAAGAACTTCTCCTTGACATCCAACCTAAATCTTCCCTCCCTCAACTTAAAACCAGAGGCTTTGCGGCAAGATTTAGGGCAGTGCCTAGAAGCATTGTTTGAATGAGTGGTAAAATTCCCAGCCCAGAATTAAGGTCATTTGTCCTTATCAGAGGAAACAAATAGGTAATCACGTCATCCCATGATTTCTCAATGTCATCCCATGAAAGCTCACAACAGGATCTGCAGGAATTTTGCCACCAACTTCAACAGCATCTGGGACAGTCTGCATTTCTTGTCAAAACTGAACCATTGCTCTGGTACAATGGGTAATTCTGTGTCTCAGAACTCTTAATATGCTAATGTTTCCATTGACTCCTTGATAAATCAATAAAGTCAAAAATTCTCAGTAACCCTTCCCTTTTAATTATCAGACAGTGGCATAATGTATTAAGTCTACTGACTCGCAGTCGTGTGTTGCATAATGGAAATGCCCTTGGGTAGGCATGCTTTTGTATCCTTCATGTTTCCCCATTGTAACTGCACAGGTTTATATACTGTCAATGTGCTATTTTGGGCTAATGTATTGCAAGGGCATTGGAGTGGCAACAGTTTATCAATGACATTTTGTCCTCTTTTTGTCATTAGTGCTATTTAAGAAGGCAAGCTATTTATGTCAGGGCTTCCCTCTAAACATAATGAATTTTACGATATAGGCATACTAGTGCACTGTTATGCCTGTCCCTTCCTTGTATTAATTATGATCATATTTGAATTCAGGATGCAACCCTATCTGAATCCAATGGAAACTATTGTCTTTGAAAGAGAAGGTCTCTAGCAAAGAAGTTGTTAGACCTGTCCCTGGAGGTCATGTGCCACTGCTGCATGTGTTACCCAGGGGCCAGAGCAGTACCTTTCTTGGTCCACACAAATATACTTCAAAAAATTACTTGGAAATGCAAAAAATATTTTTGGGCATTAGTCTAATTTTCTCTTTGTTGTTTGTGTTTTTTTTATCCTGTACTTTACTTCATTGGCATTCATTCAGTGTTGTATGAGATCATAACCAGGTTCACATCAACCCTTTTTCTAATGGGTAAACAATCCATTTTTCATACATCCTACTTTCACTAGGGAGATTTAATTGTTCCCTAAAATGGCCAGGTGTTTTTCATCCACGTACCTCCAAAGTGACAGATAAATAAGTCTTTGCTTTTTCCTGGGGCTCTACATCAGTAACATTAATTCTTAATGGCTCTTGCTCCGGGATGATCTGGAAAGACATATAGGTACCTTCTTAAAGCCCACTTATTCAATGAGATTAAAAATATTACTTATGCTATTAAAGAAAGCATTAACTCTTAGTCTAGATAACTGTGCATGCTTGTATACACTCTCAATTAACAACTATTTCTCCTGTTTAAAACTTCTCTAAAACCATTGCTA
This sequence comes from Phasianus colchicus, assembly GCF_987193195.1. Taxonomy (NCBI): domain Eukaryota; kingdom Metazoa; phylum Chordata; class Aves; order Galliformes; family Phasianidae; genus Phasianus; species Phasianus colchicus. The sequence continues at coordinate 124,021,332 of NC_143436.1, forward strand.
AATTTTGACCTGGGTCATATGTGTGCCAGGAGAGCAGATATTGCCTGAAACTGTGACTACATGATGCTCATTGCTGAAATAAGCAAATTCAAAGACCACTGTCTTCAAATGTCTATATATTTTTTTCTATTTCGCAAAAGGAGAAATAATCTTTGCAAAACTTCAGAACATTCAGTCTTTGCCCTTGCAAATGAAAATTCAAAAGAAAATCTTAAATGTACACAGAAAGTAGGGAGTTGCCTTCTCCAGAAGAGATTTATTCCATTCTTCACAGGGACATTTGTTGGGGAAAAAAAAAGGTATTTTAAAAGGGTTTAAGCGTTTTCCCTCTTGATACTCTATGCCAGATGGAAATGCTTCTGAATGATAACTTATGATACAGATGGTAAGTAGTCACTAAGATCCTTAAAATATGAAGTTGCCAGCTCTCCTGGGGACATGCCAATGTGCCCTACTCAACAGCCTAAGGGACTGTGTACCCCTAGAAGACTTAAAGAAAATGTGGTCTTGCTGCAGCATAGGTTGGAGCCTTCTCCACTCTGTGCAGGTAAGGGAACAGAGAAAGGAAAAAATGTAGAAACTTCACTAAAAATTTATTTATTTATGATTCTGTTCACAGTTTTAAAATGTGTAAATTCTAACAGGACATATTAGAAATATGTCCAATGATGCTGATTTCTGTTGGTCAGTGATCATCCTGTTACAACTCTCCAAAAGCAAATGGTGGTACTGCAAGTGTCAGGGCCCTGCAGGCACCTGCAGGGCCTTAGTACCTGTTCTCCATCACATCCACCACACCCATGGGCTCCCTTTTCACCCCAGCCCAGGGCTGTCCACCCCTGCTCCCATGATGTCACTGCAGTGCCAGCTTCCATCCTCGTCTTTGATCCCATCTCCTAATGGAGCTAATGGCTGACTCGTTACTAGTTCTGCAGGGCGTTCTCAATGCTCCTGTTATCAGCAGCTGGCTCTGCCCAATCTTCTGTAGATCTTGTAGGGCTGTCCACTACTAGTGAGAGCATTTGTCTCCTCAGCTCCCCATTCCTCAGGAGTCAGACAATGTTCTCTGTACTCTGAAAGCAAGCAAGCAGATTTGGCAAGAAATAGATGCCTCAGATGTACATGTGCTTGCTGCATACTGGACGTCCATCCTTCAAAGCTATTTTCTCTGAAATGGCACCTCTCTTTCACCAGTTCTCAGTATGAACTATCAGAAAATGCTCAGTTGGAAAGGATCTTGTGATGCTCTGATGAATCTTAGCAAGCTGCACAGGGTGGGAAGTACAGCTGAGTGACAGTCCCTGAAGACATTGATACAAATGGCTTCACAGTACCACTGGAGTTTTCCAGCTGCTTTTCTACCATGTTTTCTTTGAATAGCCATTCATAAAGGCATCTCTTAATGTAAGTAAGCACAGTCAAATGGAGAAAAATTGTTTCAGAAAGTATATAGCATATATATTTATGGATTTAAATATACACACTAATCAATAATTGCTGTTTTCAAACATTCTGAAGAAAAAAAATCATTTTCTCATGTGGAGAAAAGGAGCAAGCTAGAGAGAATTACACAAATATGCAAGTATATGAGCATAGCCAAGTGCACTCAGACTTTCTTTCTCAAACAACAAACGAGGCTGCTTGAGGCTTTCCAAATTCAGTTCGATGCCCTTTGCATTGCACAGCTTCCCGGACCCATCTGTACAAGCTTCTGTCACACAGCCATCCTCAAAGTGCATGTATTAAAATTTAAGCTAGGTTGTTTACAAAATAGTTCCAAGACTGTCCCTTTGTGGAAGTACTGGTTTGCAGAACATCTGTTGCTTTCAATAGTCAATACAGAGCCATTTGTTTCATCTGAAAGCAATGGCATTTCCCTGTGCTACTGCCATGCTCCCATGAATCAAAGGAAATATGTTAAGAGCATTCAGCCATTATTAATTTTTTATCTGGGGACTCTGTCTTTCTCTGATCACACATTTATCAGCATTAATTTTGACTTGAATTTTAATAGCATGTTCTCTGTGATGATTTTTATTAAATAGGAAAACATTTGGAATCTGAATTGGGTAGAATGGCTCAGTGCAGGTTTGTTAGTGATTTTGGCTTCATTTCTGTATGTGCAGGTTGATCCATTTTGTAGAAAAAGCAAATAACTTGCAACTGTGTCAGCTTCCCTTTGGCTAGCATCAATTTATCTCATTTTCTCTGAAAAGTAGATTCAGCATGTAATACCAGCTCAGCCCATTCCTTCCACTTTTCTTAAGATTTGCCCTTTCCTCTTTTTAAGGCGGGTTGTTGTTGTTTGTTTGTTTTTTATATTATTCAGAATCCACCATAAGTCAGGATGAAATTTTTGTTAAGTTACATCAATGAAAATGTAAGGCAGGCTGAGAAATCACTACTGAGATCTTTTACTTGCAGATTTCTTATCTATCTTACACCTGAAAGGAGGCTGTGGTAAGGTGGGGGTCAGCCCTTTCTCCCAGGTAACAGTGATAGGATGAGAGAGAATGGCCTCAAGTTGCTCCATGGGAGGTTCTGGTTGGCTATTAGGAAACATTTCTTCTCCAAAAGAGCAGTGAGGCAGTGGCACAAGGAGGTGGTGAAGATGTTCAAGAAACGTATGGACGTAGCACTGAGGAACATGGTATGATAAGATGGTGGTTGGACTAGATGGTCTCAGAGGTCTTTTCCAACCTTTATGATTCTGTGATTCTACTTCTGGAAATCAGGCAGATGTCTGAAAGGCATGAAGCTAAAGGCTGTCTTTTTCTATTGGACAAGTTTGTAGATGCATTATTGCATTGGTCCATTGCAGACTCTCATGAACTATTTCCTTGGGATTAAAAAGTAGTGGGAGATGAAGTAAACCACACCTTAAAATTGTGCCCTCAGTAAACCTCTTGTAAAAGCTATTGCAGCTTCTACATTCAAAACCTCTGGACTAAAAAGATGGAAAGTAATAAAACATTGATAAAACAACATAAACATTTCTAGCTCATGTGATGCACTCTAATTCTATGTATCATAAAGATTTACATTTCGTAAATGTTTACAATTAGAGGTTTGCAAATAATTTGGGGTGAATGAGTAAATATTAAATGGTAGGAAATTCCTTCTAACTTTCAAGAGGTCATAGTGCATTCTGCTTTTTCCCTTTGCAGAAAATATTTCACATTCAGGGAACAATGAATCAATAAAATAATCAATTTTCAAGAAGTGTGTAAGAGTCTGGGGAATTCTTCCTGACAGGCTTTACAAACTACCCTATTTCTAAGGAGGGGTGGACACAGCATCTTAAATGACAGATGGTAGTGTGAACTAGCCTGCTGATTTTGGTCACTCAGAAGACAAGCTGTCAGAACAGGTTTACAGTAGAAATGCCTGCAATTAAATGCCATGGGAGAAATGTGTTAGGAGGGGAGGGATCTTGACCTTGCACATCTCTAGTTACAAATTTTCCAAATTAGAAATTAATAAAAAATTAAAATTTTAATTAATAATTAAGTAATCCTTCTTACTAGGAGCTTTGAGAAGTTCCTTTTCAAAATTAAAGTTATGCAACACTGAGAATACTTTAAAATATTTCCCTTCTTTTTTGATTGTCCCCTTTAAGAATGGTATGAAAGCCTTTGTTTTATATTCAAAACTGGCAGGTACATAGCCCTTAATGAGTCATAGACACAAAGACAAGAAGAGACATAGACACACAGATACAAAGATTTGAAAAACTTTATCAAAATATTTTTTTAAATATAAATAATTAAAGAAATAGACAGTATGTGTCTGCTTAAAAATATTCAGTCTGGAAGGCTTTACTGAAGAAACATATGCTCATTCAACCAATGCTTGTAGAAGGATGCGGCATCTGCGTGTGTGCTCTAGCAGTCTCATTTCTTCATCTCTTCTTCTTTCCACAGAAATCACAGCTGACTGCTCTTCCACTTGACTACAGTCACTCCAGGTCTCCAGTGATGTTACACTGCATGGAAACACCATGCTGTTTCTGCAGAAACATGGTTCTGAATTAGATATTTAATACACGCTAAAGGATTTTTCATAAGTACCTTTTAGTATTTCACAGCCTTAGACCATTAAATCCACAAAAATGTTATTACTGCTGTAGTTGCCTAATTGGAAAATAAAAGAGACACCTTTCAAAGCTATGGTCCCAGCACTTAGGTTAGCTTGAAGAATTCTTTCTACTGTAGTATTTTCTGCTCACTTGACTTCACAATGAAAATCCTAGTAATCATCATTCATTTCAGTCATCCCAGTAATTTTACCAGAAGCACAGAAAATGTTCTGCTTGTTCTCTCATGCACATATCAGACTGCAGAGGCTGAAAAGGAGAGCTGTGTGATTCCACCTGTAAAGGAGAAGAAATAGGATATCTGGAAAGAAACATGAGTTGCTTCTTGATTGGAAATAAGAAAAGCTCAAAATATGTAATTTCTATGAGCCAGTAATTTGGGAGGGAAAAAACACCAAACTGTGAGGACTGTCTTCAGACTGTGTTTTTAATGTTTGTGCATAAGCTACTACTATGGCAAAATGAATAGGGTAATTTTTCACTTTGAAATGTAAAAGCAGAAAGACTGCTATTTCTTATATACTTTTTCTGAAACATTTCTTCCAATGAGAAAACTTATCAGAATCAGCTCACCCTTGTGGCCAGTATCATTCTTGAATTATCAGCAAGAAAACTGGTGAAAACAGTCCTACAGGAAATTTTCCAATTTTATTTGGATAAAAAACACTACCTGCACTCTCTTTTTGACAGTGTCTCTATTTCTATTTGCTCTAGAATCAGCAAAAAATCATTTGTAAATGCCACTTCCCAGAGGGAAGGGATGTATCCAAGGGACCCAATGTGAAAATCAGGCTCCCAGACTGTGAATCATGGAGAGTGGCTGGCTACACGTTCAGTCTCCATATTATCATGAGCACAGAGGGCATCTTGCACAAATATGACAAGGACTCAGGATACAATCTGATGAATATTGGAGTGTTCATTCTTTCTGAGCAGCAGCCATTCTCTGACTTCCTGTGAGAGGATTTAGCTCCTATACTACTCACTTTTGCAAACCAGGGCATCACAGGCCAACATTTACCAGTGTCAGCGTGGTATGGGTATGTTGGGGTAACTGAGCACCCCAGAACACAGCTGGGGAAACCACTGAGGCCCAGGCTGTGGTTCATGGCATGTTCAAAGCATTTAATGAGTGAAGCTGATTGTTATAAATCTTGGGCATTTCAGAATTCTGACTTTCTAAAAAGAAAGCAAATGAACAAAAAACTCATACACATTATTATTCACACAAACAGTTAACTTTTTATTGCTAACTTACAAATGGCCAAGATCTCTGTGATTTTCAGCATCAAGCTTTACTTTTTATGTGAGACCTAGTGGCATAGGTGTCATCTGAATTAAAGGCTAGTAGGAGGGATGAGCTGTCTGTGTTATAGCCACTAGCTTTTGTAGCTACAAAAGCTTTTCCAAGAGAATAAAAGGTAACTTGATTTATGATTCATCATATTGTGATGGAACTGGAGAAAGAAAGAAAGTGATAGCTTGTTTAGCTTTCAGAATTCCATTGGCAATTTCATTTTATCATAAATACATCTCCTTCCTACGTCTGGCTTAGAAACATACTTGTTACGTACTCAGAATTGTTGTAGGGTAGTGAAACCTGCAGATTATGAAGAGGAAGTCCTTGTGGGTTTCAGTTGCTGCCAAGAGTAACAAAGCTAGAAAAATAAATCTGCTGCATGAGGGTTGGTGCTGAGAAAGTATTATCTTCTAGGTATAAATAAAAAGTTTCTTCACTTTTAAAAATCATGAATATATGTGGATCTCTGTGAAATTATAACGAAAGTTCACAAATAATCTTTAGGAAAGTAATCTACAACTCTACTCTGCAGGTTGCAGTATCAGTACCATTACTGGGTCTCCATCTGGATAAACAAGTTCACACAGAAAGATTTATAGAAACTAAAGAAAATAAGCACCTTTAGTAGCCTGTAGCAATCTATAAATCCAAAACCTGTTTTTACACGTGTGTGGTTTCTTTTTTCCTCCCTCAGTATTCATCCTTCACCTTAAAGGCCATTGTCAAATGCTTTGAAATTTTTGCTGTCTCTAGTTATTGTTAAAGCTGACTCCAGGGTTACTGCTTAAAACGTTTCTTGCTGGAAAATCTCTCACTTCCTCATCTCTTGACATTTCCACTATGGTCTCCATTGATGAAGTGAATGCTGATCCTTAATTAATGGAAGTAGCTTTATTGGACAGAGCAACATGGTTTCTTGACAGCTAAAGATTTCATGATTAGCTGGGTTTTCCACAAAACATTATTTAAAGCTGGATTTTTTTGTACAGTAACGGAAGTATCTTAGAAGTTTTACTTCATGGGAAAAATGATACAATGAATTTTTTATATATATATATATACATATAAGAAAGACTAATATAAAATATAAGCCGGTAGCTGAAGAAATTAGCTAGATAAGTAAAAAAAGTTTAAAATCTACTGAAGTGCACTTAGTCTCCTTGAGAAGAAAGAAATCTGACCCAAGAGAAGTCAACAGGAAAAGGGAAAATCATTAGTGACAGTGTGCAGAAAAGAAGATAGAAGAGTACAGCAGGAATTTGGAGAATAACTGCAAGGGATACAACAAACCCAAGGAAACTTTCTAGGTATTACAGAAGCAGCAAGTCAGATGTGAATTAGTTATCCCCAAGCCCAAGATGACCACAAACTAAAAGACAACAAAAATGTAAATAAACTTAAAGAATTCTTTGAATAATCCCTTCCCACCATGTCACAACAAAAGTATTCATTCACCAATCCGGGATCAGTAATTTCAAGTAATGAAGATAGGCCTCGAATAGAGACTTAAGATGAAAAGTACAGGAAAAGAGGCTGGAACAAACTGGCGAACAGCAACTCACTAGAACTAGCTGGTACCTATCCAAAGCTCTGCAGGTGCTGAAGACAGAAAGGATTTAACAGCTATCAAAATTTGCAATCTCTGGTTAAAATCAGCAGCTACACCGGAGACCTGCAGGGCAACAACTGTTCCAGCTATTAAAAAAAAGAAAGAAAAAAGAAAAGGTAGGGAACTGGAGAAATGCAGATCATAGAATTTTATTTCAATATAAGTTAATCTTGTAAAAATTTAATAAAAATAGTCTTTTTATCTCAGGGAACATGATAGGACCAACGTTTGATAGAACCCCATGTGTTTTGTATGAGTATAATCACTGAGAAAAAAAATGTGAACAGTGAGTCAGTCAATTAATTTTGCAGATGGTTGAAAATTATTTCATTTGGCAAGATGAGAGAAGATTGCAAGGGATTCTAAAGGGACCTAATAAAGATGCGTTAGTGAGAAGTAGAACATCTATAAATTGGTACTGGCTGATATTGAAGAACAACAACCGAAAGGAACAGTTTCAGCCCCATGAATTTGCTAACCCAATTTACTCTTACAGCCAAGAAATCTACAGTATTTTTTATTTAATGGAAGTCCAGATCTATCTATGAGGTTTAGATAGTCTATCTATCTATGAGGTTTGTAAGTTCTTATGTATAAGGAATAAAATAATTATTAACTACTGGAGCCTACAGGGCAAGAACATTTGTAGCAGGTCTTCATCCAGCTTCAGGAATTGCAGGCTTAAGGATCCAGGTCACTTAAAGGCTAGCCAGTCTCAGTTCAGTCCCTGGGAAGACAACAGAGCAAAATATTGTGATCAGTGGTGCAAAGTCAAACTGGCAGCCAGAAACTACAGCACCCCTCAGGGGCTGACACTGAAGTTCATACTGTTTAATGTTCTCATTATTAAACACAATTGCAGGACAATATGCATTCTCAGCAAGTCTGCAGACAACACTAGATTAGGAGGAACAACCAAGTTGGTACCTGAACAGAAGATTCAGAGCAGGTGGAATGAGGCTGAGCAAAATTCTTAACAGATAGGCAGAACAGTAGGGAGAAAAAGGTTGTGGGCAAAGTTTGGAACACAGGAAATTCCAATTAGATATAAGGAAAATATTTTCATTATAAGGATAGTCAAACATTGGAACACATTCAGACAGCTTTTGGGATCTCCAGCCTTGGAGTTGTTGAATACTTGATTAGAAACCTCTCTGAGCAAACTGATATAATTAGACCCTCTTTGAGCAACAGACTGGATTAGATGACATCCAAAGGTCTCCTTCAACCTAAATTATTCAATGATTCTATAATTCTAATTGATTTCAAAATTCTTCACCATTAGTAGTCAGGAATCTTCCTTTGAAGCATCTAACACCCAAATGCATAAGAGATGGGATACCAACTTCTTTACATATCTTTAGATTCCAAAGCCTGTTCTAAATTAGTGAGTAGTGCAGGACCCAGAGGCATGCTCGTAGTTTGCCTGCATGTCCCAGAAGGACTGATGTGTGATGTGCCCGTGGCTGAGCATGAGTGAGTCCATGTGGCATCACACACTGGCTGTAAGGTAGCTTTAAAGAATATCTCAAAAGACAATAAAGACTTAACCCTAATGCATCTTCTGTCCAATCCAGTATGGCTGTTTCTGTCTGTTTAGCAGAAAAACTCTTCTAGTGGGATTAAAAAAAAACAAACAGCAAGGTACAAACAAAACTTTTAGTGGGATTTAAAAACAAACAGCAAGGTATCTTGAAAAAAAAGGGAAAAGAAGTAACCATGCACAAAGAAATGCAGTCATTCACTGTTTTGTCTGGATATCATTTGATGGCCCTTCTTTGGTGAATCTACTTTTTTTACAGTCTCTTAATTTGAAAAGGTATTCATCATACTACAGAAAATCACATATACTTTTTCAAAAGTATTCAGAGCAAAGACAGAAATGGCTGATCTTATTAACATAATTTTATATATACATGTATGCATGTATTAGAAGTTCTTTGAAGATGATGTCTACATATGTACTGACATTTTAAGTGAGATATAGCTGCATCAATCTGGAGAGGAGATGTAATGCTTTAACATTAATTCCTAACTTCTTGGTAATATTTCCTTATACTTTTATGAGCTCATTTCTAAGGATATTCTCAACCTATATTGTTTCTTGTAGAACAAAGCTCAAAAAGTTTCTCTCTCTAAGAATACAGGTTAATAGTTTATTTGAAGAGTGAAATGTATTGTAGTTTTGCATGGAATGGCAGGTTAGAGCAACAGTGAACTCAGCGAAGGGCAATAAGCAGAGAGGAGCAATATTGGCAGGATGTCATTATAGACCAGCACAATGCAGAGGGATATTCTTGTTGAGTAGAAAGACTGCCCAACTGACTTCTTCCATAACTTGATGAAAGAGTCAATAGTGTGCTGCAAGTTCTATTAAAATAGAAAACATTGTAGTCACTAATGAAATAGAGAGAGAGGGAATCTAGAAGATTGAGAAATGGGAAAAAAAAAAAAAAAAGAGGTTAAAATATGTAGACTGATGTCTGTGGGGAGAATAATTCAAAACATAAATATTCATTTGTTTGGAATATTTTAAAATATGTGCCTGAAGATCAAAATAGCTATCTGCTTGCAGTGCAATATTGATACATAAAACACTGTGATTGTGGGAACTGATAGCCTCATCACACATTAAGGTGTTCAAATTTTCTGTATATCAAAATGAAAAAAATCAGCTACCAAATTGCATACATACCCAAAAATTTCTGCAGAAGAAAGATGTCTATGAAGGATTTTTGGGAAGACAAAATAAGAGGAGCTGATTTGATGATTACATTAGGTGAAAAGCTGTTGAGAGCAGAATACTATTCATGTGATTTATTAATTCTCTCATCTTTGTACCTGGAAGATATGAACACATACTAGGAGACATGAAAATCTGTATTCTATTGGGCTGCACTGTGGCTGAAGAGCCCTTCTCTTTTATACAGACTTTTAACAAATGAAAAATTAAATCTGCACTCAACACATATTAACATTTTTAGTGTCAAGGATATATGTTAATATATGTTAAGGATATATCTGATCTAATATTGGGCAGCCCATCAATGACCTTTCTCCCTTCTACCACATATTTCCAAAATCCCTTTCTTTTATTTTTTATGCCATTGTCTACAGAAACATGTAGGAGAGGTTGACAGAACTGTGTTTTTTCAGTGTTGGGATGAGAGACTAAAAAGGTGGAGGGGGGCCATATCTTCAATTGGCTAGTGGGAGGCTAGAAGAACAAGACTCATCACTTCTTGAAGATTCATAGAGAAAAAGACAAAGGACAAGAGACACTGCTTGCAAAAAGAGGAATTATGATTGGATGTCAGAAAAAAAATCTTGTAGCAAAAGTTGTAGTCAAAATCTAGAACAGGTTCTTTCATAACAGTTGTGAGACTTCCATCCCTGAAGATATTCAGAGCTTGACTGGTTAAGCCTTCAGCAACCAGATCTAGCCTGTACCTGATTTTGAACAGGACATTAGATTAAATGACCTCCAGAGGTCCTTTACATCCTATATAATTTTGTGGTTCTAGTACACACCTGGTACACACATCTGATAGCTTTCCTAAACCAACAGTGCCCACAAGATGAAAATAGGAGACATATCTGGGGCTTAGTTCGACAGGCAATTACATTAATCACTGCACGTAATCATCAGACTCTGTTTTTTCCATAGCTTTCTCATGGCTATCAGTATTTGAAAAGTGATAATCAAAAGCTGAACTATCTCCACTGGAAAAGAAGAGTATTCTCCTTGCTGTTTGTCTTCAGGCTTATTTTGATTATTTTTAATAAAAACTTTTGAACTTAGGGAAAAAAAAAACCTAGTAATTTGCCAAATGTATGGTCTGTTTTCTTAGAGAGAAAAATTCCTATTATCTCATAGAATTTGCTTAAGAATATCCCTTTCTGATACTTCCTTTTATCTCCTACTAATAACCTTTTGATTTGCAAGGGCTCAGATGCAAGAAGGTCTTATTAATAAGAATTCACAATGAACATCTAAAGTACTTTTGCTCAGTTGTAGCAGTGTATGGCACTAGCAATAGCAAATTAGGAAATTTTACTCAGGTGTCATAAGCCTACCATACAATCATAAAATTGGTATTTTCTGCCTAGGGCTCTGGCTGCTATCAGGTTGAATTCAGCACAATGCTAAAAAAAAAATTTAAGTATCAAAAAAGCAGCAAGTGTACCACACAAAAATAAATTTAACAAAGAGCAAGAAAAATCACAGAGCTCCTTCAGTCAAGGACAAGTTATTATACTCACAAACATAAATACAAACCCCTATATTAAAATAAGGGCAAGGTTGATTCACAGGTCCACAGGGATATTTATTTTATACTATAGAGGGATAGTACAGTCGTAAAGCAGTAAAAAAAAAAACGTGATCCCTGTGACATTTATCTGGCACAGAAATAGCTTTGTTGTTTTGTTTCGTTTGTTTGTTTTATCTTATGCAGTTATAACAGCTATATCTCTTGTTCCCATCTCTGCTGGTATACAAACAGGAATTTTGCTGCAGTGCCCTGCCAAATCCAATCTCCCAGTCCCATGGCTGCAGGAAAGGAGCCTGGAAACCCTGGGCACATGTGACAAGAACTTATAATCATAGAAAAAAAGAGGAAGTTCTGCCATTACTCTTCCCCTACTGGAAATCCCTGAATAGTAGAGATGTTGGAATCTGGGAGCTGGAATCATAGAATCACTGAACGGTTTGGGTTGGAGACGACCTCAAAGCCCACACAGTCCCAACCCCTGCCCCCCACCAGCTTGGGCTGCCCAGTACTCCATCTAACCTTGCCTTGAGTGCCTCCAGGGATGGGACACCACAGCTTCTCTGCGATCAGACACTTCTGACACAGCCCTGTTTACCCTTATGTCCCTGGATAACCACCTTAGCAGCCTCAGGTACCACTTGTAACAGCACAGTTCCAGCCAAGAAGAGGGGGCAGAAACAGCCTCCAGGCATGCATTTTCTCCACATGGCAACACCTCAGCACAAGCTGCAGAAGCAGAAAAGGCAATCAAGAGCTGAGGAAGAGGGAAGGTGCAAAGTGAATGAGACCAGAAAGGTAACCAGCTTGGGGAGATAAACAGCACGGTGAAATGACTATCTGATTGCCAGAAGAGGATGGCTGCTGCACTGTAGGAAGGCAAGGGGCCAGAGAGGCTGTGGGATGGACAGAAAGATCAAGACTGAAGTGTCCACTGTGAGAAAAAAGCATGTTTTGATGCCATTTGTTGGTGATGGCTCAGTGAATCATACTTCAAGCATTTTTATTTAAGCGACTGCTGACCACTCTGAGAAGCTCAAAATGGAAAAACTAAAGCAGCACTGAAGTGAGACACAGGAATGGGAGAGAAAAATCCAGATTTGATAGAGTAATGTGAAGTACTCATCACCTCTCATAGCTGTTCACAATCAGGACATAATCTGCCACTTCTACCTTTGTCCACTTATTTTTTAAAAAAATAATCTATCAAATATCCATGTTTAAACAGAGAAAGAATAAAATAAAATCTTGAAAAAAAGATTGTCTCCTTCCATATGCCTGAAATACCAATGAAAAGCCCTGGGAATCCTGTAGGCAATATGTGGATGAAAGAAAGGGGAGCTGAGATATGCTTCTGCTACTCCAGATGTAAATTTTGTAATATTGTTTCTTCCTGTGTTATAAAATACAGTTCTCTGTAGGCCGCTCTGCCAAATTAATTAACATCAGCTCTGAATCAGGGAAGAACAACCAATTTCTTAGCCTTATATTTTCCTTAGACTGCTCCCCACACTTTGCTGCATCTGCATAGATCTGGTGGGAATGGGAACCTCCTAGAAAAGAAAACAAGGGCCTGCTCTGTTCCTATATAAATCACTAAGAGTAATGACACTGACTCCAGTGGGCCCTTAATTATCAGGAAAGGGGATTTTTAAGGAGATGATTACTGCTAGAGGTCTCAGAATGTAATTTAATTACTCTTAATGGTAATCACAGTCACTACACCATTTCATTCTTCCATTCTACAGAATATATCAAACACTTTACGGAACTGTGAGCACAAGAACAAAACACAAAACAAGTGTAAGGAGTTCCAATTAGTGAGCTGATGTCTCAATCACTCACCAGGCTGATAATTATCAGCCTCATAATTTCCCTGGTTCTGTTGCACTTCTCAAAAGGACAAAAAAAAAGGGGGTGGGGGAGGAGGGGTGGAAGGGGGAAGGGGACACAGTGTCCTTAAAACATTTCAGGGACAAATTCTGCCACACTTGCTCCCACTGAATAACATCATGCCCAAGTAGATCTTCATCCAAATCAACTGAGAAAAGAAATTTGTGTTTTCTTACAACTTACAGGGACTTCACTAGGATACGTCTCCCAAAGTATACCACAGTGGGAGTGGGAGTAGAACAAATCCAACCTACACCTAAATCATCTTTATTCTGTGTGACAGCTATGATTCCACTGGATACCTAGACATGTGACATGCAAATACAGAAGTACCAATATGTGGACACCAGGTTTTAATTGCGACTTATTGTAATGCTTGACACAAAAGTATTGGTGTATCTCTTTGAGATGGTGGTAGGACTTAGTACCATTCATAAGATCATTTCATGATGCATGTCTAGTTTTACTTTAAGTGAAACAATGACTTCCTTCACACCACTTAAATCCCATTTAAGGCAAAATATTTTTTTCTAGCTCTGAGCAGTTTTAAGTCAGGAGAAAACTGGACCCTCGAAGTACAGTTATTCTTCTTCTTAGCGAATTCTCTAATCCAATCTTATTCACTAGTTCAGAAGAATCCTGAGTGCCTTGTTTTCATAACCATAGAATCATAGTATCACAGAATGGCTTGGGTTGGAAGGGACCTCAGACCATCTGACTCCAACCCCCACGCCACAATCAGAGTTTCCAACCACTGCATCAGGCACTAAATCAAGTTAAAGATAATGAAGATCATTTCCTCAGCATTGCAAATAGGGCATTCAGAAGCTGCGTTACAAATAAGCTCTCTAAGTGGTGAAATTCATTGTGTACCACAGACCCTCAATTTCTTTTTAAATCTGCACAAATAACTGCGTATGTTTCAGGCAACAACTTCCAAATGTTTCTCCCCAGGTACTCACTCAGCTGGAAACATTAATCTCAAAACTCTTCTATTTTTATTTTTAGCATCTTCTCTAGGTGGTTTTGGGAGTTTTTTTTATTGCTATTGTTTGGCTTTTGTTTGGTTGTTGCTTTTTTTGTTCCGTTTTATTTTGGGATTTTTTAGTGGGAGCTTCAGAAATAATGCCATCATTTTACAAATTAATCTTTAAAATTGTTTCCTCAAAGAGCCTCATTTTAGAGTTCTTGCTGTTGCTCAGTTTCATCTTAATAACACCCTGAGTTTAATCTCCAGTTAGGCCTTGTTCCTAAGGTGATGTTTCAAGTTGTATCGCTACTCTTTTCAATAGGTTAGAGGCTCAGAGGCAGGAAAATATACGCATAGAGACTTCCTGTTATTTGCTGATATTCTGACAGCAGATAAATTTGGATTGCTTCCTTTTCCTTCATGGATTCTTGAAATATTTAGAAATTCTTCCTGTATTCTTACATGTATTAAGAGCTAGACTATGTATAAAAGGCAACATTTTTCTATTTCCCCTTTGGAACCAGACTAACTCCATTTAGGCTCATGCAGAGCTCATTCCCAGAGAAAATACAAAAAGATAGGAGAAGTCTCTCTAGAGAAGGAAACCCTACCAAAACTACCCAGATTGTCAAAGATACCCTTATTACTCCTACCATGTCCAAACATCTGCTATTAAATGACAGATTTAGATACCACTCCATGGATCTGGGTTGGGTCACTTTGTGGTGACTTGAGTTTAGTCTGGTGGTACATGACTAAATAACATTTCTGCATCTCCAAATCCCCACAGTATTGGCATAAAAGAAGCAAGAATAAAATTACAAATGAGGCAAGGTTCCTAGTCAGTGGTCAGGAAAGACCCTATAGACAACACTTCTGAAAAACAGTAAGTCAGCAAAGTCAGACTGTATTCTGTGTGACAGAAATCACTTCTGTTCCCTTTAGTAATTGTTCTGACTGTTACAGAGCATTCACCCATGGACTGGAATGTGTGTATACAAATCAACTGCCCCGGCTCCCTGCAGCTCAAAGCTCAGGACAACCAAGAGATAAAGACTGGTTCCTTCCCAATAGTATCAAAAAGACAATAAATAAGAAGTCCACCCAACTGGTAACATACAAAATAGCTGAAATATAACTTTAGTGTTTTTGAAAGCTTGAGATGACACAAACTTTGGTTTTCTGTAATAAAGATGTGGTGAATTATGCCTATTATTTAAATAAATTGGCAGAATTTTTTCTATCTGTGGGGTCCCCTTCCACTCTGCTCTTGTGAGGCCCCATCTGGAGTACTGCATCCAGGTCTGGAGCCCCCACTACAAGAAAGACAGGAAGCTATTGGACAGAGTCCAAAGGAGAGCCATGAAGATGATCGGGGGACTGGAGCACCTCCCCTGCGAAGACAGGCTGAAAGAGCTGGGCTTGTTCAGCCTAGAGAAAAGAAGGCTACGGGGTGACCTCATTGCAGCCCTTCAGTACCTAAAGGGAGCCTACAAAGAGGAGGGGAATCAACTCTTTGAAAGGGTAGATAACTGCAGGGCAAGGGGAAATGGTTTTAAGTTGAGGGAGAGAAGATTTAGGTTGGATGTCAGGGGGAAGTTCTTTACAGAGAGAGTGGTGAGGTGCTGGAACAGGCTTCCCAGAGAGGTTGTGGATGCCCCATCTCTGGAGGTGTTCAAGGCCAGATTGGATGGGGCCCTGGGCATCCTGGTCTAGTATTAAATGGGGAGGTTGGTGGCCTTGCATGTGGCAGGGAGGTTGGAGATTCGTGATCCTTGAGGTCCCTTCCAACCCTGGCCATTGTGATTCTGTGATTCTGTGATAACGTTGCAATTCTGACTCCCTAGAGTCCTCATACCCTGTATAAGATAGCAATATCTGTAAGATTCAGCACAGTCTGGGGTATAAACAGAACAGGTGCAATTCAGACAGAGACAAAGCAATAGAATGAACTTTCAACTCCTTTATCAGCTTCTTGGGGAGTGGTGGTTTTTGTCCTTGACAAAATTACACCTGTAAAGTTGTTTTGAGAACTCCGGTGCAGCTGTTCACTTTGCAGAACAGGTATAGATTCATTCTGAGGGCGGAATATAGCAGGGCCATGAGGTTTTTTTGGACAAGAATACTTGCTGAATACCTGAACACCCTACGTCACCTGCTGCTAACAAGCATCTGAAGACAAGTCTCCCTTTGTGTAGGAAAGGTAATCAGTAACCCTGTTACTAGTTATTAGACTTACAAAAGAAATAGTTTATTGTATTTTATTTTGATTGAAAGACTTTGATACGTGAAAACCACTTTAATAATATTATGCCATAACATTATTAAAAATTATTAAACTTACCTAATGAAACTTACTGCTGATATGAATAAGCTAAACCAATTTTGTTGCTGCTAGAGGAAAAGACTCGGGAATGTTTGGGCATTATGAAAAGGAACTGTACCTAATTTTTTCATTCTCCATGAACATCAAGTCTACATTTTTTTTATATGTTGCTCTCAGCTAGCAATGAAAGCCATTTTCAGGTTTTCAGTTATGTCAAAGGTTTTGCAAGAGTGAGGTTTTTTCCTATTTGTATCAGTACATACCTCCAGGCAGGCGCCTTCTTGCTTTATCAAAGATGCTAACATTTATGCTCAGCAAAGTAGAATGTATACTAACCCAAGTAGACCAAATGATACTCCAGCCCACAGGTATCACACTTCAGGGCCAGTGAGTTTTGAGAAGGGCAAGAAAATTCTCACCAGCTTGCTACAAGAAGGGAAAATTTGCAGAGAAGAGCTCACAAACTGATGCTTTCAGGGGAAAAAAAAAAAAAGAAACAACCAAAATAAAAATCAAACATAGATCCAGATAACAATCATCTAATTTGGGAACAGATATACCAAGAATATGTGTGTATATATATATATATATATATAAGCAAAACAAATTGATTGATCTTTTAGTTGTAGATACTGGAAAGAAAGAAAATATTCTCTTCTTGGTTGATTTCCACACTGCTCCGCTGAGTAAAAGTGCTAAGATGAGACAGGTAGGGAACACAGAAAGATCTGTAGTGCTCAGTCTGACTCATCTTTCATTTTACTTCAAGATAAATTATCTAGTTGAATAATTAGCATGACAAAACTGATAATGGGACTTACTGCCATCAGCATCTAAACAAAGATTATAAGAAAGAAGAGGACAGACTCCTTAGCAGTATCTGTTGTGAGAGGACATGGGGAGTTTCAAACTAAAAGGAGAGATTTAGATTGCATATATGGAAAAAGATCTTTACAATAAAGGTAGTGAGTCACTGGAACATGTCCAGAGAGGAGGTAGCTGCCCCATCTCTGTAGACATTCAAAGTCAGGCTGGATGGGGCACTGAGCACCAGATCATTGCAGGAGTGTTGGACAAGATGATTTTTAAAGTTTCTTCCAACTCAAACAATTCTCTGATTCTATAATTAAATCATGAGCTGTTTTTTGCCTGCAGGACAGTGTGCTCTAAGGAGCAGAGATAACGTTATTTGAATACATTAGAAATACATCATAGTAATATAACTTTTCTGAATCAGAAGTGGACTAGTGAAGTTACAAATATCTGATATTATTCATCTGTTTTCTTCTTTGCCTCAGTCTACTGAAAAGGCCTTCTCAGCACGTGGTGAAGGCTTTCACATTCTTTCTGGAAAATCAGCACATCTCTGTGACTCGCTGAAGTGCTCTACACTAATGCCCATGTCATGGGAACAAAAGGATGAAATGTATGCAGTAAAAAGGCTATGACTTCATCAGAATGCAGTGGGATAGCTCACATAATTAGAGCCTATTAGATAACTGGAAGAAACCTCTTGTTTGCACACCCTAATATCTGCAAAACAGACAATGTACTCCAGCACAAACAATCCAGATTTCTGGAGAGCATTGATGATCCTGACACAGGTGATCAAAAGATCAAGTGTAGATACCCTGACTAAACTCAAATATAAACAGCAACAGATGACTCAGGACGAACACAGAGTAGTCATTATTCAAACCAAAGCCCATCTGGAGGTGAATCTGGTGAGGGACATAAAAGGTAACAGGAAAGACTTCCACAGGTAGACAGGCAGGAATATGAAAACTAGGGAAAATATTGGCCCAATGCTGAATGAAGAAGGAACCCTTTGAAGAACACTGAAAAGGCTGAGGTATTCAGTGCCTTTCTTACATCAGTCTTTCCTGGTAAGACTGGTCTTTAGGAATTCCTGACCCCTGAGTAAAGAGGGAAGGTCAGAAGCCAAAAAAAAGACCTATCGTTTAGTAGAGGACAATCAGGTTAGGATGCATTTGAATAAAACAGGACATGAGCCCAAGGAACTTGATGGGACACCTAGTGAATGCAGCTGCTCATGGTAAGGCCTCTTATTTATCCTGGAAAAGTGGAGCAGGTTGCACTGACATGTTGGTGTCACTATGCAAATGATATGGCTATGATGGCTTTAGACATTCAAATGAACAAAGCCCTGAGCAACTTGGTCTGACTCCAAAGCTGGTCCTACGGTGGGACAGAGACTTCCTGAAGCCCTTTTCCAATCAAATTACTGTGTGGTAGTAGCATCTCATGGTCACTGCTCTCCATAGTCCGTGGCATCACTTGGAATAAAGAGAGGCAGGCAGTCACATGGTTTTCATGCTCTGCTTACCTACTTAGGTGTGGAATTTCCACCTATAGGCATCTTATTTCAGTTATAATATCTAATATTTTCTGTAATTTATTCAGCCTCTGTTCCATGAGCCTCTGTTCTCTGTCATTCCTATGTGATTTGTGCACTGTTAGTAGAGTCCTGAAAATTTCCCTTCCACCTACTTTCTAAGCTGTCCACAGTCTTTTTTAATCTTTAGCCTACTTTATCTTATTTCAGTTCAAGTCTGTACCCTCAATAAATAAATAAATAAATAAATAAATAAATAAATAAATAAATAAAAAATCCATGTTTAAGCTCTAAAAAAGTGGTCTGTGTATTTCACAAGTGTTAAAATCGCTCATTAATTTCCATATGAGCAGCTGACTGTGCTATTGGAAACAAATTCTTCAGACACTTTGCTAGGGCTTTGGGCATTCATATTTGTCAGAACAAAGAAGAAGAGAATCCCAGTCTGGAAGCTAGGCTTTAAACTTGGCACACAAATGGCATTAAGGAGATGAACTTTAAAAACCATATGCCTCAAAACTAAATACTGCAAGCACGGATTGTAAGACTTGTGACACTTCATGAAGTGTTGTATAGTTTCTAGCTCTTTAAAAGGACACATGCAACATCACGTTCCAAAAATAGTTTTGCTCGCCTAGAAATAACAAGATTTGTAAGTCGTCAATAAATAGACAGTATTCAAATATTTCTATAAATGAAAAGGGTTAATTTTATCACTTTGAAAACACACGTATAATTATACTCTATATTTTAAATTTTAAATATATTATGTACATATATTTTTAATATATAGTACTTAACAACGGTGCTTGTATAAAACTGGATTTTTTTAGTAGAAACATAATTCTGAAAGAAAATTACAGAAAAATAGGAGATATTTCAGTAGCAACTAGTGGCAATGCAGAATGCCTATGGGTAAAGTTTGAGTGCTGAGTTCCAGGAAAATGTGACCATAAGGCTGATCAATATATTACTCCAATAACAAGCTGAACCAGATACCTCTTTCTATGGCTGACCAAAAGCCTTCACCAAGGTGTTTTTTGTTTGGTTTGGGTTGGGTTGGGTTCAGTTTTATTGTGTGAATTCCTTTTATCATACTGCTGTGTTGCCCGACATATACTTAGTGTAGGAATTCCAACCTGCTGTGATTTTTGGTTTTGCTTTTGTCTTTGCTTATTTGTTCTCACACTTTGAGTGGAAGAATGTAGACTCACAGGAACTAATGAGATAATTTGTAAACTGTCAGCAAAAGACATCAGTATTAATCTAGTGGTGGTCTGGTAAAAGAGGAGAAGATAATTACAGGGGTTTTATCTTAACTTTGCTTCAGGATCCTCATTTTTACTTCTGGCCAGGCTTCTACATGCACAGACAAATCTCAGAGCCTGACATTTTTGCTCTTCAGGAACACATGATTGTCAGTCAATATGTATTCACAGAAAGGCCTGAAGTAACACTTGAGTCTGTCTACAGACAGACTCACTCCTGCCACCTCCAAATCTCACATGAAACTTCCACATTTGCTCTGCATATTTCCTCCTTTATGCCTCTTTGCCCGTAGTACTATGCAGTGTGTAAACTCTGAAGCACATGCGATATTCCATCTCCAGTACTCCTATTCTTTGCATGAATATCTGCTTCGGATGCCCCTGGAGGAGACTTCTCAAAGATACAGTTGATCCAAAACCCATAGGGGCCATACAATTCTTAGCAACAATAGCATGTTTTTGAGAAAGCATTAAGTGGCAAAGTGGTACCCTATCACTAATGTGTATATATATATTTTTTTAAGAGGAATTGAGGAAAGCAACCCTTCGTCCAACTTCAAATCTCCTAGTTTTATTCTTCAGGGATAAGTAAGGGGGATTCTCTACATCTGTTGTTATTTGTTTTTCACGGGGAAGCAAGAAGTTTCATTAGCTTTATCATTGCTGTATTTTTCCTACTGACATGCTTAATAAAAGCATCTGGGAAGAAGACCATAAAAATGAGTGGAAGCAGAGGGGGTATGAAAGACAACAAAAATGGTTTTATAATAATCCATGAGGACAGTTTCCCAATGGGAAGAAAATCACTGGAGGGGAACTACTATATGAAACTTAGGTGATTAGGATGCTTGGATAGCTACTGTCTTATTTGTATTATGAGTTTCCAGAAAATTAATGGGTTATTATGATTAAGAGTAATCTACATCACTATTCTGTTAATTGGCTCACCTTACTGATATCTGCAGGGTTCCACACAGGATATTTGATGATTCATCAGTGGTGTGCTCAAAAAGGGCCTTCGGGATGGTAAGAGTTTTTTGCCTTGCACTGTTTGCAGGGCCCAAAGATGAGTGAACTTTGTTTCATCTTTTCTTGGGTCCTTTGTGCCTCGTGGTACAGCCATCATCTTTTCTAAAACAAAAAAAAACAGAGAAAAATTAATATTTAGGAATTCTTACAGATTCTGTACAATTGGCTGGTTTAGTGACAGCTGTTAGAAGAGTTTAAGCCACTAGTTCTATGCCATGTTGTCATCTTCTCAATTCCTTGAAGACTGACAAAATAATAAAGATGAAAAAGAAAAATATTAATCATTAGAATTTAAAGAGAATCTTCACAACTGGTTTATACGATAGAGAGGAGAAAGCCCTGTAAGGAATAGGGCAGGAGAAGCACATGGCATCATACATACGTTACTTAATTAATGTTGCATTATTGCATATTGTTATTTTGCTTTATTTTAACCAACATTTTGGTTTCCAAGGGTTGGGTTCCTTCTAAGTGAGGACTCACTTCCCAGTAAGTAGTAAAGCTTTTAGAAAACTTTCTGTGTAAAATTCTGACAGTAAAAAGAGCAACCTGATGTAGGAACCTGCGTGAACATTTATATCTGAGATGTCACTGATAAGAAAGATTTAGAGACCTTGGAAGTTATATTTTTTGTCCCAAAGATTTCAGCAAGGCCAGTGGAATATAAGTTAGTACCGTATCATCCAGATGATTAAATGCCACTGTGTTTTAAGGACAAATAATAGGTCTGCTGCTTTATCTATTCTATTCATTATCTTTCTCCTTAGCTCGTAAAGCAATAGGATAACAATTTCATTTGTATGACGGTGATAACTGTCCAGCAGGAACAAGCCTGAGACCATCAATTCATTTCCCAAAAGCATCCATTACTTAATCACAGCAAGTTTAACACTGGGACTCAGCTGAGTCACATACATTAACCATGTTATGCTTTCCTAATTGGAGTCTTTAGTAAATACTATTTACATCAAATGTACTTAAAATTCTGTTAATGAGTTTCTTATTCTTCCTCATGTATCATACTTATATGAACACTTTAAATGTGGGCAAATATTGCACAATGATATCTGTATATCTGTAGATTCTCCTTCAATAAATTGTTCATGTTCTTTTCATCTAAATTTGAAAGCGCACTCTATGGCAGTTTGTAAGCAGAAAAAAAAATTAAATATAGGACTACTTCTATTCTCCAAACATAAATTTGTGAACAGAAAGTTATATCAACGTATTTACATTTATATTGAAAGCCATTTGCGGGATTAATGAATCTTTGAACCAAGGAAAAGATATCACACAGGTGATTTGGATTATTACACCTTACAAATTAATAGAAAGGCTGATAGTCATAGTAATTAATTCAAAAGCAACTCAGAGATTGAGCATACACTGTGGCAAAGCCCACTTCCAGATGATTCATAAACAGAAGAGAGCAAACTGATCAATCATTGTCCTGTGAAAGAAGTTTGCCAAACTCTCTTATTGTACTTCTTTTCAGCTCCATCATTCCCTTGCATCTCTGTTCCCCTTTTTTCACAGCAAGGACCTCCATTATCTCCAGTGCGTGGACCTACAAGGAGGTACTGTTGGCTGTAGCTTAAATGCAGCTCATCTATGATAGATGAGAAAGAGTAAAGCTAAAAAGAAGACTAAAGCTTGTGGTTATATTAACTTTTATGAGAACAGAGTATGGATGAATGGTTGTGTGAAGGTCAGCAATTTCTGCAAAAGGAAAAGACAAAAAACATGAAAGACAGTACACCAGTATTGAGAAATCAGTCATACAGAGTGATCAAAGGAAATGAAAGGAAATTGAGCATGAGAGATATTTGTGACTCATTGCAATATAACCAATAGAATGTATTACAATTTAAAAAGTCATTAATTTGAATCAAATATAGAAATTAACAATCATACAGTAAGAGAAGCATAAAAGGTCTCAAAAAATCACATATGTAAAGCAGTCTATGTAAAACTTAACTAAAAATATGTAGAAGAAAAGAATACTAAAGTAAAATATCTGTTTGTCTTTTAATGGAAGTACAACAGTCGCATTGAAATCTTCTAAAGTAAAAAAGATGACATTGCTAAAGACCGAATCCTTCAAAGATGTATTCATATGAACAATCCCACTTTAATGCATGGAAACACTTAGGTGAGTAAAACTCCTTCTCAGCAAATAGAAGAACTTTGTGTCTTCTAACTTCCCATTTTTTCTTACATCTATTCATTTACTTCCATCAGCATTAGCAGCAGTACTAATATTGGTTGATGTGCTGTAGTATCATTTACCCACAATTTTCATGTACTTCTATGTGTAGCAGAGGATTTACTGAACTCAGGTAGTCCCTACACTGAATGCCCAGATCTTCCAGGAAGGTCTGATTGTGGATGCCTCATCCCTGGAGGTGTTCAAGGCCAGGTTGGGTGGGGCCATGGGCAGCCTAGTCTAGTACTAAATGTGGAGGTTGGTGGCCCTGCCTGTGGCAGGAGGGTTGGAGCTTCATGATCCTTGAGGCCCCTTCCAACCCAGGCCATTCTATGATTCCATGATTCTGTGACTCCAGACCATGGTAGCATAAGCTGCTTTTCAGGGATAACTAGAAGGCCAGATTCTCTAAAGGCCAGCTGTCTCCTCAGTTCCATCATTCTTCCCACAAAAATTGCATACCCAAACTAACTACTAGCAGACATCATATATGCACCATTTTTTTTTTTTTTTTTTTGCCATTGAAATAGAGGTTCAATGTGATCCCTGTTAAGCAGACAGCCAGGTGAGCTTTCTGACTACCTCTCACCATTCATTCTATGAAGCAGAGTTACACAAAGAAAATACTGCTGCCAATACCCAACACAAAATACACCTGCAATATGGGTTATCATCGCATCCACTCTTATAGACAACACTGCCCAACTCCTTTTCACCTTTTCCCAGCAGATTCTTTTAGCAATTTTGCCCCAGTTTTTCCCTTATTGAGAATTCTTACCTAGCCTTGACAGAGAGTGGAAAAAATGTGATGAAGCAAGCATACTTACAGTGTTTGGTAGAAATTTATGGTGCTTCCTCTCACTTCTGCCATTAGTCTGTAGGGGTAAAATCAATGATACTTTTTCACTTGGCAGAAGCATCTCACACGTGATATATGGAAATTTTTGGCTCAGTGTATGTGATCTGAACACTAAACTCTTCATTTCTTTCCCCTTTTCTCCACTGCATTACATTTAATTTAACTGAGCAACATTGTGCAGTTGCAGTCATTACAACTGTTCTCAGTCTGTATTTACCTTTGAAGGTCAGTATTAATTATTCTGCCATACATCCCCCATTCCAGACCTGCAAGCAGCTTTCATGTCTTCTCAATGTTTTTTCAGTTAGTCTAGAAAAAGAAATTAATTCACCCTACAAATCTTGCCATGGGGCTGTTCTGCTATTCATACAAAGAAAATTGTCTTTCTTCTCTGCAGAGTACAATGAATTTTTCATCTTCTCACCTAACAGTTACATCTTTTAAAGAATAAAAGTAAATATAAAATTAGCGAGGATTCAGTAACAGTAGGTTAGCTATAAATACTTGTAAATGGGAAACATACAGTGAACATCTTTGGAATTATGACATTACAGCATTCTGATTTTAGGAAAGTTACAATTAAGCTCCATTTCAATACTACCAACTCTATATTACAAACTCAACAAAAATGTATGGTGGAGCAGAAGTCCTATTCAGTGCACTTAGTGCCTTTTACATAGTTATTTAGATATAGCATTGTCACAGTTCTGGCCTGGTTCGACCTGGTTCCTTGACTAAATGGCACAGGGGGACTCATGAACCCACGCCCTGTGATGGGTCTAAAAACAAAACAGCAGCAACGAGATAAGGGAGAAAATTAATTTCCAAATATTATAACACAATGTGAGAGAATGCAATATAATGCAATACAATTGGAATTGTAGCTAATAAATCAAATAAAAAGAGAGAGATTGTCCAAAACCAAAGGCCTTACTCTAATGTTGAAGGTGAGACAGCTAGAGAGCATACACTGCAGAGACAAGCAGAAAAAAAAGTCTCATGACTCCCAGTTTTCTCTTTCCCTCTAAGCAGAAAATGGAAGTGGAACAGTGAAGTACTCTGGGAGATATAGTTCATTCTTTCTCTTCTGTGAAACGTACCTGGAACTATCAACAATCCATGGAACTGGAGCCTTAACTCTTTAACTCCCTGTGCATTACATAATGTTATGATGTGGAATACCAATAACAGAAATCTGGAAACCACAACAAGTATGCCAGGGGACAATATCAGGGCCAATACTGTCTATCTTCATTAATGACCTGGATGTTTGGACAAAGCGTGCTTTCATGAAGTTTGTAGATGGTACAACATTGCTGCTGATGCACTAGTTGAGTGTGCTGCTATTCAAAGGGAGCTGGATTGGCTGCACTATTAGGCTGAAAAGAATCACATGATCTCCAACAAGAAGAAATGCTAAGTCCTGTGTCTGTCAAGAAATGACTCCCAAGTACATAATGAGAACAACAGGATGAGAAGTAGCACTGCAGAAAGCAATCTGTGGGTTCTGAAGGACAAAAAGCTGACCACAAGCCAGCACTGTGCCTTCACAGCAAAGAAGGTCAACAACCTCCACAGTTGTGTTAAGCAATGCACTGACAGCAGGTCAGCAGAGGAATTCCTTGTCCAGTACTCAGTTCTGGTGTGATACATCTGGAGCTCTGGGCTTACTGGTATGAGACAGGGAGCTACTGCAGCAGGTGCAGTGAAGGGGCACAAAAATAAAGCAAGTGGATAATCTGACATAAAGAGAAGCTGAAAGAACTGAGACTGTTCAGCCTGGAAAAGAAGAGGTTTAGGGGGATCTTGTTGATGAGATAAATTCTTGATAGGAAGGAATGAAGAAGAGTGAGCCATATTCTGCCCAGTGACAGGATAAGAAGTGATGAACACAAAGTGAACACCTGTGAAAGTCAATATAAACAGGAAAAAACAAAACAAAACAAAAAACCACAACAACACAGTTTTACTCCAGGAGTAGTCAAACACTGGAACAGATTGCCCAGAGAGGTGATGGAATTTCTGGAGATGCTCAAGCCCAACTGGACACGTCTGCGAGCAACACCCTGCCTCAGCCAGTACTGGACTAGAAAATCTCCAAAGGTGCCCTTCCAGAATCAGTGATTCTGTGATTCCAATTGAAATTCTCTGAAATTACTCTTTTTGTACCTTTGGATGCTCCCAGATCAAATCATTAGGAATCACACAATTTCTTTCCCTAACAGGATATAAGAATCTAATATCTAGAGAGCTGTATTTTTCAAGTCTATCATGTTGTAAGCAATTATGCATCTTCATTTTTTATGTGAAGCTATATTCATTCAATTTGGAGTTTACTTCAAATAGTTTAGACCACACTTCAGAACTTAATCACATGAGTGGTTCCACCCTCACTCTAAAAGTAATGCTGCTTTTCCTGAATACTATCTGATTTGGCCCTGAGAGCTCACAAGCTACACCTGCTCACTAAATGAAGATACAGCAGCAAAAATTATTTCCTGACTTGTTCACTTGCATCAGCCCAAGACATTTCCAAATCAAACCCTCCAGGTGGGCTGAGAGGGTATGGTCTATCTCCTCTGGTTCCTGACTATTGAGTCCCACCATGTCAGAATGTACAGCACGTCAAAAAGTCTGTGCAATGCTCAAAAATGAGAGGGGGAGAAGCTAGGTTGGCATGATGAGATATTCTGCACAGCCCTTACTAAGCTGATGCTCAGATAAATCCCCACTGTCTAGTGTAAACTCCTTTACCTTTTACCTCCAGTTACCTCATCTAATGATCCTCTAGCAAGATGAGGTATATCCATTATGCCCTATCCCCCATTCTTCAGGTGCTCTCTGTGGTCTGTCTGAAATCAGCTCATACTGCAGGTGGCAGTATGTCCTACCTGTTGATAAGTTCACATGTTCTCCTTTCGCTACCATGACATTGCTACCCAAAGTTTGCATAGTTCTTAAAAGAAAAACAGAAGAACAAAAATGTTCTCCAGCAAATAAGACCACTTTTGTTAGCCTGGGCTCCTGTAAGGGGCAGTCACTGACAGAGTTGCCGTAGTTTGGCCAGGTTTGGTGATAGGGAGCTAAGGGATCTATGGACTGGGAAGAGAAAAGGGTGGGGGAGATAGGGCAA
Source organism: Phasianus colchicus (assembly GCF_987193195.1). Classification (NCBI taxonomy): domain Eukaryota; kingdom Metazoa; phylum Chordata; class Aves; order Galliformes; family Phasianidae; genus Phasianus; species Phasianus colchicus. Next base: position 124,048,648 of record NC_143436.1, read on the forward strand.
GGCAAGAAAACCAGCAGCAGTGAACTAAGGGAAAAAAATTTACAAAATATAATAGCGGAATGTGAGATAATAAAATATGATGGGATTTGAAACTTATAACTCAAATAAAATAGGAGAGAGTTTACAAAACTGCATTCCTTACTCTAATGCTATAGCTGAGACAGCCAGGAGCACAGAGAGCAAGAGAAGCAGTCTTGAGATCCGTCAGTTTTATCTTTTTGTTCAAATGGAAATGAAATCTTCTGGGAGTTGTAGTTCACTCTTTTCTTCTGAAACCAGGATCCCAGAAATATCAATAAGCCATGGAACTGCAGTACTAACCCTTTAACTGTGTGATGGTATGATGTGGAATACTGACCAAAAATCATAAAATCACAACAAGACAGTATTTCTTGGACCTAGACTGCTTCCTGTGAAGGAGTGCTGTGTAGCCATAGAGCCCCTTCACCAGTTGGGTGAGTACAATTTTTCTTTCTGTGATTACTGGTCTACCTGTGAATACTTTGCCTGGTATCTCCAAGAATCTGTCAGAAGCAGTTTTGCTTCTTTGTGAGCAGGGTACCTACATTAACTTTATGTTGTGTGTTCAAACTTGGCCTAAAGTGCTAGTCTGCAGCCATATGCAAAGCCCTACGAAATCATTAGGGAAAAACTTGTGCCAAGACATCTAAAGGCACTTCTCCAGAAAACACAGGTGGGCAAAACACTGTGCATGTTATCTCTGCCTTTGATCTCTTACTCTGATTCCCTGAGAAGTGCAGAGGCTGAAAGGGAACCACACGGCACTTTGACAGTCCACCAGTAGGGATGCATAAGGGACTGTGGCTATGCAACATGCCCACAGAGCCACTTGTCTAGAACTCTGACAACTACCTGTAAGTTTTGGACTTCAGTGACTCTGAATAGAGCACTCACTCTTAACTACTGATACACCAAAAAACATTTCAGGTAGTTACAATTAGTACAGTTGGAGCAAAGACTTACTCTAGATTGAATACGTGGAAAACAGAATTTGCTTATATGTCCTCTTAGGATAGACATAATGACTGCAATAAAATAAATCAGAGATCTATATTTGCTGCAGTTTTCCATCCCAAACATTTCACTGTAGGAGGATAATCAGCTAAGACTACAGATGAGCTGTTAAGAAATTAGCTTAGGAGTTACTGTGCTGTGATCAAGTTACAAAACAACAAGAGGCTCTAATACTTGGATTCAAAGTGCATGAAATTGCTATTCAGTGTGAAGAATGATCATTTAATATGCCAACCTACTTGCCTTTCATTTGTCTTCACCACTTTCACCACAAAGCTTACAGAAATGTCATTAGAAATTGACAGATCTCTCAGTTCATACACAACCTCCTTTTGTATGATAAATACTTAATTGCCACCTCTAAGTTAAGGTATATTGGGGTAGGAAGGAAAACGCTTGGGTATTTCTAAAGGAACTTCAAAAATATGGGATTTCATTCACCTTTATAATTTGAAAACTTTTAGCAGAGGCATCGTGAATAATTTTATTATGCGTTTTTCCTAACTAGGTTTTATTAGTAACGTTTTCTTGAAGCCAAGGTTTAAGTTAAATGACTAAAAATTAATGTGTTTAAAGTTGAAGAAAATAAACAGAGAAAACTTCTGAATTTACCACCGAGGCTTCTGTCAGGATAATGTAAATACACTACACTACAGTTTATGAGCAAGCCCTTCCATGAGGTGAATACTGAGAGGAGGACTATACCTCTCATACAAAGGTATTACATCAAATTCCAATATCTTCATTTTTCAAGGCAAGGGAGATTAAGAACTGACATTTCAAGACCAAGTCAGAGAACCTACTGATTAAACACTAATACAAACTGTGCCTTCTCTGCTATCATCAAGGAGGAGGGACAGCTATATTAAAAGGAGAGCATAATTCTGTTGATGGATTTGTTGAGTCCTTATATGTTTCTCAAGGTTCTGACATTACAGTTAGCAGTGAAATACTGAACTCTACTTTCAGTTTGTCCTGATAGAACAGAAAATACTAGATACAACAATTTAGTTATACTCAGCTTTGTACATGTGGAATTTTAGTATATTCTTCGTATCCTTAAAGATTTCTGTGTTTATACATGTCTCCCATTCACAGATCTATTCAAAGAAACCTTGAAGAGCATCTGTTTAATCACTGATATTCTGATTAAACTAGCCAGCTTAATATATATTCCTTCTTATAAACAGGATAAAATCTACCTCTGACAGAAGAGTAGCTTCCAGCTGATGAACTAATACACCTGGTTGCCTCACTGGTACTAGTACAGATCTGTAATTATTATCGTTGGCATTCTAGTAACATTAGTCTAGAGACTAATTATGCAAATAATTAGTTGGAGAATTGGATGTCATGGGGCTCTCTGACTTCACATTCATGATATATACATTTTAAACATTTCTGAAGTGCTTTCTTTTATGAGCATTTGTCTGTTCTAGTCTTATAGGTGAGAAATCCAGATTTATTGTCAAATAGATTCTACTGCAGTGCACAGCTGTTCCTTGCACTGCATTTTGGCCAGGATCTTGCATTCTTTGAGAACTTGGAGCAAATTAATTTGTGTAAAACTAAGCAGATAAAAGAATATTGCCAGCTCAAGATATTTTAAACAGTCTTTAGCAAAAAGATTTGTAGCGTGTTATTCCAATGCAGAAAATTCTTCATTTGATTTCATTCAAATCCTTGCATTTATGTTCTACTAAAAAAAGACTTCTTTTCCCCAATCTCACTTACAACCAGGAAACACAACAATGTTAAGAAATATTTGAAATTGTATTCCTGAAGACATGTTTACGATTCTCATTCTTACTGCAAAATCTACAGATAGAGTAATTCCCAGAGAGTAGGGATATATTTAAGTTTCCCCTGTAGCCTTGTAGAGTTTGCATCCAGGTCACCTACGTTCCTATAGAGCATGCGAAGCACACAGCTTTGAGAATGGGAAGAAAGGGATGTAAAAGTATATACACACATTCAATTCACACTCTCTACTTCCATTTATTTTTTTCTCATGTGAACAAATGAAGAACCCATCTGGAGATCAAGGGGAAAACAAACAAACAAACAAAAAGCACATAAATAGAAGGCATTCCTGGAGCCTGTATGGATTGTAAGCCTATGTAGCTACTTCTACTATAAATAATAATTGAATAAATTGTTGGTATGGTTTTCAGACTAAGAATTAGAGCCACATTTAACTCCCTTTCAGGCAAAGTCCCTGACCATGAAGCTTTCAGCTTTCCTCCTGTTGATGTTTCCTCACTGGTGAGCATGGGACAACTCTATGCTGAGCAGTTCATTAGCAGGATCTGCCTGGGATGGCAGACCCTTTCCCAGTTCTGGGCCTACTTATAGCTGAATTTTATTTCTTCTCTCCGAAGTCTCAAGACAATACTGAATCCTGTGTTCCTATATTGTCCTATACTGGTCAAGTGCTCTAATCACCTTATCCAACAGTATGGCCTTAAAAGTGCATAGAACCGTGCTGCAGTTCAAGACATACAGGACTGCTGAACGTGACAGGCCGCTTCAGAGACACCCAGACTCGTCTGTACCAGCAGCAGGAAACAAGGAGCACCCTAGAGCACCTCAACTGTCATCAGGTGCCTTTATGTGGGAAACTGAATCAAGTTCCTAGCTCCCATGTGGACACCAACATGAGGACAACTATGTTCAGGAAAGTAATTAACTGGAAATTGAACCTCACTCTTCCTCTTAAGTGTTGCAGTCTTCCGTACAACATTTTTAGATGACTTCATGAGAACAGAAAAAAAATCTGTAAGGATATGATTTAATTAAAATTTCTCACCTTCGTTAATATTGAAGAGCACTTTCTCTATTAAGAAATTTGATGCATGAAGAAGGGAAGACAGAATTCGATCACTACAATCTCCACTAGATCTTTTTTATCACTCTTCATCAAAATATTTCAAATCCCTTTTTACATCCTTGGTATTCACCCAATAGCTAATATTAAAATCCACCCCATCTTCATTCTTATTTTCATCTTTATAGATCAAAAGTATCTAAGATAATCTGTGTTCCTGAGCAGATCCCAAGCAGCAGCCCAGATATGAAGTGATGCAGAATAGAAAAAAAAAGTATATGCAATAACTATCTCTCCTGCTATCATAGATTCACCGAGGTTGGAAAAAACCTGCAAGATCATCACTAATAGTTCTCCACTCAACCATGTCCCTCAACACAACATCTAAACGTTTCTTGAATGCCTCCAAAGTTGGTGACTCCACCACCTACCTGGGCAGCCCATTCCAGTGCCTGATCACTCTTTCAGAGAAGTAGTATTTCCTGACTTGCAACGTCAATCTCCCCTGGTGCAACTTGAGGCCATTTCCTCTAGTCGTGTCACTAGTTACATGGGAGAAGAGGCCAAGACCAGCTCACTACAACTTCCCTTCAGGTAGTTAGAGAGAGCTACAAGGTCTCCTCTGAGCTTCCTCTTCAGCAGATTGAACAATCCCAGCTCCCTCAGCCAAGCTGATAACAACCTACACCATTCTGTTAAAGGGAGGAGCCACATAATATTGCGATTAAAATAGATTAAAATTACTCAAGTACCCCAATAGGCAGGAAGGTAAATGTTAAAACTAAAGTCTAGTTGGATCAAAATAACCAAACATATAATTTTCAATAATACAAATTTTAATTTCATTATTAGGGAGTCACAAACTTCATGGAAATCAGAAAGTAGGAGGATTCACCTCTTAAATAGATTTTGCTACAGGTGTTTTATCATAGAGTTCTGCACTGAGATCTCAAGTTTCCTATAAAGCTGCAAATAAATCTGCCCTCCAGCAAGTCTGTTACCCTGAACACATCCCATATCAGAGTGCATTTGGGAAGAGTGACAACTGCTAACTCTTCTTGTACACTTGTGTGTGCATTTGCCCTAGAGGTCCCCCTTTAAGCAGTAAGCAAAGGCTGTCATTGCTTCAGTTGTGTGACAATGTAAGATCAATGTCTGAAGCAGCCTATCTGATGGTGAATCTCTGCTTTGAGGAAGAAGGTTAGATATTACGTGGACTTCTTTATTATTCACATCTGTCACTTTTATCTCAATCTGTGAGTAATTGTCTTATTTTGTAAGTTTTTTTCCCAGCTGCAAAGTTCAAGTCTTTTGCTTCTGCCTTGCTACACATTCCACTGGAGCCACAGATAAGGTGCAAGATGGGCACCTTATCAGATGTTCCCCCAGACAACAGAGGAGATGCAGCCAGCATAACTACTTCTTCCACATGGCATTTCTTATCCCCCTTACATTTCAAAAAAAAACAGGAACAACTTCAGCTGTCAGCGAAGTGCTTTCTGAAAAGGCATACTGTTTTGGAAACAGTAAAGCCATACTGCACATTATGTAGTACAGGAGATGAATCAAAGATACGCATACACTACAATTCACTCTGAGATGTACATACATACTAAATAGAGATACAGAGAGTTTTTTAGATGGCTTTCTTAAAGTGACTTCCAGCTTGAGGCAAGGCAAAAATAAGAGATACATAGAATGAATACATAATAAGCAGTTGAAGTTAAAAAGGAAAAAAGAACAGGGCTCAGATAAGGTCAATTTGCAATAGCTTAATAGCTTTTGGAATAATACTCCATGATGATGATGAAAGACAGATGGAATTTGTGACTGTGATAAATCTTTAATACTTAGAGATGAGCACGGACTATATGAAAATCTTTCAAAATGGAAAGACTCATTGGTATGCCCTTACCTTTGTCAGCTGCTCACTTCTTAACTGTATATTGATGATCTTAAAGACAATTGCCATAGTCTATTTCAGGCTATGAGTAAATACATGGAGAATACTCAGTTCTGTAGTGCTGTCTGTCCTGTTTGTTTTTGGTTTTGTTTTTGTTTTTTGCAAAAAAGGCCTATGGCTGAATAGTGCCTTTAGAAAGACCTAACATTTCCCAAGCAAGCCTTGAAAGGAACATGTTCTATCTTCTTCTTTTCCCTACATGTAAAATTCCCTTTTAGCCCAGATTTTTGATTCAACAGAAGGGGAATGCAAGCTCATCAAATATGCCTGTAGTATGTGCGGGTACAGCTCTCCTGAGTTCTGAAAAATTACATCTTTTTCTGCTAAAGGTGAATTTGGCATGCAGGTTTGCCCAGAGAATATCAGCTTCTATATTTTCTTTCATAATTCTGTTCCATTTAATCAGACTTGTAGCCAAACAGAGAATGCCATGACCGTTGCTACAAACATCTCAAATGAACTATAAAAAGTCAGAAACAAGATCTGAACTTTGAGACTAATGATGACAGCCCTACCATTACTGCCTGAGTTTGTAGCTCCATTATCTGGAAACCATTATTAAGTGAGAACATACATGCACACATGGTTCCAGAAATTAGATTTCCTGCACCATAAATTGACCGCTTTCAATGGTCATTGTTTCCTAATAACTTGTAACTTTCCATCCTTCAACAAAACATTATCCTTCAACCCAGTAGAGATCTGTATTGTTTCCTTTATTTTTTGAAAGTTACAGTTTTAATGAGATAAGGAAAGGCCAAGGGGAGAAATTGGACATACTGTTCATTTTCTGCTGAGCCATACCTGTAACATGCTCTGTGGGATCCTGTTACTTTACGCAGCATATCATTTTTAATTGCCATATCATAAAATAGTTTTTAAAGCATTGAACATTAAGGGATTTAAATCTCTTTAATGCTCCTGGATGGCAATCTCTCAAGGTTCATACTGAGGCCAGCTCCATATAATAAATAGAATGTGGGCAAAAAAGCAATAACATAAATTAATGACAAGTACTGTAGAGAATATTTGAAACACTTGAAATAAGATCTCTAGGAGTTTTGCATTTCCAAATAAGCCAAAGAAGTAAGTGAGGGAGGGAGGAAGGAAGGAAGGAATATTTCTGTTCTTTCCGAGGTAAAGTCATTTATTACTCTCCAAGCAAAAGATTTTATACAATTTAATACAGGTAGATACAGATGTGTGAAATCAAACCCATACAATGAAGGACCCACAATAGCAATCAGATGCGCATAGACTGAGGTAAAGCAATATGAAAACCGTGGTATCACTGTACTCAATAGAAGGCTAATCTTGAAGATACAGAAGTGCTGTCAGCAGAGGTATATGCAATGTTTCAAAAACACTGATGTATACAATGCAATATGAGCCAGTTTGGGGAATGTAATAGCTGTCTTATCCTGAATAACTACGCAATTTATACAAATCTGTGATTATCTAAGAAATGTGAACAGCAACACCTACACTAGCAGGGGTGAATGGGATCATTTTAGTTAACTCAAAGATTTTCCTATCAAATTATCTCCAAAGAATGAAGAGAATTCAAATTTATGTAATTGAGTTTGTTCACTACATAGGTATTTGAAAGCAGTGAAGGTTATTCAGACCCTTTGCATCAATGGTTTCAGGTAAGGAAAAGCTGTCTCAAAGCACCATTAACAAGCTCAGCAACACTTCTGAAATGAGCTGCAGCTTGGACGTCAGTGCACCAGGTCACACAGGAGGAAATTCCTTTTCATAGCACATTTTGACTGTTCTAACAAAATCAGTCAGATAGCCTCTCATCTGTCTTTTTTGAAGATATTTTTAGTATCCAAGACAAAGACTTGTTATAAAAGCCTATTAGAATCCTAAAAGTTGTTAATTGTGGAGTTATTTTATTTTATTAAGGTTTATTTAATAGCTTTTTGCTAGGTTTCAGTGTCTGAACTAGATGATCTCCATTAGTTTGCAAATATTATGTCTTGTATGTAAGTGCATGTATTTGTAAGTACCCAGTAGATATCTATGGCATATGAGTATGAGAATTTTCCATAATGAATGATAGTGCTTGGAATACCAAATTCGTTCTTGCTTACGTAAAGCATTTTTTCTAATTCTATTTGAAATATTCTAAGTAATAAAGATTTTTTTTCTGCTTGTTATATGGGTAAAAAAGCGTGTCACTTGTAACCAGTATGCTATTTTGCAATAACATCTATATCATCTCTGAAGTTTTGGAAACTTCAGATTCAAAAAGAAAATTCATCTTATTTCACATTACTTACATACCAACTGTAATTGCTAAGTTGTTCTGAGTATCCCATAGCCAAAGAAAACGCAAATTTTACATATTTTTCCTTTTCATACATTCTTCCTCAATTTTGAAAGGCATTTTCCATAGAATAACAAAGACTTCTGTGTTTAAGCAAGTCCATCTGTTAACAATTAGATAATTTACCAGATTCATCTTCTCAGGCAAAGTTTATATTCAGCAGCTTTCCAGGAGTAGTGTCTCAGTGATCATGACAGCCAAGTTCAAAGCTGGGCAAGTTGTAGTCAAGGTCTCTATCTACCACAGTTTAACAGTCACATCAAGGTTGAATCAGTACTTCATACAATGAATCAATATATTAAAGCTAGACTCAAGCTACAGCAAATCTCAAATGTACAAATGCAGACTTCTGGCTCTGACCTGTACAACATCTGCAGGAATGACATAGGATAAGTGGGTTAGATACAAGTCCTACAAAACTCAAAAAATAAAAGACAAAAGTCAAATCACAGCAAATGAAGGGGATTTTAAAGGCTTAGCCTTCTTGCTGTTTGCTGTAGTATGTTTACTTAGCAATCTGAGCATGTATTCAGTTTACAGCTGAAAAATATTATTTCCTATTCATAATGAATAGGCATAAAAGAATTCTGAGAACCTTGATCTTGCAAAAGTAAACTCAAGAGACTGGAAACACTTAAAAAGCATAGTTGCGAAAGTTTTAAAAATTCCATAAATGACAAGAAAGTTCTTGAGTGCCTGATCAGATTGAATCAGAGTGGCAATAAATCTCATCAGCTCAGTATGAAGAGGAGGTAGTACTGTCTGGACACCAAAGGAAAAAAAAGACCACATGGAAAAGTTTGCGATTTAATAAATGCACGGGGAAAAAATAAAAGGGAAAAAAAAGTACAAAGGAGGAGGAAATGACCAAATCTGAGAAGAAGGCATAGAGGGGAGTGAATACAGCTGAGATTCATCCAAGCAATAAACTTATGAGTAAATCGGTGACTCTGGGGAGATGAAGTTAGCACATATTAGGGCACAGATTTCCATTACTCTGGCCCCATACCATCAGTTTGAGTAATATGTTAAATGCAGCACATTTCAGATCAAAAGCCAAATGCCTTGACCATTCAACCCCTACTGTGAGCCTTTTACAGAACTCCATGAACTTATGTATGACTGAAATGCACCCTGAGCCTTCTGAGTTCGTAGGATGACACTGTTTAGGCCTCTCACATTGCTGCTGAGACCTTCAGCTCCAATTCTATCTATCTGATCCATACTGAATCTTCTTCAGTAATTCCATCACCAAGAAAAAGCCTAGTCCCTCTGCAAACAGATGCAATACGGGAACCCCAGGTTATGAAGGCAATATTTACATGCAGATGATTTTTTTCACTTCTACTTAGGGCCAGCCTGTCTTCCTTGCTGGCATCCCATATCACACTCACTGCAAAGGCCTGTCACCTGTTCTGGAAAACACAAGTGCAGCAATGTTTCTTCCTTGACAGGAGGATAGGTAACAGGAGGAGGCCCCTGGCTTTGCCCCATCATCAGTCACATAAGACCCCTTCGAGTGTGTTGGGGTAGCTTTCTTGTTGGCTCTGTGGTGGTCAGAAACAGATCTAAACAGCTCTGTTTACACTTAGAAATGTCTCAAGCTCTCAGGATGATTTCTTTCAAATTTCTCTCCCAAAAAAGCACTTCTAGACACTAAGTCTCAGTAAGTCAGAAGAGGTCCGTCTTTTCAATAGAATTTCTGTTTCCTAGCTAAATGCCATAGCAGTACACTTCAGAGCAGGAAATCTGCCATAATGATTGTCTCCAAGCCACCGATACGATCATGTAGAATAATGCACTCTGATCTTTAACTTGACTCAAAACTATTTACTTGTTGAAGTAGATAGGTAGGAAAGTAGCATTTCAAAAGACCCAGAGCCATTCATTCACAACCTTTAAATGTGAATGTGTGTAATCTGGACTGTGTGAGCCACAAAAGAACCTGCCTTCCAGTAAGAGATGTCAGTTTGACTCAATAAGTCATTCTGAGACTCCCAGAAAAACAGAGCATACACAGCTCAGCGCTGAACTCCTTTCCTGACATTAAAGGTTACAAGTGAACATAACTTTCCTACGCTAGGCTAGAACTGTGGTGGACCTCTGCTCTATGCATCATTCTCACCTGTTGACTCAGTACTGCAATGCTTTAAGTTTCCTTCACAAAAACTCCATGTGCAGGGCTTCTGTAATGCTTCAGTTTAGCCTGCACTAACTTGCTGCAGGAAAGCAACTGTTAAGTAAGGAGCCTAGGACATACAGCAAAGGAATGAGGAACAGAAGTGCTCTTGAATAATGCATGTTTGTAGCTAATGAACTTTGCAAAGCTTCCACAAAAAGTAGACAGGGCTACCTGTTAAAAAAAAATGCTCTGAAGATACAGTCACAATCCTGACTGGAAGATCATTACGCATGAGCAGTTAGTGATCCACTCAACAGTCAGCCTACACAGGACGTTCCTGCACTGTATATCCCACCTGGCCTTCAGTCTGCATTGTTCTGCACAAATCCTTGGCCATAGGATGAACTCAGCTGCCTCACTGTACCAGAGGTAGCCTGCCAGCAGCTCCCATTTAGTACCAGTGATTATGCCACTTGGGTTATCTTGCCTTTGTCTAGAAGTACAGCAAAAAGCTGGCACGTTGGGAAATTATCAAAATGGGAGTACCCCTTCAAATAAAGAGGTCTGCATAGTGTTGTGCATGGATCAGATGCTTCTTTGGTACTGCATAACTTGGGGTTCTTAGCATCTAAAGGGACATTAGTTATTTATTATTCTGTCCTTATAGCGTTAGATTTAATAAACAGCAGTTCAAACAATATCTTACAGACTCTGACTGCCTTTCATACTAAGATCCTAATGGACTAGTACTCCCCCAGCACCAAACAAATACACCAAGAGTACAGGACAAAGCAGTTAAGTTGTTATCTTCCTCAAAATACATAAAATACCTACATCCCAGGCCTACAAGAGCTACACTCTCTTAACTACAAGCTATCTATGAGAACAGTACTGCATGGAAAGATTTGTGTGCCTTCTTAAAATAGAATTTCTGTTCTCTAGAATCAGCCATTTAAAAATTAGACATATCATCTTAAGTCAATATTTAGATTCCCTATATATTCAGCAAAGAGAAAGGAGTGATTAAGGATAGCAATCCATTCCTTTTTAAGATAGCTATCTGGGATGGGAAAGATTAAGCTTCCTCTGTAGATGCACTTAGAATGTACATAGCAGCCAAATCTGATCTTCAGCCAGCTTAAACTTCACACCTAACTGTTACGGGTTTGATGTCAAGTGAGGTGATTTGTACTTCCAGTTGGTACTGACAAGGAAGTCAGAACAGGTTGGAATCAAAGTATTTGAAGTGTACTAAGGACAAGATAAGTATAGCCATCTATATTGCTATATAAAAAGATGGGAATTTTGAGAAATACATACATCCATCTGGTTCTGACGATCCATTTATTTTGCTGTGCCCTCAGTTTGCTCCACACAGTTTTGCAGGATTTTCTTCATCTGGTAATGAATGACCCATCTGTTGACACCAGACTAGAGAAAAGTATTGCTCTCTTTGGCCTTTAAAATCCGCTTCTTTAAATGTCCACTTGTGCTCTCCTTATGCTTGCAGGCAGTTGTTGTGGTCTCAAGAACTAATTATGAATAGGAGACAGGCAATTGATCTATCTTCTGAGAACAGTCTTAATTTCATCAGCACAATCAGGACACTAGAATGTTTTGCAAGGAGCCAGTTGAATGGCAAATAGCTGGTACAAAGCCACTGCAGACAGTATTGAAGCAAAAGTAGACAAGAATAAAAGACTAACACTTCTGAGAACACGGGGGGGAATGTATTTGCATAGATTGTATTTGCTGCACCTACTATGTTATGTTAGCTTGGGTCTTAAGTCAATATTCCAGCTTACATTTTTTTTTTAGATGAGCACCAAGTCCATGAGCATACGCTCCTGTTGTGAGTGTGCCTGAGGAAGGGCAGGCAGGGAGGTGCCAGGGAGGGAAGGAAGCACATGCCTAAACTTTTGGAAGCCTTATGGACATAGAGTCCTTGATCCTGAACTGAGACAAAAGTAACTACATCTCTATATTTACATACATATACACACACATACATACATTGAAACGAATACTTGCCAGGACTGGGAACCAAAAAAATCCATTTTTGACTAGCAATTATTTCTATAATAGTATAGCGATATTTTAAATTCTTTCTTGCTATAATAGAGTGACTGAGTTACTGGCCCACCATTTTCTACTATCTGAGCATCTCCAAATATACTGCTATGCACACACAAGCATAAACAGAGATTATGTCAATGTCTTATTTAAATAAACTTGAATATAAGAACTCAAGAAAAATAATTTACGATTCCACATTCCTCTAATCATAAGTACTTACAGACCCTTTCTCTAGCTTACTTTTAGAACAGAAATTCTTAGAGATATTTTAATGACGTTCATTCTTACTTTTTGTCTTCAGTTCTTCCTTCTTGCTTTCAAGAAAACAAATGATAGAAAAGTACAATTAAGTGTTTAGTTCTTTGCTTAGATGCCTCTGCTTTCAAGTTGTTCTACTGCAGGATTTCTTTTATTCCACAATGCTACAGTTTGCCAGGCTTCCATGTTTGCCCCAGATAATTCCCAACTACAGTGAACATGTGCTGAAAAATCTTAGTTATATATAACATAAAAATCAAATTACAGCTTCAGAAATACACGTAAGCACACTGCTTTCATGGCCTGGGCACTTTGCAGCCAGGATGCTGGGTTTTATCCAACCTGAACTTGGGTCACTGCATCACTGCAATCCTAACGGGCTGGAGAAGGGCTGAGCTCAGAATGTCTGCTGGAAACCTAAACTGCTCCACTTAAGACCCTCCCTGAAATACTCCCATTCAAGTAAAAAAAGCAATCACAGAAACTTGCAGACCAGAAAATCTCAAGATCACAATCACTCAAGGAGCTAGGGCTTACTGATCACTTACATTCATAACATATCTAAGTATGTTGTAAGTCGAACAAAAAGATAATATATACTGTACCCAGCTCCTCCAGTAGCAGCCAACCAGTGAGTGCAAGGAGCACTGTGTGCATTCATGAACTGAACACACCTGTAAAACCTTTGAGACTCAATTGTAGTGTTACCAGTGGGAGACAAAGTTGTCTTCAGGGTGCCCTCCGCATCCTACTTGGGCTCACTTTTCCTACGGCTCAAACACAACCACAGCAAAGATTGCAGTAATACAAAACTAAGGCTCACAATACTGCCCACAATGTAATTTGCAGCAGCAGTCATTTATTTTTACTATTAGAGACCCTTTATTTCATACTCACATCTGGAAGAAAAAAATATTTCCATATTCACGCTCAAAAGTGGCTCAAACAAAAAGTCTGTCCTTCCATGTAGCAGTCCCAAAAGGCATACAATTCATTTTGCTGCTGTCTGTAGCGTGCCATTTTGTCAGCTCTACAGACAGCTGAACCTTTTGCAGCCTTTAAAACAACTTTGGTTGCTATGGCTACGAGCTCTTCAAAATACCTCTACCAGATTAAAAATGAGAAAGAAAGAAAAGAAAACAAAACAAAACAAAAATACACATAAGGTCTGATGATACTACCCAACTCTACCTGATTCTTGGCTGATATCACCAAAAAAAAAAAAAATCACTGTAGATTTAGAACAGTGGGAGCTAAAGTGTGGTATAAGTCAACAGAAAAGTGCTGAAAGAACATTTCCTCTGTACTTTGCAGCTTTGTGTTGTTATATTACTCTATCTGAAAAAGTGATTGGAACACAAAAATGTTGATGCTCAAAATTGCTATTTGTAGCAGATTCCTTTTCTTTTTTAATATCTTTAATATTATTCGCCTCTTCAGATTGTACACAGTTCTTTAACATTAGTGAGAACAATGCAAGCAACATCATCTAAAGTGCAAGTGGCATCCCCCAGGGGCCCATATTGGGATTAGTGCTCTTCAACATCTTTATCAATGCCATAGACAGTGGGATCAAGCGTAACCCTTAGCAGGTTTTCTGATGATACCAAGCTGAGTGGTGCAGTTGATACAGTAGAAGAGAAGGATGCTATCCAGAGGGACCTGGACATGCCCAGAAAGCAGGTCCATCAGAATCTAATGAGCTACAATAAGGAAGGTCAAGGTAATCTCAGATACAACTACAAACTGGGTGAAGAACTCATAGAGAGCAGTCCTGCAGAGAAAGACTCGGGGGTCTTGATGGACCAAAAGCTGGACATGACCCAGCAATGTGCACTTGCAGCCCAGAAGGCCAACTGCATTCTGGGCTGCATCAAAAGAGAGGTAGCCAGGAAGGTATTGCTCCTCTCTACTCTGTCCTTGTGAGGCCCCATCTGGAGTACTGTATCCCAGTACAGTAAGGATGTGGAGCTGCTGAAGCAGGTCCAGAGGTGTCCATGGAGATGATCAGAGGGCTGGAGAACATTTCCTGTGAAGAAAGGCTGAGGGTGCTGGGCTTGTTTAGCTCGGAGAAGAGAAGGCTCTGGGAAGGCCTCATTGCAGCCTTCCAGTACTCGAAGGGAGCTTACAAGTTTTTACACAGTCTGTTAGTAATAGGACAGGGGAAAATGATTTTAAATTAAAAAGGGGGAAATTTAAATTAGATGTTAGGAGGAAATTTTTTACCCAGAGGTTGGTGAGGTGCTGGCCAGAGAAGCTGTAGTGCCCCATCCCTGGAGGCGCTCAAGTCCAGGCTGGATAGGGCTCTGGGCAGCCTGAGCTGGTGGGGGGCAGCCCTGCCCATGGCAGGGGTTGGGGCTGGGTGGGCCTGTAAGTTCCTTTCCATTCTAAGCCATTATATGATTCTATGATCTTTCGAAGGTATGTAAAAGTTGACATCTTTTTGCATCTTTTTAATCATTATAAATTAAACTATTTTAGAATGTTAGATTAAAGATGATACTTAGTACAAAGATTATGCAAGAAGTGCAGATATGAGATCAGCCAAGGGCTTTTATCCCTCATCAACTCTTGATTAAGGTGAATGCCAGGAAGTCCACAGAAAGCAGTGACTTCATAAGATGATAGCCAAAAGCTAGACCCTCAAATAGTAAGTATCTGCATAATTCCTTCAAAACACATAACAGTCTAGCTGAAGTTTTGGCCCTGAAAGCATTGCCCCAGCAATCTTTATATTAAGACCTGCAGCAGTGAATTGTGGCATCAAGTTAATTAAAGGTGATAGAATTTAATGTGTTATCATGTACAAATAAAAAATCTCAGTATCTTCCAGATAAAGATTTTTCACATGCTTTGAACCATTAAAACAAGGACATCCAGTGGTTCTAAGGACAATAATAGCATACATTATTGAGGGATATTTAAAAAGGTGTATATGTTATTAATACTTGTTTAAAACATGCAAGTAAACTTAAGTGCTATTTTCTTTCTACTCAAAACTTAATATTCAGATGAAAAACTACCAAATGGGATTATTATGTTTCTAATATTTGTAATGAACAAACAACTCTAATTCAAACAACCAACACAGAAGATTGTTTTTATGTGTTATTACTCTGAGTTACATTATGCAGTTAAAAATACCCCATATGTAAAGGAATCTATTCCTTTGAACACAGAAAATAGGCAGTTATAAAAATTCAAACATCAAAATATTCCTTCGTGTTACATAAGAAGACTTGAGAAACCAGCAGAGCAAAAAAAAAAAGTGTACTTTATTAAATGTGAACTCAAGGAGGCTTTTTTTCTTAGCGTAAAACCAGCCAGCATTCCTTCACCCATCAACTATTTTGAACATACACTGAAAATCAAGGGTTGGCAATGAAGATAAACATGTCATTTTTCTACAGAGGAGACATTACAAAGAAGTTGTTCTTACATGGTAAATAATAGAAACTCACAGAAGAGTAGGATGAAATAATGCAGCTCTTCCAGTACTTTGCTGCATGGCTGAATACAGACAAATCTGCCAATCTTATTTCCAACTTCTGAAGAAAACGCAATGGCTCAGCTGTGAAAAATTTTGTGGACTATCAAATAATTGGAAGGAAAAAAAAAACAACGAAGACTGATAATTATCTGTTTTACCTAACATAGTAATTATAACCTGATATGCTGTTTTATCCCCTCACAATTACTTGATCCTGTGCAAATGTTTTCAATATATTGATATTACAATTAAAAACAAGTAGAAGAAGCGTGATTTACCAACACACCTCTTTTAGAAGTCCTGTTTATTAGTATGCCATTTTCAAATTTAGTGTAAATGTATATTAAGCTAGGAAGAGAGTCATTACCATGTTAATATCTATTAATCATTGTAATTATGAAAAAACAATTAGATACATGTTGCATTACCTTTATGAATATCCCCATGATGCATCCCTAGTTTACAACTATTGACTTCTCCAGGAGATCAGCAAAAATAAACCAAATAAAATAAGACTTCTCATCTGTAGTTTGGTTTCCAAATTATATTCAACACCTAGCATGTATATCTTCTGTTAATGCTGGTCTATATTTGTGCCGTTTATTTTCATGTCCCATCACCAAAACCTTTTTTCCTTGAGCTTGTTTTTTTAAGTGTTAAAGATGATGTCTCAACTAGATGGAGAGCCAGCTCCAGGCACAAGAGATGTACCGGCAGAACCAGGAGTTACTAGGGTAGCAAAGAACAGATCCAGACCTCTTTTATGCCAAACAACAGAAACTTTTGTAGAGCACTGAATTCAGGCCATGCAGCACGCACGCAAATACTGAACAACTGAGTCAAACAGTTTTTAATGACAGTAAGTCTTCATGTAAGTGTTCTTCAAGGTAATGTGACATTCATTTCAAAACTGACTCGTTTTTATCTATTTCAACTCTGTGGCTATTTGTTATTCTAGTTGTCACACTGCTGCAGCACTCTAGTCACAGGCCATAACCTCAGTGACTAAGGACTGAACAAACAGGACAGAAAGCTGCCAGGTGTCCAAGAGAAAATGAGTTTACCTTTAGTCACAGCTAAATAGAGTGGATTGCTGAATGTTTGGAAGAGAGCAACAAAGAGAGAAAACCAAGTTTTAATCTGCTTCTCTGTCTTAGAATCTGGAACTGACTTTGTTTTCTGACAAAATTATCCAAAGACAGTGCATGCAGATAAAGACATAAAATATTTATCCAAACCTCATAGAAAGCTAAAGGAATTGACTTGCTCCTACCCCACTCCCCCCCACCAAAAAAAATGAAAAAAAAAAAAAAGAGAATAATGAGAGAAGCTCAGAGAGGATAGAGTCCCTGAGGAAGGGCAAGAATTCAGTAAGAAAAGCCTGGTTAAATGTGAGGCAGGTGTCTGATAATTTGAAAAAGATAAGTGTACTGATGTGGATCTGAGATTCAGCTGCAGTCATCAAAGGCTTTAGTGAGAGAAATTTTAGAGATATGTCAAGGATGGAGGATGGATTGTAGCCATGATGAAATCAGAGGAGAGTTTAGAATACCAATAAGGTTAGAATGGAATGCCTTAAAAGAAATTAGAAGGGTGGGGGGAGGGAGGGGTCATGGGTGGGTTTCCTATGTGTAGGAAACAGAAACTGAGTGCAAGAAAGGCATCCGAAGACACTAGAAGATTACATGGAAACAAAATAGAGAAAAGCAAATGAGATGTTTATATTAGTGACAGGAGGAAAGGAAGGGTTAGTGGCAAGAGATAGAAATCAAAGCCAAGAGAGTGTGTATAGTGTCTTTTATCATAGAGTCATAGAATCCTTAGAGTTGGAACAGACCTTTAAAAGTCATCTAGTCCAACTCCTCTGCAATGAACAGGGACATCTACATCTACATCAGATTCCCCAGCACCTTGCCTTGAAAGTCACTAGGGACAGGGCATCCACCACATCTCTGGGCAATGTTCCATTGCCTTATCACCTTTACTGTAAAAAACTTTTTCCTTATATCTAGCCTAAATCCATCCTTTTTAAGCTTGAAACCATTTCCCTTTGTCTTATCACAGTAGACCCTGATAAAGACTCTATCACCTTTGTTCCTGTATCTCCCATTTAGATACTGAAATGCCACTATTCTGAGGTCACCTCAGAGCCTTCTCTTCTCCAGGCTGAGCAGCCCCAGCTCTTTCAGCCTGTCCTTGTAGGAGAAGTGTTTCACCCCTTGGATAATTTTTATGGCCCTACACTGAATTCAATCCAATGGCTCTATGTCTCTCCTGTACCACATCTGGACACAGTACCCCAGGTCAGGTCTCACCAGTGCAGAGTAGAGAGGAAGGATCACCTCCTTCACCCTGTTGGCCACATTACTTTTGATGCAGCCCAGCATACAGTTGGCTTTCTGGGCTGACTCATGTTCACCTTCCCATCCACCAGTACTCCCAGGTCTTTTTCAGCAGGGCTGTGCTCAATCCTTTCATCCCCCAGTTTGTATTGCTAGTGGATGTTGCCTCAACCCAGGTGCAAGACCTTGCACTTGAATTTGTTGAAGCTCGTGAGGCCAAGTGTTCAAGCCTGTCTAGATCCATTTTGGTGGCAGCCCATCCCACTGGTGTGTTGACCACACCCCACAGCTTGGTGTCATCAGAAACTTGCTGGTACACTCAACCCCACTGTCAATGTCATTGACAAAGATATAAAAGAATATCAGTTCCCAGCAATGTGTGACACCACTTGTCTCTGATCTCCAGTAAGACATCGAGCCATTGACCACCAAACTCTGGACTCAGTCCTGCAGCCAGTTCTTCATCCAGACTTTTCCTCAAGGAAACGACTAAAACCCTGTGTAGAGAGGGATGTGGAAGCAGGAGAAGCAATATGGAAGCAGGAGAACAGTCACACTAAAGAGATGAATCTTTAGTATCGTAATTTTCCAAGTAGAACTATCCACAGAAGAAACACACTTGACTAACTGAAACAGAAATTAGGTTCACGTTAAGCGTTGCCATTTCATACCGTGGCCACTGAGCATGGAACAACTGAACAACAAATTGTGCCTGTGCGTGACAACTGCAGGCACTTTCACAGACACAATCCCAAGTGAATTTTTCATGTCTATAACCCGCCTGTGTTTAGAAACGAGTTTCTAAACAAACTGCCTAGTATGCCAGCGCCTAGGCAGCATCTGGGTCTCCACAGTTTTTGTGGCCTTAGCCTTCCACCAGGGCGCAGCCATGGCCCACCAGCAGGCACATAACACTACTCGATAGCCTTCATGAGCTGTGCCTCATCAGCCCCGCCCTGCTGCCGTAGTGCTGGCTCTGCCCTCGCCCCGTTGCCGGGTCGTTAACGGGAGCCCGCGCACTTCTCACTCACTTGACGGTGATAACAACCGTCCTCGCCGTGTAGTCCCGTGTATGAGTGGCTTATAGTTTCTCCTCGTTAAATCAGCCCAGGTGATTCTCACACACCGAACTCCTCCTCTCCGTCTACCCGAGGCTTTTTCTAGGCGAGGCGGTGGATGCAGAGCCGTTGCCCTGGCAACGTCCCCGCCGCGTCAGCCGTTCTCGCGAGAGCTGCCCGGCCGAGAGCTGCCCGGCCGCTCTTTATAGCGGGGATCCCTGGATGAGGGAAGCGAGCGAGATCCTGCTGTACCTCACGGTCAGTCGCCGCGCTTCTGGCTGGAACGGCTCCGAAGCAGTGAACCTCGGCGATCAAGACATTTGCACTTCTCTGTGATTTCTGAAGGATGTATAACTGCCTAATGCATCTAAAAGAACGTATAATTTATGTTTAAAGATATAATTAGCCCAATCATCTTGTCTGTGTATTCGGAGACAAACAAACAAAAAAATTAAGCTAACCTTTCCTCCACTCTTCTATTTTGGACACTGGCAGTCAAATGACAAGTTCAGGTGCTGAGTTAGTGGTAAACTGTAATCATGCCGATCACCCATGAAGCAGGAAGGAAAGGTGGACAGGAAAATAGGATTTGACTGAGCAAGTCACCCAAAGTGCCTTTTGTAACCGGCGTGCAGAAACTGGGTGTGATTCACTTCATCCCAAAGGAGAAGGCTGAAACAAGTCAGATGCCCCTGTCTCACCATAGAGTTTGATGGGAGATGAAGGGGAATACCTTTGATTTAGTTAACTGCATTCCTGAAGTATAGTTAGGTGAGCTGAATCTTGTCAGATGTGCCTATAGTGCTGCCTTCTCATTCTGGGAAGAAGGGTGTGAAAGTAGCATAAATTGTTTCATTAACAGTGAAAAAATGATGTTCTCCACGTGCTATATTTTTAAATATAAATGAGATCCTCTAAACAAAGCAAACATTCTTAATGCATTCTTTAAAGGGGTATGACTTGCCTTCAGTGACTGGTTACCAAAATGCAGCATTTACTTTTGGGTCAGAAGTACTGCAGAAATGATCTACCCTACTGACAGCTAAAAGCTATTAAGTAGAACTTGAACAAAGTTTGAACAAAAACTAAATTTTTTATTTTAAAAGCCCTTTGTCTACATAATAGGTGTATGCAATGAAAGGAGAATAGACCAAAGCAGGGTGCTGCTGGCAGATTGCTGGATGCAATCAAAGGAAAATTGCTTAGAAAAACATTGAACAATGAGGAGGGTCAGGGTAACACACAAGCACTCTCTCCCAGCTAGGGATTTCTATAAAAATACACTGTGCAACAAGAACCAGAGTAACAGGGACCAAAGTAATAAGAAAATTAAGTTAAAGCAAAGGAAAGCAGTGAATTTGAGCAGTAATTGGAAAGGCTTTCTTTTCACAGTTACAGGCTGCTGGAAAGTATATCATTCATTATCAGTGCAGCGGTTCTCACAGCTTCTCTCACAGTAAGAAGGCAAAAAAAAGGCTGTCACATCATTGCTACTGATCTGTAGTGATCACGGACACTTGTTTATATGTCATTCATAAAAACTGTACTCTGCCTCAACGAAGTAAACAGCCAGCAGAAATAGTTAAAGAAAACTCTGCTTTCTGTTTAAAATGCCTACGGAAAGGTTCTAACCTCTTCTTACCTCTTTTTAATGTACTTTTAGGGATGCATGCAGCTCTTTACAAAAGTTGTTCAGTTTTTGACTGAAGTAAACATAAAGTTCATAACTTGACCACTGGCATATTATTTATGAAAACCTTCACTGTTTTTCTTCCTTCAAACTAGCAATGTTAGAGGACATAGAAAATAGCAATTGTGATCCATACTTAGATCTATAAGGCAGTAGAAGGGCCAGAGCAAAATTTGATATCGAATCACCATATCTGCAAAATATTGTACTACCTCTGTTTCTGGTACAAAATTCATCCGGTGTGCTGGTGGGTTTTTTTGGTTTTGTTTTTCTCCAGAAACACTAAGAATGGTGTTCTTATCATTTTACTGTCAGATCAAATGATTCTCATCTCTTTTGACCTTTTTGACTGTCCATCAGATCCTACTGTTCTCTAGCAACACCCATAGCAACTAGCCCTTGGACTGCTTTCCGTTTGTCGTAACAGTATCCTCATCTGTGTAAGAGGGGTGAAATCATGGGATGTATTTATGGATAACTGCCTGGAACTGAGCTATAACTGAACTTTTCATTGGGGATGCAGTCATCATAGGATACGTGCACCCTGGCAGAAATTTATGTACAACTTTGCTCCACTGATATCAATAATGTGGTTGGAAATGGGTGCTCATAAATTTATGGAGGAAAATGTCCAGCTTTCAAAATGTACAGACAGGATATGCAAGTCCATTTGCTGTGTGCATAAATTCTGCTGTGAATGCTGATGTCCCAAAGGCAGACACAAAGGTACTCTTTACAATCTTGGCTTCTTTCAGAGAACACTAGATGGAGTTTTTGATGACCGTATGGTGTTGGGCACATCACATTTCTAGAGAGAGGAATATATGAGCAGCCACATTGGTGGTGTCAGTTCACGTCTAACAATATGTAGGAATTTGCATAACTCATCACAGCAATTATCACAGCAGGCTTTTTAGTACCAAACTGCTACGCCACAACTGGACAGAGAAATAGTGGAGCCAGCTTCCATACAGAGATGACCAGATGCTTCCTGACTATGATGGGATGACTGGGTACCTTACATTAATCTTACTAGATGTACCTCTCCCTTTTCTTGAAACTCTGTGGATCACTGAGTGATGAGATGTGTCAGACTCCCCTGTGAGGGCAGGGGCTGCACTGAAGTAAACCCAATTTGGAAGGTCTGGCTTCAGATCTGTCATGTGACACTCTAGATGTGACCTTTGCCATTCACTGCTGGCTTGCCATTTGCTGCTGGCTCCAATATCAACACAAAATAATTTTATAGCTACTCTAGGATTTACTGTCACATTTTTAGTCACAGTTGAGAGACTTCTTTCTGCCTCAGAGAACAATTCAGTTCCCCATCAACTTACTATATACACTTCCTTAAACATGTGCAAGAAGACAGATAGAAATGTCAAGTGTGAATCAGCTATTATAACTACAGCTATTTCTTTACTTTCTGAGCAGCAAAAGCAACTACATACCCTACCTCTGTAGGAGCTGTGCAGAGTAGTCACTATTCCCAATTTTATGTATCAAGAAATTCAGTTACATACTCTTATCATCTTCCTTACTTCCTCATTTATAGGAGGACTGTTATCCTCTTAATCTTTAGGTGTGATCTCGTTTTACTATCACTTCTGCATATTTATTGTATCTGCATTATTTTACCGTACCCCTTGGCAGTATCTCACTAAGACACCAGATTATATCATCTACTTCCCTTGCAGAAAAAGCTATACTTCTAGTTCCACTGAAATAGATGGGCAATTGGAGGCCAAGGGTTTACTCCAAATGTCTCTACCTTTGCCACCAGTTCTTCACAGCCAAAATTCATCTGCTAAGGACCAGCAGAGTGCATCAGATAATTGTAATACTGCCTTACCGTGTTGCTTTGGTAACAAGTATTCCTAGTGCACTGGTGGCTCAGAAAACCTTGGATCATTGTCAGTAAAACCACACAAACTAGTAGTTCTCAAAATACACAAACAAGATATTTCCTAATTTTAATATTTTTTTCTTTAAATATTTTTTTTCTTAAATCCATCTCAATTCAGAATATTATTCAGTTACATGAACATTGTCATGGCATCTAAGATGTCCAAAGCCACCGTGGACACTTACCTTACAGGCTGGCAGACCTGTATCTTCTGCAGCTGAAAATGAAGAATGATATTTGGATATCAATCTCCCATATCAGTGTACAGCTATGTTTATGTAACTTAATCATATACCCACTGAAAAATTCCTTTCTTTCAAGACAAGCAGGAGTTTGATTAAGGTCTGGCCTGAAAATTGTTCAGTTTAAGAGTTGCAATGTAGGCACAACTCAGCTGCCTAACCATACATAGATGTTATTTGTGGTACCCTGGGACATCCACCTGCGCTCCTACTGCATTTAACAAAATGGTTGAAAGGCCAACAAGTCAGACATTCTGGTGGGGGTCTGATATAGATCACCAAATCAGAATGAAGAGACAGACAAAGCATGCTATGAGCAACTGGCAGAGGAAGCAGTGTAGGAGGTTCCTGGAGTGCATGGAAAATGACTTCCTGGCATAGCTGGTAAGTGAGTCTACCAGGGGAGGTGCCCCACCTGACCTGCTATTTGTGAATAGAGAAGCGCTGGTAGTAGATGTGTTTGGAGTTGTCTTGGGCAGAGTGACCACAAAATAGCACAGTTCTTAGTCTCTGGTGAAGTCAGGAGGGAAGTCAGCAAAACTGCTATTTTGGATTTTTAGATGGTGGACTTTGAATTTTTCAGGACACTGGTGAGAAGGGTCCCTTGGGAGTCAGTCTTGAAGGACAAAGGTGTCCAAGAAGGCTGGACACTCCTCAAGAAGGAAGCCTTAGAGGCACAGGAGTAGGCTGCCTCCACATGCCATGAGGCAAGCCGGCAGTGAAGAAGAAGGGCATGGCGGAACAGTAAATTTTTTCTGAGACTACAGGAGAAAAAGGGAGTTTACTTCCTGTGCAAAAAGGAATGGGAAACTGGAGCAAAATACCATGAATTTGCTAGCATATGCAATATGTGTGTAAAAAGGGAGAAAATCTGAAAGGCTACAGGTACAGATAGGGCCAGATAGGATCCATCTGAGGGCATTGAGAGAGCTGGCGGATGTGGTTCCCAAGCAGCTTTCCACAGTCCAGCAGTAGTCCTGGTCAGTCAGGGGGGTCCTAGATGACTGGAGACTTGCTAATATGACAAGAATGTCTGTGAAGAATTGTAAGGGGGATCTAGAGAACTACAGGCCTGAAAACGTGACCTTGGTGCTGGGGAAAGTTGTGGTACAGATCATCTTGAGTGCAATCACATGGCATGTGTAGGACAACTGGGGGATCAGGCCCAGCCAGCACGGTTTCACATGGTCCTGCCTGACCAACCTCATCTCCTTCTATGATTGCGTGACCTGCCTGGAAGATGAGAGAAAGGCTGTTGATGTAGTCTGCCTAGACTTCTGCAAAGCCTTTGACACTGTCTCCCCCAGTGTTCCCCTGAAGAAGCTGGCAGCCCATGGCCTGGAATGATACACACTCTTTTCTGGATAAAGAACTGGCTGGAGGGCCAGGCCCAGAGTGGTGGTGAACTGACTTAAATCCAGCTGGTGAGATGACACCAAGCTTGGGGAATGTCAGTCCGCTTGAGTGTGGAAGGCCTCAAGCCAGCAGAGGGCTCTGAATGGGCTGGGTCAATGGGCTGGGGCTAGTGGGATGAATTTTGGTGGGACAGATTGCATGGTCCTGCACAGGGAGACCTTATTGCTCTCTGCAATTCCCTGAAAGGAGGTCGTGACGAGGTGGAGGTCAGCCTCTTCTCCCAAGTAATAGCTATAGGACAGGAGGGAGTGGCCTCAGGTTGTGCCAGGGAAGGTTCAGGCTGGATATTGGGAAGAATTTCTTCTCAGAAGGAGTGGCTAGGCATTGGAACAGGCTGCTCAGGGAAGTGGTGGAGTCACCATCCCTGGAGGTGTTTAAGGAAGGAGTGGATGTGGTGCTTGGGGACATGGTTTGGTGGGCACTGTTGATGGTGGGTGAACAGTTGGACTGGGTCGTGGAGGTCTTTTTCATCCTAGTGATTCTGTGATTCTGTGTTCTGCATAAATAATGCATGTTCTGTGTTTTCTGCTATCTCCATGAGTGTGACTAATGTGTTAAAGATTGCTAGATACAGAACAGAATCACACTGTATCTACTTAAAAGAGAGTTGTGTATCTAAGTTTTCAATATCGTCATGCAGATCTAGTCAGTGAAGCCTGAAGAAGAATTTAACCCACTCTGAAGTAAACAGTTTCAGATTTGCTCTCCATTGATTTTAGCAGCTGACTATAATAGAGTCTAGACACCTAGATCACCCATGGACTTCCTCTCTAATTTTAGCTTTGGAAAATAAATCTTAGATGAAAATAAAGATGGACCCTCTGATCCTGAGTTATAGCTCAAAATCTTTCAAATAATTATAGAAGATGTGTCTCTGTATGGTAGTAGTTAGTCGGTAGTAGAGCCACACATTTAAACAAATCAAATCATTTTACCCGAGTCCATCTTTAGTGATTTAACCTCTTATTCATGTTGAGGTTTAAAATATAGTCTAAGTGACATTCCTCTTTCACCAAAGATAGATATTAGCATCCCAGGGTGGTTACTACAGTAATAGTCAACTAGTAGAATACTATTTTTTATGTCAAAAGTAGATACTGCTCACAAAGTCCCGGCTGAGGAATCTTAGGGAATCATTTGGCTTAAGAAATGGAAGAAAATAATTGCAAAGTACAGGAGATAAATCTCTGCAAATGCTGAATATGCTGAAATATCTGAATTGACTAAGAAAAGTTAAATAACAGAAAGGTATTATAAATCCTAGCCCACTTCAGCTAAACTAATCATCTGTACACATTAAGACAGCATTTAATATATGGTGCTCCAGGAAAAGTAAAAAATCTACTAGGTGTATGCTCTGCCAACAGCAGAGTGAAGCCAATACTACATTGGCCTTTTAGCAGAGTTAACAAAAAAATCAATCACTTTTTATTTTTATTAAATTACTATCAGTGCAGAGAATGAGTGAAATATGTTTCCATTTACTCCGTAGAATCATATCTGCAAGGAGGTTGCAAGTAATTGGATACAGAACCCTTCTGACAGAGCGGCTCAGATATCTTTATTGTTAGAGAGCATGCTTTATACACTGCCTTCCAGTGGCCCTTTGACAAAGAGGAAAGACATCTGAAGACTCAATAATTGATTGCTGCTTCAAAGAATTAATAAAAAGCACTGCACTCAGAGAACAGTTATAGCTATGAATGAACTGTGCTCTCAGTGGCTTTGCTCTCCTGAAAACTTATCAAAATTTCTATTATTAAGCAAAGTGCATACAGCCTCAAATGGGGAGCAGAGAGGGGAGGACAGATGTCATGATAATGAATATAAAACATATTTTATTCAAAATTCTACTTTCTTGAATTTTGAATAACCAGATGTCATTAAACATAATCTGAATCAACAAGATGTGTATTTCACATTTTAACAAAGATTTCTGCTTCCGCTATTTCTTTAATGTACACTGATTTTCTTCATTTTTTTTTTTGCTCCTTTTCTCATTTTCCTGCACAGAAGTTCTCAGAGGCTATGAAAGGACAAAGAATTGCTGTGAAAGAGACCTAGAAGTGCAACTGCCTGGGAGGGCTGTGGGAAACTCTTCCAACTACAGTCTGACCATTTCAGTGATTCTCAACTTGTCTGGAAATTGTGTAGCCTTGTTTTTCTGGAAGGGATATTACTCTGTGCTATGAATTTACACTTCTGCAATTTTTCACTCACCTCCAGGGACCCACAGATCACAGGTGGAAAAATCACTGCCTTTTACACAGCTCATATGAGGCGTATTTCTACCCTATGTGTATTAGAGGTCACTGAAACAGGAAGTCTTCCAATCTATCATGCATGCTAACTATCTAGAACCTATACAACAGCAGTGGCAGCCTCTGAATCATCTCACACTGAACATACAAGTCTGCTGTTGCAGCATGCACAATTCAGTGCAGAGTAGCTAGGATGACTTTCAAAGACTCAATGTATTCACAGTGGAGTAGGATGGAATAAAGAGGGGTGCACTCTGTGCACATTATTAAATGACTTTTATACACCTTGAGAATCCTGAATAAAGGGGAGCTGGGAGGAAAACTGTGTAAAAACAAGGAGAAAGGCAATTATGGAAAAAAAGTATCATGACAGCTTTTTCCTGACAGTAATGCTGCCCAGATTATAAAGCTTCCTTCTTTGTCATAGAGAAAGCATTGCAAAAATTAATTCCATGTCTCATAAAAGTACCAGTAGAAAAGTCAAAAGACTGTGTGACAAAATTTAGTCAGGGTAAAGAAAATATAATTTTCAATTATGTTCAGGAATCAATAGAACTGTGTATTTAATAGTCTTGAGATACTGTGCCCAAAGTAGCCCTGTCATTCATACTTCCATACAAGGACACTTGAGAAAATAAAAAATGAACAATTCCTAAGATCTGTAACTGAGAAGATAAGAATGCCTGTACTGAATAGACCCAAGATTTATCTGACTGTAAGTACTGTCTTCTACAGTAGGTGTAACAAGTAGCTGTTGGAAAACAAGAACAGATCAAGTATATATCAGAATTCCTCCTAATCAGCCTCCAAATATGTTCATCCCTGGCATTTCCTTAGCTATGTATGAGAGCTGTTCATTCATTTATCCTCAGTTTCCTTTGCAAACTGTTCAGAATTGTAGAATGCTTTGGCAAGGAGTTCTCCAAGTCTTATCTGTTGACCAAAGAAATACCTTATTTGATTTATTTTGGATAATGTTTCTCCTACCTTGACTCAAGGCCTTCTATGTTTTGCAATTAAAAAGATAGAACAGTAACCTACTTTGCATGCTGGAAAAACCTAGAACACTAAGACAATCTTTATGTGGAAGTCATACCATAATTTTGACCAGAGAACGGAGAGCACCAGAGAAGGCAGCATATAAACAGCAGCACTCCAAGGCCATACCAGGCCCAATGGCACTGTGGGGTCTGCCCAGGGCTGCGAGGCTGGGGCAGCACTGTGGGGACAGCCACCTCAGGATTCCCCTGCCACCACCACGAAATGTGTTGTGGCTCTTTCCGGAGCCTGGGCCCTGCCCAAGCCCAGAGTCATGACCAGAGCCAGGCCCAACGCCTGGCTCCACTTCAACATGGCCTCCTCCCTGCCACTCCTGGGGCTTCATGGGGCTGCTGATTCAGGGATGGATGATAAGTATGAAGGAATAAGGAGCTGAAATGATAAGGCTGGACGAGATCTCTTTTGTTAGTCTTTTTTCTAATGTAATTAAATGAGTAAGTGATTACAATCTTCTGTCTCTGTTTGCTGGAAACAATGCAGTCCAGCTTATTGCACATTTCATGTTTATGAAATTTCTTTCTCTGTAAGAAATAACTGATGCCAAGCTGACATTTGTTAAGGAAGTAATGACTTAAAATGGCATGTTTTCACAGAAGGCAAGGGAAGAAATCCTTTTTTGTGGTATGCAGCTCATGATTAGGTAGCAAGATGACATTAAAGCACATGTGATAAAAAAATGAGAATTGAAAAACAAAGAATTTAAGGCTTGCTAGAATAACCTGCCACAACTTGTCAGCTAAACACAAAATGGTAGATCTCAAGGCTGCTCTCCTTAACGTGGCTGTAGTATGAAAAAAAAGGGAGCCTTCCATCCACTCTTCTTCACTAGTTTGTCATGTTATTTGTTTCAAGTTATTTCTTTCCCAGACATTAGCAGATGTCTCTCCCCATGCCTGAGAAGCCATGAAAAAATGCCAAAGGTATGCAGTGCAAATGGCCAAGCCAAAAAAAAAAAAAAAAAGGAAGAGAAAAAAGGATACAAGAAGGAAGCAGAAAGGCTTGGGAGAGTCCCCAGATTTTTGTTCTGGTCATCTGGGAAGACAGCACACACCTGCATACATTCTCAGTGAACATTTTGTGTGTGGCTACCTTTTGCAGGCAACTGAAAGACTTCATCAGCTTGAACAGGAATTTTTGCACGCCAGTTAGCCCCAGGGCTGGAGGAGAGTCCTGGGCATATTTGTTTAGTAGTAATAGAGCAATTTCAGTATGAGGATTATGTATGTATTTCTAGCGTTCCTAAAACTTAGAAGTGGTGCAGTTTTTATCTAATACATAGATTTTTTGACCTTATCACAGATATACTTCATGAAAGAAGAGCAGAAGTCTTTACCTACTACTTTCTGGTATTGCTACGACTGTTCTTTTGGCCCTTTTTATATTTGTATATTAGACTACAGAATTATAGACCCCATGGTTTGATCAAGTAATTCAAAAAGGAGCAAAAGGATGTCAAAATCCGTATAAAGTTCTTCACACTTCCAGCCAGCTATTAACTCAAAGGAAATATTTTCCTTTTCAGTTATGTCTTAGGTAACCTGTGGATGACCTCTACAGCTCGCATCACTTCATTTTTTTTTCAATTTCTCATACAGCCTCAGGTTTATCCATCTGCGTTACAAGACCAACAGACATTTTTACTTACTGAGTCCTTGAAGGCTATTACTCTACAGCACATAAATGTAATGCAAATTTAGCATTACCAAAGTCTAGAGAAAAAAGGAACTCCTTTTAATTTTCTAAATATTTTCTAAAGAACAGTTTTCAGAGGAAATGAATTCAACGAAAAGCATGACATGCAATTGGATAGCATGATTATGGCACGCTATACTGCAAGTCGAGAAATTCTCCAACTTAGCCAATATTATCCAGGAATTAAAAATATCATTCACTTCTGTATTTTCTTGTTATCAGAGACAGGTTGAAACTTTAGATACCTATATTCCTAGAGGTGCAAATCACAAATACCCATGGTAATTAGTTCCTGCGTGAGTTTCCATGGAAACACCGTTTACAGTATTGCGGTGTTATCAGGGAAAAAAAAAAAGTTATAAATAATAAAGAGGCTAATGTGTCTCTTGGTCTAGCTGAACAGCTTCAGGCACTAAGACAGAAGAATTGGATAGAAATGAATGACCACAGCTGTAAACCAATGCTTATTATCGGCTGTGCTTTATTACTGGAAAGCTCACATTACTGTTAAAGCTTCACAGTGTGATAGAGCCAAATTACCTTTTATTAACTATTATAACCACTGAAGATCTAGCTTCTTCAGAAATAATTGGCTATGCTATTTTCACCCTAGTAATGTGACAAATTCTAACTTGCCTGTTTAAAATTCGACCTTGGTTTGCATTTTGCTCATCTAATTGCTTTTACATTTCAACCACAAATAGATTTTTTTTGTTTGTTTATACTTCTTATTCTGGATTCACACAGGCTTTACAGAATAACACTCATAACTATTCTACTTCTGTTGGCGCGCAAAATGCTACATAAATGTATATTAATTAACCCAAAGCAAGGCAACTCGTCCTTGTAAACGAGTCACTTTGTAGAAGCAGTGCTTTTTATCCGGTTCTTTTTTTAAAATTTAGTGAAAACAAGTGGGCCTAATCTATTGCACACTCAAACGCTGGTATATAATTGACCCAGTTGTCAGAATTTCGAGATGCTCTGTTACCACTTTCTGCACTATGTAAATTTGAGAACTGATGCAATAGAAACAGCTCCTGTGAGATGTTCAGTACTGTCAAGCCCTACTGAAGTCATGGGTAATTGAAAATATTCCATAACTCACAGAAGCCTTCGGGACTATGTTCACGTAGAAGACAATCTCTTCAAAACAGAAGTAGGTGGCTATGTCATAAATAAGCACAGTTACTTTGTAGTGGGAATCTATAACAAGAAGTTTCAGCATTGTAGGACCCAGTCCAGTAAAAAACAAGTGAGAAACATCTCTCCTTCCTTGATGTTTTAATATCCAATTATAACCTTATAATTCTCATCATACTGTCAACACTTTGCCTATCAGTGTGAGACCCAGGTTAAAGGCCCTCCTGGAGCAGAGATGTTAAGTCAGTCTCACAATACTTATAAAGGTTTATAGATGGCTGTTTTTAAATGCTGTTATGAAGAAGTTTTCTCTTGACAACTGGCAAAGTTAATTCTCTCTGTAAATGTGCTTCAAGATTCTTTGGATCCAAGAGACCATGACAACTTCACTTGCTTATTAGAACATTCACCTCTGCTATTAGGATAAATGCAATTACTGTTTAATGAAGTCCACATAAACAGCCATGTTCTCAAAGTTTTGATCCCATTTTGAATTTTGCAATTCAGTCTCATTATTGTTTTCTGTAGAAACATTCTCTATGAAATTAATATTTTGATATTTTCTTTCATGTACCTGCTAGGAGCAAAATCTTCAGAGAAACCCCATAATGAACAGTAATAAAAAAAATCATTAAAATAATAGAATCATAGAACGGCCTGGGTTGAAAAGCACCACAACGATCATCTGGTTTCAACCCCCCTGCTATGTGCAGGGTCACAACCACCCAACGAGGCTGCACAGAGCCTCATCCAGTCTGACCTTGAATGCCTCCAGGGATGGGGCATCCACGACCTCTCTGGGCAGTCTGCTCCAGTGCATCACCAATTTCAAGATTGCAAAGGAAACCACTTCTAAGCCAGTACTGGTAATTGTTGTTTCATGTTCATGTTCTCTTTCAGAAATCTTGTTTTGAAGCTGCGTGGATGGTGTTATTTTTCATCTATCTTCTGTATAGACTTTCAAACACTTGACCCAAACAACACTTTGTTTAAAAACTCCATCAGTTAATTCACAGAATCACAGAATCACAGAATGGTTGGGGTTCGAAGGGACCTCAAGGATCATGAATCTCCAACCCTCCTGCCATATGCAGGGCCACCAACCTCCTCATTTAATGCTAGACCCAGGGCCCCCATCCAATCTGGCCTTGAGCACCTCTAAGGATGGGGCATCCACAACCTCCCTGGGCAGCCTGTTCCAGTACATCACCACTCTCTCTGTAAAGAACTTCCCCCTGACATCCAATCTAAATCTTCCCTCCCTCAACTTAAAACCATTTCCCCTTGTCCTGCAGTTGTCAATCCTTTCAAAGAATTGATTCCCCTCCTGTTTGTAGGCTCCCATTAAGTTCTGAAAGGCTGCAATTAGGTCACCCCACCCCAGCCTTCTTTTCTCCAGGCTGAACAAGCCCAGCTCCCTCAGCCTATCTTCAGCTCCAGACCCCTGATCATCTTCATGGCCCTCCTCTGGACCCTCTCTGACAGCTCCCTGTCTTTTTTGTACTGGGGGTTCCACACTTGGGCACAGTATTCCGGATGGGGCCTCACAAGAGCAGAGTAGAGGGGGACAATCACCTCCCTGTCCCTACTGCCCACCCCTCTTCTGATGGAGCCCAGGATACCATTTGCTTTTCGAGCTGCAAGAGCACACTGCTGACTCAGGAAAATATCAGTTTTGATTTGATTTCTATTTCTTAAAAAATGCTATGATGGACTTAAAGATTGATTTGTGTCCATAGCAGATGATGTGTTAGAGTCCTCCAGTGGTTAAAGTTACTTTCACATAACAGCACTTCAGGATCTTCAGGTCCAAGATGGCAAATACTAGCTTAAGAAGAGAGTAGGAAAAGCACTGTTGTCACAGCCTTGGCACAACAGCTCACACAGCAACAAGTGAAAGGCAGCCAGCAGTAGTATGAAAGAAGGGCTGCAGAGTTGCAAAGCGAAGCCCCTAAGCACTGCAAAGGTTCAGGCACAGAGGAAATCCACAGCAGTTTAAATCGTTCAGGAAGAAGAAAATGGCCTAATGCTCAGAAAAGGACACATCTTTTAGAAGTTTACAGCAGTATCTGGGGAACCTTGCAAGGACATTTGCTGGAAGTGAGTATGCTTTTTTCACATCACTACTTGATGTGACTGATGTGTGACTTTTGAACTACTCACTTGCTTTTTCTATGGCTGACTGAAGATGTAAACCAAGTTACAGTGATTCATTTGGATGACAGCAGCACACGGGGGCATCTAAGCCAGATCAGAACTCCTTATCATATGTACTGAACAAGACTAAAATATACAAGCTTATTAAGCACAAAGGGAAAGCCATACATTTAATTCCACAGCTGTTATTGAAATCTCAGCTTCTGAGCTGTAAGCTGTTACTATATGTGATCTTTCCCTCTCACATGTACAAATTCAATACAATCCTCCTAAATTGCATTTGCAAATATTTACATGCACATGTGCAAATTCCTGAATTAGTTAACTTCACGATTTTTTCAGCACAAGGATGGAGGCTTACATTTAAGGTGTTGATGCAGGGAAGGTGAGAAAATGTATGAACTGTCTGGCATTAATTTACCTGACTACAGCATTCACAAGTTTTTCTAACAGCTCCCTGAAATCAATGGATTTCTGCAATTCTCTTGCTTTCAGCAGTACCCCAGCTGTAGAAGAGAGTTTCTGCTTTTGCAGTGTGGTGATTCCATTTCATTGCTCACAGCAAATTAGAAATATTTTTATGAATGTTATTTAAAGGAGAAAATCAATAGTGACTTAGACTCTTGGCCTCTTCAGTGAATTGTCAGGATTATTTGGTGTTTTATTACATTGGCAGGAGTGTTTAGCAAATCTAGCAAAAATATGCACAAAGCTTTCACACCACATTTTTTTCTGTTTTTTTTTTTTTTTTTTTTCCAAATAGATATCATATTTCTGCTCTTATAGCCATATCCTGATGGATGTTAGTGAAAGGACTGCATATCCTGCAGTTACTGTGAAATATATAGAGAGATACTAAGTATTTTGGGGTTTCATTTTTGTTCAATTTTTTTTTTTTTTTTTTTTAATCAAGGTGGCCTATTATCAGGAACATGGATTTAGGAGCTAAAAAGATTAGTGGAAGGAGGCAGACTTGTTTCATTAACAACATACACATCTGCCATTTAAAACTGCAGAGTTCCAATCCCCCTTTCAGCACCTCATGAACCTGGATATGTCCTTCACTATGTGACTCCTAAGAAGCTCTACACCCCTTTCTGTAACAAATAAGTGACAGATGATAGGCATTTCCACATGACACAGGAGGAGACTTGCAGTTCCCTTGCCATCTCTATTGTACTAACATTCTATTAGACTTACTGCCAAACTTGTGATGTAGGGCTCATGGAAGAAACTGGGAAGCAGATAGCCTATAATGTCATCAGATTAAATGTACTAGAATCTTTTTGACAGATGACAGAAACCTTTTCTGCAATCAGTAGTACCTATTTTTGCGTGGCTCTTTTACTCAATAAAGGTCATAAAAGTTTAGAAGATAGAACTAAAATTTCTGAAATATTTTAAATTACTTGCATTCAAATAAAACAGACAAATATTCCTTTTAGAAGGGAAAGAAAAATGATTTTATATCTTCAAGGTCAATATATTTTCTTTCAACAATGTGAAAAAGCAGGTCCATGGTGGTAGTAATTATGTAAATAATTCATATAGTATATAGTATTTGAGACTCTTTATCTGACTGAATGAGGAAAACCTCAGAATTCATCTTCTTTCTCCAACAGTAGAGCTGATATATTCTTATCTAAGCTATTAATGGTATCTTGGAGCCCTCTAGCTCACAGCTCCTTTGTGATATTCTGTGATCTATTACAGTACTGCTAATTGTGTTTTGAAACATTGATTTTAGGAAAGAGATGGAACGTACTGCATTAGAAAACATTTCAGCTCGGCAAAAATATACTCCATGTACTGGAAAGGCAGTCAAGATTGACTTGTACTTATACCCCACGGGGAAAATATAAACACTTGTTAATTATAGAGGAAGCTAACCACCAAGGTGGCTGGGGATACAAATTCATATTTCCAAACAAAGAAAATTAAACATTTGCTCACACAACTCTGCTAGAGAACGGGCTCTGCTGATCTCTCTGCATTAAATGAGCCATCTCCCCGGAGTAAACAAACGAGGCCCACAGCCCCATGCCACTCAGAGCAGCAGGAAGGAAAAAGGCTGATTAAGTGGCAAAGTGTAACCTGTCTTCTCATGGCCAGCTACTTCATTACCCTTTGCACCCTCACTGTGATGCTACATTGCTGCATCCTGGCTTGGCCAGTGCATACACGAATTGTTGAGGTTTCCTGCAATGCTTGTATTTCTTATTGTTCTCTCTGGTAAGAGAATATTCAAAATTAATTGAGTTGGGCAAGGAAAGCTTTTCAATCTTCAACCTGTATTCAAGAGAGGACCATGGTAATTCATTCAGTGCTGCTTATCCAGCACGTACAGTGCAAAGGCCACTGCCTCCATGCCAGGCTACTCTTGGAGAAGCTTGTGCTCCTCATCCTTTCTCCCTTGCCAACATCCACAAAAAGTCTCAGAGTCAATGCAAGTCCTGGGGTCTATGCCTACAGAAGGACCTTGAAAATGCATCCCACTTAATTATCAGCACAGTCATGTGCTGACAAAGATTTGGCCTGCATCAGCTATCTCCCACCCACATAAAGCGCCCAAGCACTTTCCATAGGAAAGCAAGGACATAAGAGAGCTCATATACACATTGTAGCTAGCAAATCACATGGGTGAGGCCACTGCATTTTGGTGGAGACTTTAGCACATGAGCACAAGCTCAGCCATTGGCCCCAGAGGCTAAGGGAGGCCAAGCCCCCTTACATTTATTACTGTAAACACATGAACCATCGGTGTCTATATAGAACATGAGCACTGCATCAGATAGAGAAGCAACAGAAACATCTTGACCTCCACCCTCACTCACTTCATGGCTGTTGAAAACACACAGAAGTTAGATCTGAATCCAATTTATTTTCAAGCAGAGCAACAAACAATAAAATCATCATGTCTGTCCTCAGCATATGCAATTCTATTTTCACATAATTTTTACTTGTAAAACAAACTCATAAGAATATGAAGCAATTTGTTTGATAACTGCTGAAATGCTGTTTTTAGTGATAATATATACTGCTATGTTAGAAGCAACTCTGGAGGAGACTCTGCTGTGCCCCTTTGATCTTAATTGGAAAATAAATAAAAGTTATTTCTAATCAGAGGCTTGCACTCTAATAGCAAAAAAATTCTAGCCTGCCACTTCTAGAACAGAAAAAGAAGGGATTGAAATCAGCCCTTCTGACAAATTGTTCTGTGTTGTTGTGTATGCTAAGTGAAAATATGAAGGACAGTGTACAGATGTCACTGCGTAGTTATTTTTCTTATTATTTCTATTATTCAGAAAGGATTGTAAAACATAATATTAGTGCAGCTAAGCAACAGAAAGCCTTGCTGCGTTAGCACATGGCTTAGCATGCTAACTGGCTTGAGCAGAAATGACTCTGACAAGCTGGGCAGCAAAAACACATTGCACTAGCTCACAGTGAGGCTGGTATGATGGAATGGACAAATGCATTAGTTTGAGAAGAGAATGGGAACGTTTAATCACTGAAACTCATCCACAGACTCATCAGTTTTAGTATCTATGTTTCAGTTTATATGTTCAGAATGAGCCAGGCAGAGCAGCTCAGTTTAGGTGCCAAAGGATGGATTCCCCACATCCCAGTTTCTATTAAAAGGAAAAAAAAAAAAAAAAAAAAAAGTATTCCTATTGATTAAAAATTGGGGTAGGAGAGAAGGGACAGGAATAAAAATCCAAGAAGGGAATGAAGAAATAAACAAAGGTTATAGACTAAATAAAAAAATTTTCAGAGGCTTACACAAATGGACAGGATGCAAAAAAGGTTTCCCTCAGAGCAACTACCAAATTACGTCTCCAGAATACCTGACTGAAGTGTGAGTCAAAATACAAGAGCACTGTTAATAATTAATTTCATTGTCCTGTGTTTTGTTTTCAGAATTGCAAAATCTTTTCACTTCGACAGAGTAAAGCCAAGTGATTCCTTGTATCCCTACATATCATCTGTTAAAAAACCCTCTCTGAATGAGATGAGAGGCAAAAAGGTCCTACATTTTTGGAAACAGTGAGTTGAACAGAGAGCGCTGGGAAAGCCTAGAGAATTGGGGCATGCTTTTCATATTCCTTTACTAAGCCCTGTTTGGAGCTAGGAATGCTCATAGTCATGCTGTCAGGAGAGACCCCTTTTGGCAGATGATAGCCAACACAGACTTGAAGAGCACCATAACACTGAAGAATCTCCAGAATTAAAACACTCTCAATAACCATCAGAACCAGAATACATTTTTCTGACCTAAATCCAGATACAACTGTGCAAGGCCTATCTAAATTGCCAGAATTTGCAGGAAAAAAAGACCACAAATCACCACAGGCCACAAGCACAAATGTGCTTACATTTATCACCATTATCAGCTGTAGATATCTCTCAGAAGAAGGCATATTCCAGCTCCCCACTGTTACTACTGATGTGATTGTAATTGAGCATGGTTTAAGGTACGATTCAAAACAAAAGTGACTGCGTGCATTAAGAATACAGAGACAGTATCATGGTTCTTAATAACAAAACAATACATAAAGAATTTGAATAGGTGAAGGGAAAATTAGCCACGTGTTCTATTAACACTAAGGACAAGCTTGTATTGACAGCATCATGTTTTCAATATAGCATATCCAGTAAGATTTTCAGACCCCTTCTGTGACACTACATATTGTATTGGGCTTATGTGTCAAGGTTTTGGTAGCAGCAAAGAAGTACCTGTGTGGGTGGTCTCTGTGAGAAGAAATGGGGCTACCCTTGTGTTGGACAGAGCCAGTTCCAGCTGGGACCAATCACAAAAGACAATTAAGTTGACTGCAGCACCACTGGAAAAACTTTTAAGGAAAAAAGTGAGAAAAAATGAGAGAGAAGCAGCCGTGCAGCCACTAAGGTCGATGCAGGAAGTGTTCCAGGCACAGAGCAGCAGCTCCCTGCAGCCCAGGAGAGGCCCATGGAGGAGCTGGCCATCGCCCTGCAGCCCACAGGCACTGCGTGGAGCAGATCTCCCCATGCGGCCGTGGAGGATCCTGTGGGGCAGCAGTGGATCCCCCCACAGAAGTAGCCCTGGGCTGGAGCTGCAACCCATGGAGAGAGGCCCACAGTGGAGCAAGAGGGCTGGAGGAGACCCATGTGGAGCAGTGCCAGTAGAGTGGGCCCCACGGAGAGGACTCACTCCTGAAGAAACGCAGCCCATGGAGAAAGACCCATCTTGGAGCTGCTCATGAAGAGCTGTATGTCATGGGAGCAATCCTACACTGAAGCACGAGGAAGAATGAGGAAGGAGCAGAAGAGACAAAGCGTTATGAACTGACCCCAACCATCATTCCCCATTCCTCAAGCCACACAGAGGGGAAGAGCTAGAAAAGGTAGAACTGCAGGAATTACATTGATCCTGGGAAGAAGTTGGTGAAGGGGTAGGAAGAAGGTATTTTTAGTTTTTGTTCCTCACCATCCTACTCTGTTTTGGTTTTTTTTACCCAGCAGTAAATTAAATTAATCTTCCCCAACTTAAGACTGTTTTGCCCTCTGTGGTAACTGGTGAGCAATCTCCTCGTCCCTACCTTGACCCACAGGCCTTTTCTCTCCCTGTCCTGTTGAGGGAGGTTGTGAGAGAGCAGCTGTGTGAGTGGCTGGCAGTAAGCTAAGGACAAAATCGGCACACATTTATAAGAATACAGAAGAAAAAAGATTGTAAAAATATTGGCTAAGCACTAACATTGCCCATGTTCATCCTTCATCTTTTCCTACATATTTCAAAACCTAGTAAAAAGCAATAAAGCAAATGACAAGATTATGTGCTTTAAGTTTCACACCAGTGCTTTGCAATCAAAAGTAGTCACAGTTTCTATTTCTAACACATGGAGTCATCGTTTAAAACTCAGTACCAACAGGAAAACTGAACTTGTACTGCAGCCCAACAGCAACTTGGTCCTCCAAGAAAATTCTGAGTATGGCCTTTAAACAGTCCAGAGGTCATTCATTCTTTGGGATATCAGCCAGGGAAGTGAGTCTAGGATTAGATTAGACACTACTCAAAAGTCACCAGTATTGCCCAGTAAATCTGGAAGTATGTTTTCTTGTTTCCATAAATGGCAGCTGTGGGGTGATTAATTCCCCTCTCCATTAAAGCAAGCATGAGAGTCCTATGAAAGCTGGGAGTATTACTCAGAAGAAGGATTTTGCTTTCAAGTAAACTTCGTAGGTTCAGAGAATTTGAACTGAGCATAGCATTTGATGCATTAATTGGAGCACTTGTCAAATGTAACATTTCTAGTGCATGATGATGTCTTCATTAATCATGATGAAACTATGTGCATGATAACCAAAATGGAAAGAAAAGCTGAAGAGACCAGATTAAAATTACTTCAGACCCCCCACAGGAGGGAAGATCTTGAAAATTTCAGCCTTATGCTTTCCACTTTATAGAATGCTAAAAAACACAAGGCCATGTGCTACTTTTAGATGGGATTTTTGAGTTTCTACTGCTATTGCTATTTGGTAAGGATGCTTCCAAATCTAAACTGTGTACCTGTCTACTTATTCATATTTGGTAACATTTCAGTAGGCAGTCAAGGTAAAATTAGTTTGAGTTTTTACACATAAGAGGCTGAGTCTTTTATTCTTCCAGCAAAACATAACTAAGTGTTTCTATTTGACTTTGTCCTACTAACAGGAGATATCCATAAATTATAGCAGCATAAAGGCCCGGCCTTTTAACATTCTGATAAAACATCCATTTGAAGAATGTTCTTCATTTCTTCAGCCCATTGAAGAGAGGTTCTTCTTTTCCCAGTGGGTCCTTTGACTCTTCAAACTCACTGTATCAGTTTAGTTGCTTACCTAATATGATACTGATGTTTTCATTTACCTCATTTGTGCTAAGTGAAAGGTCAATGAAATAATTTCCTAATACTCAGTCTGTTTATAGTGTCCCATTGAGCTGACAAGAAACTGTTTCTTTTCAAGGTCTCAGAGATTTTTCCCAAGGTAGCCACAACTCGGTCAACACAGAAAATAGTTTTGCAAAATGCTTCTTCAATTTTCAAGGGCTGTAGGTCTCAGTAGTTTCTCACTACGATGTTAAGAGGTGACTCAAAATCTGTAGCTGGAATGTGTCTGGCTTACGTAATTATTAAAGAACATAGGTCAATAAAATGTTGTGAAAGGTTAGCTTGTCCAATATGCTTTTTACAAAGCAATGCAACTGAAACATAAAATATTTTCAAAAGGCTTGAGAAGGAAGTTGCCTGCTAGAGTGAGTAGGAACCATGTTCTTACAGGGAAACAGATGCAGTTGTAGAAGCAGGGAGTCTTGAGGGGGTGATTAGCCTGTGTGCTCAGCGTTATCCAGAAAAGGCTGCTAACTGGTATCATTTCACAGTCCCACAAGAGAGACTAAGCATCAGTTTGGCAGTTATGGTGACCCTCCTGGGAGCACTAGAGGCCTGCTGAACACTCCATTGTTACCACGGGGGCAGTGATTGTACAGATGGTTGCAGGAGGTACTTGGGGGGAGGGGGGGAGGTTCCACCAGCTCTGTGGTGACCTTGGGCACAGCTGCAACGACCCACTGCTGTTAGGGGAAAGAGCCAATGCTACCTGCCTCTACATCGGCCACTTGGATTCACTGAAGGCAAAGACCAAAGGGAAGCAAAGGGCCAGGGAGAAGACGATGCTCTGTCTGGCACACTGTGTCATGGGTAGCTGTCTCACATGCCCAGGACAAGCTTTTCATATTGTACATTATGAGCTAAAAGACATTTTAACTGAACAGTTTCAATGTAGCCAAAAGTATTTACTATAGGATTTGATGTTTTATTGATGATCATTTCCTTGCAGAAAACATTTGTGCTTCACCATTCTCCAAAATACTTCGTAGCATTTCACTGAATAATAAGATGTGAAAATGTTCTTACCTCAGCTGCAAATTCATCTGATTGAGACACAGAAAGACCCCTTTCTTTAGAAAGATCCTAAATACAGTGTAATATCTTACTTATTTCATGTGCCAGTGCCCCTATGCATGCCTCATTCCTCCAGCCACTCCGGAGCCATTTCTCTGCGTATGAAAAGAGGAAGCTATACCTTTGTTCTGCAGCAATCTAGTTCTAGAAGTAGCCATGGAAATGGTCTTGAAAGCCAGGCAATAAAATGTTTTTGTAAGCTTATGATCCTAACAAGATACTGCAACATACAGTTCTATTATTTCCAGAGTGTGAGCGTAGTGATGAATTTAACAAATTGTATTAGTCCAGCTCTTAGAACTCCTCATCTGCCAGGGAAAACCCTTGGGAAGAAAATTTTTCAGCTTCTTATGGCATAAACAATCTTTTTCCAGAAGGCTGAAGGGGAAAGAAGGAAAATATCTTGGCAGATATAGTAAATATATATATGGAAACAAATAATTAAATTAAACTCAAACTGTGCGATTCAAGTGGGCAAGTAATCTTAGATCCGAATTACAGGGATGCAAAAAATGCAGAAATTAATTCAGTTATGGCTCTGAAATCTCAGTGTTATATATTATAATTTGATCACTCACCACATCCCAAGCAGTGCCAGAAGCTACCAGGAAGGCTTGTCCCACTGCACGCACCAGATCCTAGCTGTCATCACACAAAGGAAAGGAGAGCTCAGAAGTTGTTACTCAAAACAGTGACTGTTTAGGACACCT
This sequence comes from Phasianus colchicus, assembly GCF_987193195.1. NCBI lineage: Eukaryota > Metazoa > Chordata > Aves > Galliformes > Phasianidae > Phasianus > Phasianus colchicus. Next base: position 124,090,412 of record NC_143436.1, read on the forward strand.
ACTTGTTCTGGAGGATGATAATGAAGCTGCAAACCAAGGTCTGGCACCTGGGAAGGGACAGTTAGACAGAAATGATAAGCCATTATATGGCTTAGACATGACGATAAGCCAAATGGTAAGCTATTTTTTTTCTCTCCACTTTGTTTAAGAAAGAAAAACTATAATGAGATCTCTGTTGTGATATAAACACATGCCTCATCGCTGCTCTGACAGATGGTACTGCTTGAGCATAGACAGCAGTAAAACTGGATGTGATTACGCGAAAAGTCAGACATGGCAAATGGTCGTTTGCATTCTTCCAACACACACAGACTGTTTCTTCTTTGATAAACTCATATGTTAAAATAAAATGTATGTCAGTTTGCTCTGTGGATTTTCCACCCAATCAAATTTGGAAATAATGGCAAGTATTCTCCACTCAAGATAACCAAAATACCTTCATTCATTCATTGCAAGAGCTCACAGAAGCAGACAAGATTATTTTTGAGAGTTTCTGGTTCATATTCTGAGAAAATCACTTGGTAAGATGCATAGCAAATTAAAATACTCTATATTTTAGCCATTGAGTCAGAGAGAAGAACAGACATGATCTGTTTCACTGTGTTCTCATTAGGAGCCAGATACTTCCCAGAAAAATCATAGGCAGTTCTTACTGAAACCAATGGGGGTTGCCTGCATCCAGGGACAGAGTTTCCTCCATTTTAGCAATGGGGGACTGAGGGTGAGGGAGCCATATTTTGGTTTGCTAAGCCTTGTGTGGAAAGAGAAGTAACCTGAGCAATGTTAATTCAAAAGCATAGAATTAGACAGTTGCCTAACGTGTTCTGGTTTAATTTGAATATTGAGATTGTCTCAAAGCTACTTACATACTTGTCTGCTTTCTGTCCCCAGGATGGCCCGCTACTTTCATCATTATTTAATGTAAGAAAAGAATCACTAATCCAATCAAAGAGAGTGAAAAATATATATATATATCAAAAGAAAAGTTACATTCCTTCTGTTTGGGTGCAGAGAAGACAATGTTCCTACTTTCCACCTGTTTTACTACTCATTTCCAGCTAAAACACCAAACTGAATCCTTGAGGACCATAGTAGTGGCAACTGAGCCTGTTCAGAAGCAGTAAAGTTTTCTCTTATTTTAACAGTTTTATACAGTGTCTCAAGATTTTCTTCCTTATAATGCAGCAGATGTAGGATTTTACCACAACAATCCACTAAGTAATTTGCCATTCACAGAGGGATTATTTCCTTAGTATTTCTCTGCTGGTTTCCACAGACTTGACTGCTTTCAAGCAAGAGCAGACTCCTGCCCCCTTCATTACCTGTGCTTTCTCTGAGGTCTGAGGTCACCTGTCTCTATGGCTGCATGTATTCTTGCCCATTATTTCCCATAGCACAAAGTATCTTTTACAGTTGGAATCAATGAACAACACAACAATTTCCAGAACTGCAAGAATACTTACCATTTTTAAAAATGTCGTTTTCATCCTTTTTTTTTTTTAATAAGGAGTGTATCAAAATCTTTGAATAGAAGAGGTGGCAGATATCTTACAGAAGGCAGTTCTCAGAAGGTACCAATGAATTTGCCTTCAGCCTATGCTGAACAAAGAAAATTTTTGATAATTAATTAGCCTGAGAGCCAATAACATCTATTTAGAAACATCAAAAAAAAAATTATATACATAACAAAAAGAACACGGGGAAAATACTAGAGGAGAGCATATTCATGCTGTTCATGTAGTATCCAGGAATTGCAGCAAAATGCTGCATTCTCCTCCAGCTGGTTTCCTCCAGGATGAGCAGTAGAATGGCATCTTAAATAAAAAAAAGACTGCAGAGTAATCTACCTAAATCATTTCCAACAAGCCCATTGATATATAAGGGGGGGGGGAGTAAGAAAAAAATGCTTTTGTAGGCAGCAGAAGCAGTAGACTTTGGATCAGTCTGTCTGGTTTCTAACTGATTTGCACCTTACAGTGAAGCCACTCTGTGGTTCTCTACTGTCTAATGAAAGATGAGTGGCTCTATCTTCTATCTCTGCAATAATACTGAGTGGGTCTCTACTCTTCTACACATTACAGAATTGTATGGCACTTGCAGTAATTCATTACATTGTTTTTTACATTTTTTTTTCAATCTGGTTGAAGCTGGCGAAACATTATTCAAAAGCTAATAGGGCTACTGACAGGCAAATGAATATATGTACATGTATAGGTATGGCATGTACCCTTACAGGTTTATTTCCTTCAGAAGTCAAGCTTAAAGTCAGCTGATTTTCAGAATTAGCTTAATTTAATCTGAAAATAGATGGGTAATCATAGTCTTCCTGTAAATCTTTTGTCCTATAAGCTGCTGGTTTGCAATCTGTCTGTGGTCAAGATGGAAGTTCCAGTTGGGTTTTGCTTTATGAGAGAAAACAGGAGAAGAAAAGATGAGAGGAAGAAAGCAAGCCATGAGGAGAAGGTAGAATCAGATCATCTGGGTAACAGGAGTCAGGTGTGAAGATAGATATGGTTTTTTGAATATTCTTAAGGCAAAACTTGGTACAGGCTGCAGGCATCACATTGTCACTTTCAAAGAATCATGTGATTTATATTGTCCATTAGGTCAGCTCACAGCCCAAGGAATGATCACTTGAGAAATTATAGACACAATAAAGAAATTGAAAAATCCCACTGAAAACTCACATTAGCCATGCAGACGTTACAGGTGATGTTATTTTTGTATGGTTCATCCAGACACTGTATCACTGTGGAAAGAGTTCTCAAAATAATACGTCTGCTTTCTTTTTTTGTAAGGTAACTTAGAAAAGAATCCTATGCTTTCTGTGATTTGTTACACTAACAATCAATGTTTGAGTGTTAATTGTTCTGTAGTGCTTCTCTTCTTTCAGATCTTTATAACAGCTTCATCTGATTTTGTCTAAAATTCCCTGGGAAAATGGAAAGAAAGACTAAAAATCCTTTTTCTGTGCAATAGCATAGATTTAGTTGTGAAGAAATACACAAGCAGCTGAAGGGAATATGTTTTATTAACTCAGTTATATGATGTCTGGAGATGGGCTTTGAAGCAGAACTCCAGGTAGCTGAAATCTTGGACTGTCCTAATTGGTATGGCATCTCTTTAAAGCCCTTTCAAACATGGCAGGAATATAAACTTTAACGTGATAATAAGAAGATACGGTACATAAACAAAGAATTTAAGGAAAACAGGTGATCCAGGACATCCTAACGTTTTTGTAATTATACTAAAAGAAATTTGTTTTCTGAACCTGAATATACCAACAGTCCTCTTTTAAAACCTCGAGGCCTTTTGAAAATGTGAAATCTGCTATCCATCAGATACAGTTTTCAGTGGACCATGCCAAATGAAATCCAACATGTCATTTCCTAAAAGAATGTAAAATAATGTAATCTATTTCAGTGTAATATAAAGCAATACATGGGAAAAATACTAAGGGAGCTGTGAGATGATGTCCTTCACTGCCCACTCTAGAAAAAATCTCATGTACTATGCAAGATGAAAAACCTATTTCTGGTAGCTTATCTTCTTTATTAAATGCATTCCCCTCTTGTATCCCAACTTTCCTCCCAAAGGCCTGGCACTGCAACTCTTAATTATGTGTATCGGGTAGCAAAGTCCCTGGATAAATATAATGCATGCAGCCCTTTTTCAGCAGTCACTCACCAGGATATTTCAGCCAAAGCGTATCACCGTGTTACAATCTAATGTCTCTTCTCCCTGTAAAAGAGAGAAGTAAAGAGAACAGAATAGAACCAGTATTTAATGTGAATATATCCATATTCCAACACCATCACTGCTTTACATTACTGAAAAAGTACCTGGGGTTAGTTGGTTATCAACTGGATGATTTCTTTTCACTGTGGCTGTATATGGGAGGAATAGCAATGCTGTATCTCTTCTGCTTATAAAATAGTTCTTAGAGTCACTAGGCATCTCTCTGAATGGTATAAAACTAGGTGCTCTGCCACAACATCAAAAGTCTCGTGTGTTAATGCTACCGTGGATGGTAGCAGCTTCCTTCGACTTTGTTTACATAGGCATGAAATTCAAGGTGAGAGCATGTTGAACACATAAATACCATAGCAGACAGAAGGAGATAGGAATAGGAGATGTGGCTGTGACAGGCAGTTCCCCACAGCAGGTTCAGGACCTGCCCCAGCTGTAAGAAGCTGCAGCTCTGCAGATGCTGGGAGATCTGGCCTCCTACCTTTGTACTAGTCAGGTCTGCATCTTTGAAAGAAACCAACAAGGATCTTCTGAGTCAAAAAAAAAAAAAATACTCATTGAAGAGGCTTTTATCTGTTTAAAAGACTCAGAGACTGATTAAACAAATGTTGCTTAATTAAAATGTTGTCACAATTTTGATAAGAAATCTATTAAAATCTGTTTAGAAGTGTCCTGGATTAAGAACACGTCTACTAAACGTAAGATATACTTCCAATAACTCTCTTTCCTGCTTAATTTTACAGCTGAGTGCTAATTGTACTGGAATTAAAAGTGCACTCACTCTCCCTCCTCATCTAAGTGTTTTAAAATTTACATGAATGTGTGACTAGGATCAGTGTTTCAGATCTGGGTGTATCTGAACACAGTAAACTTGACAAACACCACTCTGCAGGAAAAAAGAAAAATAACAAATTTGAGGAAAGCCAAAATGCTTTACTTTAAACTGGCAAGTTTTACCCATTTGTTTTGCTTGCATCTGAGATTAACCCAGGGGTCACATTGTCTCCAAAGCAATTTTAACTTTTTTTTTTGTTGTTAGAATTGTGTGGCTTTTATGTCAGTAACACCCAGAGGGAAAAGAGAAAACACAGTTCTCATCAATGTTCACTAATGGAGGGGATCACACTTTATACGCATACTGTGAAGATGAAAGGTCATTCAAACATTTGACTTTGAGGTCTTTAATAGGAACTGTGTTGAATGAGAGTCAGTTCAGCATTCAGTGCAACTATCTCTTATCCTGCTATCATCAATTCACACCCAGCGTTTGAAAGCTGAAGGGAGAAAGACAAATGTTTTGATGCAATCTTCTCTACCAAGGGGCTTTGGAGGAAAGGCTTTACCAAAAAAAAAAAAAGTACATAGCTGAAAATTCAGATGGAGCTCAAATTCTTCTATAGAAGAAATTGAATAATACCTGTGAATGTGGATGTACAAGATGTCTCTAGTAGTGGGAACGAGAAGGGACATAACAAAGGACAGTCATGGTCTGGAAAAGCAAGAGGAGGGCATGAGGGTTTAAGGGGTCACTTATCTCTGTCACTCGTGAACCTTCTTCCAGTCTTTCAACGTGTGGGCTCCTCCAAGATCCTCCAATATTTTTTCAACAAGTTCTGCACCTTACAGTACACAGCTTATGCCATACTTCAAATCACGCCGGACACATCCTCAGTTTCATGCTGAAAAATTACCATTCTATCCAACTGCAACACGGATTTCAGGCTATTTCAGACATTTTGAACTGAAACCTACCTCTCCAGATACAGAATATTTATGATATCTCATAGGCATTTACTGTCTCCCAAAAGAAACCCAGGGTGTGCATGTTTACAGCCACTTCATGAGGGACAAACTCTAAGCCGTGTGAATGCAAGTCATTTTATGACATCATGGTTGGTCTCTGCTTCCTTTATTTATCAGTATAAACAGAGCCATTGACCCTGTCCTCAGGGTTCACTGTCATTTGGAGAGGTCCTGCCATTCATATATTAGATCCAGAGTAGATATAGAAACTTTTCCCACATACAAAGTAGGGTGGAAGCAGCAGCAATGTAAACATCCAACCAAAATACCAGGACTGACTCAAAGGGATTAACTCGGAAAGTAGAAAACAGGTAGCCTCCATAATCTCCTTAGCTGTAGTCACAGATGAGCTGAAAGTAATCCTAACCCCCTCCAGAAAACTATTAGATATATTCCTGGTTTCCAAAACTGCCTCCAGCAAGTTTCATCCTTTATTAGAGACACCCCTCTCCCTCTGCCTGCACTGTTTTTCCACTCACTCATTATCAGATATCTCTGCTCTACAAGTACATGTACCAATTTTTTCAGTACCAATGTTGATCAGAGACATGCAGCGGTCAGATAATGACTTTTGCCTTAAGATTTGCCATCCATATACATCCACTACCGTATATTCCCCAGACAAGAACTACACGCTACAGCTTTCTTGTTATCTCATGGATCTGTCAAGCATCCATGAGATGCCAGCTTGAAAAATAGGTCTAGGCCCTCACATACATAACGCTGTAAGTCCTCCATACACATCTACGTTTCTGAACATACATAAAAATATTCACATATAAAGCCACTGGGATCACCAAAAGCGTTGGGTGAGGCTATTTCTTGTGTAATTCTATCAACTAGGAAAATAAAATCTGCATTATTTTGATCATTAAGACCTAACATTCTTCCTCTTCCTATTGTCTACACAAATAGAATCTAACTTGGCTGTGTACAGAGTTAGAAAATGAAGATGTCATGCACTATAATTAACACTTCTCACTGCATGAACTCCCAAATTACTGATCTGAAAAGCAGTGTATATATATTTTTAATAACAGCATAACTGCTGACAATAAAACACAGAAGACTGATTTGTAAAGATTGTTCTCTGCTAGGTGACCAAGGAGAATTAAAAGGGGTGGACATGCTCACTTGTCTATTGACTGCATAACCTACGAAATGTATTCCACCATATACAAATTCTGGAGAGCTATAAGAGACAGTTGTTGGAAGAAAAATTGAAGAGTATTCACTTCTTGTTGGCAGCACACATTAAAAAAACAAGAGTTTGAAGAGCTGATAAAAGAAGCGCTGCTTTCTTCAACGGATGGCATGAACTGTGAAAACAGTGTTCCTTGACTCAGCTATTCAAACTCGTGTACAGTCTCTGAATATGAGAGACTTACGAGTGACACTGACATGTCATTCAAGTTGCAAAAATAATGGAATTGATATTGGCACCTACCTTCCTACCTCCACTTGTGTGACTGGCATTTCTAAACAACTCCTGTTCAAACATTTTCCTGTGAAAAATTAGAAGAAATTCACAAGTAGGTACCGTGGTTGACAAAGTCCCAGCAGATGCTAGAAGAGATCACTCTAAACACTACTTTGTGGAGTGAGATTTCATTTGCAAGCTGAGCCAGCAAAGCAAGGACGTTCCTGACAACAAAGGCATTTGCATCTCCATTTGTAAACCACATATTCAGAATGGTAATTCTGTGCTTGTCTGAGTGTGATTTCACTAATTCTGTTTATCCAAAATGTAATTAACTTCTATCCTGAAAATGTCAGCATCATGCTGAGGAAAAAAAAAGTCAGTATACCTTTAAAGACTAAAATGGCCTATTGTTTATCTGGTAAAAATCAAATCACCTGAAAGAGTTGATAAATATGATATACTTGAGAAGTTTGGATAATACATTCCATCTTTGTAAGTCAAATAAAAATTATGGTCAATTTGTGCAGTGAGTGAAGAGTTTGAGGATTTATAATTTATAAATGACAAATTCTGATTGTACAGCAGCAAGCCCAGTCTATGAGCTACTGAATGCTTCCTGAAGAAACTGCCTATTTCCTATCCTCATTTTTCAGTAAATTCATCATGTTCTGTAGTGGTCAAAAAGATTAGTAATACTCTTCACTGAACTAGGTTTCATTGTAGGTTTTTTAGGTGCTTCACCTTCCTGTTTTACAATCTGATCACGAGCCACTAACTTCAATAGGCACAGAACTGCTCAAGAAAAAGAATGGGTTGCCATAAAATGGATGTTCCAGAAACAGCTGAACCTGAAACAATGCCATCCCTTTTTATATTCCAGATCTTGTCCCAGGAAAAGTCTGATTCAAAGTGTAGTTGGCTAAATGAGAACCTGACTTCTGCCAAAAGATAATTTCAAACTCTCAGGCTTTAAGTGTAGAAATTAAAATGCACAGAGCTCTTGTTTTTTGTTGTTGAAAGACAGCATTTGATGGTCTACTTTCTCCTCCAGTTGAGAATAAAAAAGAAATCACATTAATTCAGTTAGACAGTAAAAAACAAAACTGATGTGACTTCAGGGCTCCAGCAGACTGTCAACTACCATCAGTAATAGAAATTATACTTCTGTCTACTGTTGCTTATGGAGAAGTAAATGATGCTTTAGTACAATGAATGCTAATACTGGCAGGTAATCGAGATGTCAACCTCATAAAGGTGAAAAGAAGGTAGTGAAAATTTTGGACAGTTGAATGGCATGGCTTGACAAGGATATGTCTGGCCACTGGCACTCATTTAGATGCAAGTATCACACAGCCATAACAGAATTAATATTTATCATTACATAAGTTGAAATAATTTATCAATGATTTTATTAATCTCTTCTCCCATTGATCTACGCTACATAACTAGAAAAAAACAAATACTGTTCAAACACTTTTGTCAACATTCTTCTAATAATTTAGCAGTTGTCTAATAGCATTTTCTGAAAAAAGAGAACAAACTCATTGTTTTGGAATCAGTTACGGACCTCAGTTCTAGTCAATCCACACTAATTCAAGCAAAGATAAGAAGGGAACAAAAGGACCCTAAAACCACAGGAGCTGGATACCACTCTTCCTATAAATGAACAATGACCAGTGCAGCCTACGGGGTAAGCCCAAGGACCTTTGCAGGTCTGAAATGAACTGTGTAGTTTCTGAGGATCTAGTGACTCTGCATTGTGGTTCTTATTTTTTGGAAAGTTGAGAACCAAACCCAGCAAAAGATCTGTGCTTTATTTTTATCCCATTATATGTCCAACTATTTTGATCCCAACTTTTGTCTCCACAGTGTTCATTTTATGTGCACACTGCAAATTTCTTAAAACTAAGTGCAGAATAAGATTGACCTGTCTCTCTGGTGACCTCCTTTACATTAGCACTAGTTCTCTGTCCACACGAGCAGCATTACTCATACAGCCACCTTGAGTTTGTGGATTTCTACCATTTGTAGCATTTCAGAAATGGCCATAGGAGGTTAACCATTACACCCATCAAACCTAATATATGGGATTCATCAGTTGGCTTTGCTAAGCCAGGTTTTCACTGCTGAAAACAGATGCTTTTCTATAGACCTAGAGAGTTAGTACGGACAGCGAGTCTCCTGTTTCTATCCTATTTCTGGAATGTAAGGCACCTGGCTAGAACAGGAAGCCACAAATTAAAAACGAAGCAGCGGATTGGCGGACGGAGTTGACGCTGAAAAGAGGACCAGCCAGAGCCAGGCAAGCGTCCTCCAACTTGACCCAGGTCAAAGAGTACACAGCCAGGAAGACAATGGCCTTCATCAGAACGAACACCAGATGATCAATGAGAAATGGCACACATATGTAAAAGAACTGAGAGTCAGGGCAGGGAAAAACGTCAATCATTCTGGGGATTCACTGTAATAAAACAACCTTTTCTTGGACATCCAATGCATATGTGAGCAGCTTGTTCTTTAAGCATGTGCCTTTCTTGACCTCCGGTATGCAGGCCAGGAGGGAATATCCTCTGCATCCAGCATAGGTGCACAGCGCTGAGTAAACATGCCTGCTTTATGACTGCTCTGTAGTTATAGAGTTTGATTCCGCATGTCACTCGCGACAGAGAAGGACCTGAGAATGCTGTCTTCTTAGTTAACTGCAGAGAGAAACCTCTCCGTTGTCCAGTAGGATCTTCTGAGGACTCCTCAGGGAAGACAACATTGCCAAGAGCCTGGCTTAAACCTTCCCTCATCCCTCTAGAGATTCCTGCACCCTCTGCTTCCCTACCGTGCCTGTATAGCAATGCACGCCGCGTGGGGAATAAACAGCAAGAACTAGAGATCTGTGCATGCTTACAGGGGTGTGATGTGATTGCAATCACGGAGACATGGTGGGACCTGAGGCTGTTCATCCTGGGGAAAGTAGGGCTGAGGGAGGATCACATAAATGAATTTTGAATATGTCCTGGTGAATGAGAAATTGGACATGAGCCAGCAGCGTGCGCTTGCAGCCCGGAAGGCCAACTATATCCTGGGCTGCATTAAAAAGGGAGGCCAGCAAGGAAAGAGAGGTGGCAGTCTTCCTCTACTCAGCTCTTGTGAGGCCCCATCTGGAGTACTGCATCCAGGCCTGGGGCCCCCAGCACAAGAAAGATGCAGAGCTCTTGTATTGGGTCCAGAGGAGGGCCACTAAGGCGATCAGAGGGCTGGAACACCTCTCCTGTGAGGAAAGTCCTCTCCCATAAGGAAAATCCTATTCAATTGTTTAGCTGGAGAAGAGAAAGCTCTGAAGAGACCTCACTGAACCCTTCCAGTTCTTCCAGAAGGGAGCATCTAAAAAGGAGGGGGAACGACTGTTCACATGGGTGGATAGTGATAGGACAAGGGGGAATGGTTTTCAACTAAGACAAAGGAGATTTAGTTTAGATATTAGGAGGAAGATTACAGACCTTCTTTACCGTACAGAGGCATGAAACTACCATTTTCATTTTCCAGTAGACAAGATGGGTTAGTGGCCTCACAGTAAGGCTCATTCTTACACAATCAAGAAATATGTATCTTTTTTGCAAGTCCCTTCGTGTTCTTCAGACTTCAGCAAAATGGACAGAGACTGCCTGCCATCCCCAGGAATGCAGAAGGAAGCAGACTCTTCTCCCACAAAGTAGAAGCTGATACCTTGCCACTCTCTGCCACACATACCTATGCAGATATATGTACATACATATACATGTAAGGAGGGTCTGGAATCCAGGTTCCACTTGTTCTGAAAAGAAGCTGAATGACTGAAGCGTGGGCAAAAGACCATTTTCTCCCTTGTGATCTCTTCTGAGAATACATGACAACCGCATCTCAAGCAGACCGGGATGTCTGAAACTGAAAAGATTAAAGGTCTGTTTTATTAAAATCAAATTCTGTGTCTAGCTTCAACCTGCAATAGTTTACATGTGCACAGTGCCCCTAAAGCCAAAGAATTCTGTGCTTCTGTACAAACATGAGAACCATTGCACAAGCAATACAGTTAAATATGTATTTAGAGCAAACAAAATCTATATTAAAAAAGAAAACAGCGCAGCTAGGTACTTCTTATGTGTGCAGTTCTTTGGCATGTGAAAATGGTTTCATCCTCCATACTTGCTTTGGGATAAATTCTGCCTGTGTAAGCATAATATCTGGAGATTATTTCTTCAATACACAAAGAATAGAGAGCAAACACAACAATATGGAGCCAGATGAGTCAACATCTATTTGCTGTTGGTTAGCTATGAATTATGACTGTCACAATGGCATTTCACCCAAAAGAAAAGATGCAAAAAGAATCTGTATTTCATGGAACAAGTTAGAAAATGATTTGCATGAATGAATGAAGTCTTCACTAACTGTTGTAAAGCTTTCTGTAGAAAAGCTGTTGTTTGTTTGCAATGGTTTGTCAGACACAAGCTAGCTTGCATTACACAGATCATAATTCTAGCACAAAATTTGAAAAGCAAAACTGAAACTTTTTTTGCTGTGAGTAAATTTGAAGATGGCTTCTGCAGAAGCAACAGAATGCATTGCATTATTGACGTTCATAAAAATCCCAATAGTGCAGCAGCAAACACTGATGGTATCATTTGCTGATCCTAAGTCTGATGTTAGAATTTGGACACAGGATAGTAGAAAAAAACCTAGCTAATTTCCTTAACCTATACTACATCCTTCAAAAACTACTCTACAAATGTGATCATTTACTCCTGAATGTTATGTAACAAAAGCTTTCAATCCCTTTTCTTCAACAGCCAAAAGAATTAAAGGAGATGATTCATTTTGTCAGCTCTGAATGTATGGAAGGGCCAAGGCATGTTCATGCATGACGATTATCTAACAGCTTGCAATTGAGAAGAACTTAACATTCTGCAGATCTCAGACATTGTTTTCATTCATTAAATAAGGATTCCCCACTGCAGTCTTTAAGGATCGTAAAGATGAAGATAGCGGAGAGATACTTTCAGTGACTATCACTCATAGTTAATTTGTAATTGCTTGAATGTTTTGGATAGAAACATAAACTTGCTTGTACTGGATGCAAAGGAATTCATGAAATATATTTATGAAAAGATTGACAGCAAGAAAATATTGGTGATGTCTGCGGAAATACTGATGCGTGTTAAAGGAAATAACATTTCCCTAACCCACCTTAAAATATCATTGCATTCTTTCTTCTTCGTATGCTTCTCTTTATTTCCATGCAAAGATGGTGCTTCTCCAACAACCCAAATAGTGAGCAGGAGCGCTGAGCAGCTCCACAGACATGCTTTGTCATGGCCCAGATCTAAATGGCTCTCTCAAGTGATTCCCAGGCAGAACTTAGGAGTCACAGTGTTGCAGGAGCCATTCGCAGGAGGCAGTTTACAGGTAGCAACCTCATTTTTCATATCACAATGGGGCAGTGCATTTAATTTGCTGCTGTTCATTTTGTACACAGACAATAGCAAAGCCGGCAACTTGTTCAAGAACTTCAAATCTTCCAAAAATGATTTTCTGACTCTCCTGCTTCCTACTGGCTATATAGGGAACTTGGATGCCCAAACTCTGTTGACACCTCTGGAGTGAAGTCACTAACTGTGACTTCGGTGTCTAAAGCAGGTGATCAGAATTTAGACTTTGATCCAAGGACTATCATAGTATAACCTTAAACATCTATGTTCTGACTCACTCATTTATTATTTCCTTGCTATGTGTGATAGATAGGCAAAGGACATTTTTGTGTACTGAATTTGCTTCTCTCTTGAAAAACTGAGTAAGTTCACAATTATGTAATACCATAAAAAAGCAGAAGTTACAGATATGATCAAATTATGACAAAATGATTAATAAATGATGATATATAAAATGGTAAAATAATGATTAAAAGCTTTGAGAAATACATGTCATAAAATGCATGGGAACAATAAACTCCTAAACAACAATAACAACCAAAAACCCATTATCTCCTCAAGCACTAATATTATCCTAAACAACTTAAAAGTAGTAATAACAACATACTCAAGAAAGACAAAATTGCATTTAGGTGAATTAGGCATTTATACCACCTTCATGCACAGGATGCAAGCACATAGCGGTCCCTGAAAATCTCAGTCTCTGAAACAATTTTCTTGGAAACTGACAGAAAGTTAAAATGGCCCATGTCAAATGGCCTAAGTATGTTGGCATCAAAAGAGCATGGACAGCACGTCATGGGAAGTGATCCTCCCCCTCTAGTCTGTACTGGTGAGGCCACATTTACACCGCTGTGCCCAGTTCTGGGCACCCCAGTTAAGTTAAGTTAAAAGACAGGGACCTCGTAGAAGGGGTCCAGCAGAGGACGACCACAAGGATGATTGGGGGCCTCCCATGTGAAGAAAGGCTGAGTAACTGCGGTCTGTTCAGCCAGGGGAAAAGGACACTGAGAGGGGATCTGGTAAATATTTATCAATATCTAAAGGAACGTGGGAGGCAAATGCATGAGGCCAGGCTCTTCTTGGTGTGTAGCAATAGCACAAGGAGTAATGGGCTAAAACTTGTACATAGGAATTTTTGTACTAACATGCAGAAGAACTGCTTTATGGTATAGGTAATGGAGCACGGGAACAGGTTGCCCAGAGAGGTTGTAGGGTCTCCTTCTCTGGAGACATTATTCAAAACCTGCCTGGATGCATTCATGTGCAAGAAATGCCATGCATGTGTAAAAGAACTGAGATGGGGCGGGGAAAAATGTCAATCATTCTGGGGACTCATTGTAATAAAACAACCTTTTCTTGGACATCCAATGCATATGTGAGCAGCTTGCTCTTTAAGCATGTGCCTTTCTTGACCTCTGGTGTGGAGGCTAGAAGGGAATACCCCCCTGCATCCAGCATCAGTGCGCAGGGCTGAGTAAACATGCCTGCTCTATGACTACTCTGTGGTTATAGACTATGAATCCTCGCATCAAGCCATTCAGGGCATGATAGGAAAATACATTTGGGGCTAAAGATGAGAAGGCTAGAGATATAAAAATCTGCAGAAAGGAAATGAAGATCTTTTCCAATCTGTTTTGAACTTCATGGGTAAACTTCTATGAAGATAAAGGAATATGCTTGCTATAAGAGCACTATAAACTTGCTAGTCTGAGTTTTCTTAGGCTAGCTGGGCTCAGGGCTGACCACCTAGCTCCAATTACTATCCCAGTAGCTCCTGCTGGGCAACCAGGTCAGTCTCCCGTGCCCATGCAGCTTCCCATCACCCTGCTCTCCTCTACGTGGGATCCAATCTCTCACGGGTGCTGCTCCTTGGCCATGCCCTTCACACAAACCTCCTTACCTGCCTTTTCCTACAAGCATATAGGATCTATTTTCCCATGTAAGCTTGTGAACTCCTAACACTTTTTTGTAGAGAGGGCAGTAGAACAGTGCTGCAGGTGGGCTGTTTTGTCATGTTAAAAGGTTATGAGTTGTTTTTCTATTGTATTTTCTGGGTGAAAGAGCTGGAGGAAGGGCTGAATAAGTTGCTTCAGAGTTCTGTGATAGATAGCTGAAAAGAGATTTATATACAACTGAAAGACAAACACTCGACTGAGCACAGCATCCCCTGGAGCATTTCACATTCCACATTCCTTGTTGAGGGAACAAAAAGAGAAAAATCTCTTTCCTGCTACAGTTCATGCCCAAACACTGTATGTTCCAAGACAAGCACATCCAATAGCAATAGATTTTGTGGACATGGCAAACTGCTTTCTACATGCTTTCTACAGTAAGGACAATAACAGCAGCAGCATGACAGGAGCAACATGTGAAGTAATTTCAGTGCCTTATTACAGAAAGGTATAAAAAATTTGACATCTTTCTCTGTTATCTCTTCCCCTATTTCTTTATTTGTTTATTTTACACTTCATTTGCATTGCCCCTGTTCATGAGGAGGGCAACTATATTTATTGCCTTGGGTTCCAGAATGTGGCCATATAACTTCACATACAGGGCATCAAGAAGCTATTTAACATTAAGAAAGGAATGTTCCGTCTTCTGATAACAACTTTGTCTCTAATTCAGTCTGATGTGTATTCATATACATGTTTAAAACCCCTCTGAAGTTCTAAGAGGAGTTGTTATTTGAATTATAGCAACATAACAATATATTGGAGTAAAAACTTGAAAAAAAAGTAAGTTCTCTCTTGTTCATTGACACAACCACTTTGTTTTGCTTCTGCAAAGGTGAGCTTATCAAACTGATCCAACAAAGTATAATCTTAAAAATTCAGCTTTATAATTACCAAGTCATTGGTCTAACCCTGACTGTAGCATTGCAACAAAAAATGTGAAGGTTCTGTTATCAAAACAGTGGCTGAACAGGTTTCTGAGTAAGTTACAAGAAAAAACATTGCATTAAAAGTTTGCTTGAGACTTTTGCAGCTGAACTGAAATGGATGTAGGAAAGACTTATAAAAGGTGTAAAACCATTAGGGACCTATAAAGCCACATAGAAGAGCTGAAGTGGAAAGCCTGACAAAAGAAGGTACTTTACACACATACAAATAAATGGTGGAAAATTTACTAGCATTCATCATCAGAAACAGATTAGATTTCTCTTGCAATACAGTCATTCAAAGCATGATTGTTTGGCTGCCTAAATAAGATTACTTGAGTCATTATAGACAGCTTGTCTTGCAGGCAGGAATTACAAAAAATAAAACTTGTTTGTACACTTCAGAAAGGAATACAATAGTTGCCTTTCAGAGCCCTTCAATGCAGTACAATACAAGCTTCCTTCTTAAGGCTAATAATACCATTCTAGAGGATTTTTTACACAAAGCTTAAGGTAAAAATAGAAAACAATGCATTTAAAGGCTAGAAAATCACCAACAAAAAGTAACATGCATTCCTCTTTAAAATTATTATAGTATATAGTATATAGTATATAGCATATAGCATATAGCATGTAGCATGTAGTATGTAGTATGTAGTATGTAGTATGTAGTATGTAGTATATAATAATAGGCAAACAGCCTTTAGGCCAATGAAAGTAGAAACATCAGAAAGTTCCCAGCAATGACTGAGCTGATCTCCATACACAGACTATAAGTTTAGCTCTAAAGCTCTTTATTCAAAAAGTCATTGTTGCCCTTTACTTACACTGCTATGACAGTGAAGCAAGAACATGCCACTGGTGTGAAAATTATATTTCTCTATTAGTAAGCCTGAGCTCCAACTAAGCAAACTAACCATGTCTCTGCTTCGTAGCAGAAAAGGTTGAGAAGCAACTGCAGCCACCAACACCAAATAGCAGTGGATAGCTCACAGCCACACTGCCAACGCCTACTGAAATTTGGTCTTGGACGGAACCAGTTGGAAAGGTCCAAAGCAGATAGGAATCCAGTGTTCAGAGTCACTCTTTCAACTGCCTCTATTTAACTGTATAAATGTAGCTGTCATTATAACAATCCATAATGCAATATCTGTCTGAGCAACATATGTTGTTTAATAGATTTTCAGGATGACCTTTAGACAACCAGTTCAGAAATTGTGATGCTCATCACATATCATCAGAAAGGACTTAGTGGTTTATCTTTCTTCAAAGAGAGGAGAGTTCACTCATTACTAAGTCTGATCTGAAAGATATTTGTTTTCTGAACTCTGATATTTCCATTCAATCTACTGTTGGATAGCACTTGTGAGGTGATTACATATATTAATAATACTGTTGTTGGCCATAGTTTAACTCTACATCTTCTCCTATTACGTAGATGAAGGCATTTTGTTATTTATCGTTAGGCAAGTTCATCTACTACTACAGTTTGAATTAAGAGTGGTCTAAATAAATAGAACATTACTGTTCTATCTACTGTTCTATTACATTAGACCTAATGGTCTAATCTATTTCTAGTGTAAACACAAGAGAGAGAAAGCAGGTCACTCTATGTTTCATTGATTTTTAATGACAAAACATGAAATATCCTCTAGCCTATTTTATCCTTTCTTTTTCAGATCAATATGAAATCAGTAATAGCTGTACTTATGGCAAACAGACATTGTGTTCATTAAAATATTTTGCTGCTCCAGCCTTGATCTTACCAAGGACATTAAGAAGTTGGTCACCTGACAGGTCTTTTCTTTTCTTTTATTTGAATTCAGTGATGCTGACCCTGGCAGGTAAAACTAATTTGATCATTAAAGAAGAAGCAATATTTTTAATGATGAGGTATCTTCTATTCAACTCGGAGTTCTTTCTAAAGAAAATGAGTTTGAATCCAGTGTACAGGAGAAGTTGTTCTGAATGACCTATGAACTTAGAGAAAATATCACAGTGCTTGAAATTCAGCCTTTTGTTATCATCAGCATTTCCAGAAAGCTGACTGTTGACTCCAGCACATCTTCTACACTAAATGTAAGTAAAGGCAAATCTACAACAGCCATTATTCCTCATGTGTTTGGGAACTAATCTTGTAACTGAAGTTTTAACAGTCTCATGCTACAGAACAGTCTGTCAGCTGTGTTGTTCCTCAAAATGCCATCAAGGTCCCATGGAAAAACTGACTTAGTATGCATTTCAGAAGGACTGAATTAGCAGGTAACGAACAAAGCTGATCATCACAGTGTCAGTGGCTGGTTTTATACAAGAGAAGTAATCCAACAAATGCAGATCCATCAGGAAAACTTGTATCAGTCACCTAAATTATCATTCAGCTATAAGGAAGATGACCGTGTGTATGAAAATCATAACAAGGAGATACATAACTTATTCTCACATCTTGACGGAATACATTTCAGATTATGAGAGTATAGATAAAATTCTGCCATGACAGAAATTTCCCTCCATATCCTTCAGAAAAGTCCCTGAGAAACAATTGACACTATCCTTATCCCAAAAACTTCCAAGCAGTTCTGCACTAAGGCTAAGAGAAACTATAATCATGCTTATATTACTGGATGATTACAATTATTTTCTGTCCATTCTGATACCCTGAAATAATAAATGTGCATAGCTCATTAGATTTTATGCATAAAATGTAAGCAATCAACATAGTTTAATAACTTTTCTAAGAGTGAAGGGATTTTCACTATTTTTGAAAAGAATCCATAATTACATACTCACTTATGCAAAATTAGCTCATCTTGTTAGAGAGTGGTTATTACTGGAATGAAATGCATCATGCTAAGTAAACAGCTATAATAAGATTGGCACAAAACCCAAACACATTCCAAGGATAAATGTTTATAAAAAATAAAATGAAATGAACATATCTTATGACTGGTTTTAGAAATGTGCTCCTGTTATTAGTTACAAAACAGATAGTTGCAATATACATAAAGTGAAGGAAAAAATCAAACAAATAAGGCAGGAACAGGTTCAAAGTGAATGTATTAATAAATGACCAAGAAGAAAAACTATGAAAAATAAGATAGGCTTTAGCATGAAGGTATTTATTAAGAAAATGCTGCAAAATATAAGGTACATATTTATTCTGTGTTGAGTAATTGAAGAGCCGCATCTACTTCACGGAGATATGCTGCCAGAGCTGCATAATCAGCATAGAGTTTGAAAGCAGAATTCCTGTATCTGAATACAGGTATACAATGCCATAAAACCAATGGCTGAATGATACAGAACAGGGTCTCTAAAAGTATTTCACCTTTCTGTAATATACCATGATATGGGTTATTTCAAACTGCACATCGTACCTGACACCTATGTGTGAGTACCCAGCCCAGTTCTGAAAGATAACATTGAACATTTTGGGTGGGATTTGGCTTGCAATGTGTACTTTCTATATGTGAGCTAAGCCCCCATTATGATCTGCATGGACATAATTAAAACAACTGGAGCCTGAAGAGTAGTTCAGCTCATTCTATATCTGGATAGTTAAATATCTCACAGACTCCATAAACTGCACTGCTTGTATAGGCAAATTGATACAGTGAAATAAAGGAGACTTTATTATATTTGACTTTATAAGTCAAATGTTTAACAGAATTTGAAATTCTATTGCATTGACTTTTATTACTTGGTATTATCATTATGTTTGTTTGGTAAAGGGGAACTGTATCTTTAGGAAGCCTTGACCTAGGCCAGTTGGAAATGTGCAATATCCAGAGGCTCACTGGATCTCATCAGAACAACATATCATGCTACAAGATGATATAAACGTCCAGCTGAATCTAGCCTCAAAGCTTTCTCTGGAGAAATGCAATTGATGCTAGTGTGGAGCTAAGACAGCTAACTCAAAGCCCATGAAAGTACATCTTGTTAATACTCCAAAAGAGGTGAAAGATAAATAAATCTCTAAGTACTATACTTAATATACCAGCCAAAGTTATGGCTCTTCATAAATATTTTCAAAAAAACATCAATAATAAATGCTTCTTTATTTCTTCCCACATCTGAACCTGTAAGGTTTTATTTTGGAAAATTAAATCTACCTACTCCACAAAGACAGACTGTTCCCTAGATACCACTGAATGAACTTAGTATTAAGTGATCACTGGGGTATGCCAAGGCTGGGAATGCTCTCCGATGTGTGGATCCTCTTGCTCTTACAGGACAGAATAGTCTAAAATGTTGGAAGGCATATTAAACAGTTTAAAATATTTGTTGGGGAACAGGAATGAAACTACCACCGAAGTCAGAGTTGTGTATTCTGTCTAGCCAGGGGCTGGATTGGCTCAATGCTCTTCAGAAGTTACAAATACAAACCCATGGTTTTAAAAGATCTTATGCTACAGAGAATAAAAAACAACTTGACTTCTTCAATCTAAAGGCAGTTTTTATGCATTTAACCTGAAGGTTGGTCCTCAAAAATACAACCATTTTCTTCCATTCAACATCTCCACTCTGACTGCCACTTTTCAAACTCTCTTTCACTTGCCTACCACTTTTTTTGTTGTTACCTTGGACATGCAGGTGTCTCAGGATCTCTCTCAGGCCCCAAAGTGCAGGTTCATGTAATTCCAGAATTTAAATTCTGCTGCATGCACGCAGCTAATCTGATGCTCTTTGTTTCGAAACATTTACTAGTTTCAAAATGGTTCAGTTTGTATCTAGTGGTTGCATTTCAGAGTCTTGCTTTTAAATTCTAGTGTTTTGACTACACTGTTGCCCAAATTAACAAGCTGTATTTATTTATGAAGCCATGGAAGACAAACCAAGGAATAAGCTGTCTTTCCAACACAAAGCATTCCTCTTTTATTTTACAGACTAGATTTTGTTTTGTATTTAAGTATTTAAGAAATACTGGAGACTTATTGTCTCAGCCTATGCCAGCAAGATATTATCACATCATACATTACAACAACCCTCAGCTTGTTTCTTGTTTATGCTACTTATAAGCAATGCAAGAAGTCTGGAAAGACCTTGACAATTTTAGAAATTATAATGAGAGCTCTGTGACTGCCTTTGTGCTGGAAAATCATTACAAACTCCTTTCCCCAGGAACGCTTGTATAACAACCTATAATGAACCATCCTCTTCTTCTTTCTTGCTTTAAGATCTCTCTGGTATGTAATGCTATTAAAGACATGGTCTGAAAGCACGACCCACATTAATCACCAATAGTTCTGATGTGTCCAAAGAAAAAGATATAGATTCAAAGATCTTTTTCACAGCTAGATAAAAGAACTGCCTTCTCCTCTGGTAGGTCTAAATATCCCTCATCTAAATATGAAACAGGAAAAAATCCTTAAAATCTGCTCTGAGTCACTCTTTTTTTACATGAGTAGCTAATATGTTGGCATACAGATGGTAAAAGACAAAGTTTGTATTCAGTGGTACAGAAAAAAACCACAACCATCTTTGTTCATATTTCACCCTCCTGCAATATTGATCTTACAGTACTGGGCACGAATTACAGAACATACATTTTTTCTGTTCCTTCATTCAGTATGTGTTGTGCTGCAGAGCTACAGAATCATTCCATTTGTCAGCTGAGTTAGATATATTGTCTTAGATGTACTCATTCATTTTTCATCTTTACCTGTAACTTACACTACTACTGTCTGCAAAAGGTACAGCACAGTAGAACTGCCTATCCATCATGTGAACACACATTATATAAAACAGTCTTATTAATAAAATTCAGAAAATATTTTGTTAAATAAAATGAATAAATGATCTGTTTCATGTGCTGTGAATGCAGCCCATCGCCACCCTACTGTATTTTGATATGTAAAGACTGATGCATATTTTAACCATACACATATATCACAGCCACTGCAGAATCGGGTCAAAAGCCTGATTATGACCTAGGGCTAGTTTGGTGGTGTAGATTGTCACTCATTTCAGAAGGAACTGAAGCCACAGACATAATTACAAATGTTAACCCAGCTACATCCTGAAACACTTGATAGGCATTTCAGACTATGAGTCCCAGTTAAAGCCATTTAAAAAAAGGAAGTAAAGAACAGTAGGCTCCAGCATTGTTCATCCTTTTTTGCATATTAGTTGCTGCAGTAGAATGATACATTCTCTTGCAGGCTTACCAGCCCCTCCTTCTTCCTGCCTACCAGAGGGCCAGATTCTCTAGTTTTTCTTAAGAGCTAGGCTTTTACAGTGCACCAATATCCGGGCACTAGGTACACAATTAGGCATCACTGAACACTCCTTGTCTTCAGGTTTAAATGGACACAGATTTGGCCACAGAAAAGCCCACGGGGCAGCAGTGTATGAGCACAGCCTGTGGGTACCCCTGTAGGTGCGGCTGAAGCCGGAGCTGCAGACCATGGAGAGGGGCAGCGGTGGGGTAGGAGGGCTGGGGGAGCTGCAACTGTGGGGACCGTGTGGGGCAGTCCCTGAAAGGTGGGCCCCATGGTACAGAGCCATTCTGGGGTGGTGCTGGGAGAGCTGCAGTCTGTGGGAAGCCCACGGGGATCAATTAGGGAAGGATGGCTTTAAGGGATGAACCCACATGGAGTGGGGGCTGAGAGTGGCCATAGGCAAGCCACTCTGTCACCGGAGACAGAGCATTATGGATGACCATAGTCCCCATTGCCCATTTCCCTGTGCTACTCATGGGGAAGTGATAGAAGAAAGCAGATGGGAGAGGAAGGTGGTTTTAGTTTACTTTTAATTCTCACTGCCCTATTCTGCTATCAGTAGGCAATAAATTTCATTATCTCTCTTATGGTAAGTCTGTTTTTCCTGTGATTGTAGCAATCTGTCTGTCCTTGTGTCAACTCATGAGCTTTCTCACAGTATTTCTACTGCTGAGTAGGGGTAGAGAGCAACTCAGTGGGCAGTTGGTGATCAGCAGGTCAATGCACCACAATGGCACTAATAGCTTCAGGCTGTTTTTATATACTGACAAATTGAGCCCATAAATCTGTACAGTCTTGGCACTACTGGCACCGGTGCTTTTCTTAATAGGAGAGCAGAGCCTAGCAGGATAAAAATAAGTAGCTTTTGATTCTCAGAGAACTAATAGAAACAGACATGTATGCTGTGAAAAATTCAAAGGGTGAAAATTTATTTTGAAATCCCAGCCCCACGGAAATCTGCTTTCCCCATTAACTTGAGTACTGGAACTCAGCTCTACCCTCTCTCTCTTTAGTTCACCAGAGATGTCCACACTTCCTATGACAACAGCTAAAGTTCTTACCCCTGGGGCAAGTCCATGATCCTTCTTTATCCACGTCCTAAGTAACCAGTGCTGGTTGCTGTCAAAGGCAATGTACAGAACCAGACAGCCCTTTTGTCTGAACGAAATGTTCTTATGTTCTTAGTAGACGAAAATGCTGCATGTTCTTTAACACACCATTAACTCACAGGAATAGTTATCTTGCATCAGCACAGATGGATTATCCTTGTCCAAGAGATTTTAATCACACTACAAAGTCACAATTAATTTAATGGACCTTTTCTGGTACTCTGCTTATTCATGTATCTTTTTAGATCCGTGGACAGCTCCTGTGGTTCTTAATGCCATATTATGCTGAGCTACTCTGATCTTTCAGTCAGGACAGTTTGGGACCTCATTTGTCTTTCTGGACTCACAGAGGAAATTATAGGATGCCATTAGTGGACCATTTGCTCTTGAGAGCAACTTAGTCAATATAAATGAAAATGGCATCTGAGCTCAACTGGGCAGATTAAACTAAATATGAAGCATCAGCATGCTTAGGTGAAAGCTAACGATGGGGGATTTTGACAGTCTATTACTTAAACACTGCACTGAGAGCTCATGAGACACTAATAGTTTGAAAAATGGAACTAGAGAGAATCTCTTTCCCTTTCAGAACAGGAAAAAGCACTAGAAGGAAACACATGGATCACAGTAGCCAAACCCTTTTCCTGCTGCGATCCATCTGAAAAGCAATTAGCACACTCACTCCCATCATTCTTACTGCAATGCTGCTATAGGGCCTCTACCTCTGATTGCTGTCTAATTTCAAGCCTACATTTACTCATAGGTCCTGTAATACACAGGAATGAAAATGTCAGCAGTGAGAGCTGTGACTGCTAGCAGCTTGGAAACAAAAGGTCTTTAGCTTCTATCTGGGGAGCCATTGGCAGATCCACATCATTATCTGCAAGCAAAACATTTCACATATAGCACTGATGGTAATGTCAGTGAAACACCTTGTCCCTGATCTCTAGAGATCTGCATGGAGATATAAACTGAAGAGTGCATGAGCTGAGGAGTCTTGGTAGAAGCATTTAACTGCAGCTGAAATCCAGAGTATATTTTCCCACAGATTTAATAAATCTGATCTCTTGCTCGGGGGCTGTTTCTCCTTCAGCTCTTTTACATTATCAGAAATTCATCTGCCTGGACAACAGTGCGGCAATTCTCACTTCAGCTGGTCTGGCGCATAAGGACTACAGAATTGGAAAAATGCAGGAGGCTGCAGAAACCAAGGGATTGCAGAGGTTCCAGTTTTGTCTCTCAGCTAGTGCTGGTGGATTAGTTGTCTAATTGTCACTCATTTGATCTGAATATCATTTCTTCTATATGGTTGACTGAAATATACATGGGTTGCCTGATAGATAGGCAAGAATGGCATGTTCCAACTAATATAAGTCACCAAGTGCTGCAGAGAAGGCAAGTTAGGAAACTGAGAAGGCAGTCAGAAGGAAGGATCTATTTCTTACTCAGCTGATGACCTGGAAAAAGAGAGATACTTCATCTCCTGCCACTGTTTCACTATCGATCCATTCAAAACCTTCTCATATACAGCTACTGAATTCAAATTAGGCATTTAGAGCACTTAAAGGATTACTTAATAAATAAAAAAACATGGGGGAAAAAACATAACAAATACTTAGCTTCCTTTAAAGGCAACAAAGAGCTTTAGGTGACTGTGAAGACCTACAGAAGGTAACTCAGGCCACTCAACTGATAGTCTGCCCCTCTTGGTAAAGGTTATAGGAACCCAATGAGAGAAGCAAAGTTCCTGTACCTCTTAAAGACTGAACCAGCTTAATAGCTTGGAGGCTGTTTTTTATAAAGAAGGTAGAGTTTTTGTCACTCCTGCATGACAGGATAGAGCCTAGAGCATTTGGTCACAAAGGGAATGAATTTTTTATTTTTTAAATTTAAGCTATGTCAAGCATGGTTTGAGCTTAAGCAATTATTCCAGAAAAGTACCTTTATAGTCAGGCTGTAGTGCCTGATCAGGAAGGAAAGCAAAAAAGATAAGTAGTTGCTCACGTACTCTCTGGAAGTAGGCAACTGTGAAGACAGGAATGCAAAAGTCAGGAGCAACAAAGTATTCAGACAAGTAGGAACCTGACCTGTGAAGAAGCAAAACTAGAGTCCCAAATTTACTTCCCACTTCGTGCCTGTACTAGTTACTAGGCCGTCTCTGGCATCCCCAGCACAAGGAAGACATGGAGCTGTTAGTGTGGGTCCAGAGGAGGTCCACAGAGATGATCAGGAGAGGGCTGGAGCACCTCTCCTATGAGGAAAGGCTGAGGGAGCTGCACTTGTTCAGCCTAGAGAAGAGAAGGCTCTGGGGAGACCTCATTATGGCCTTCCAGTACTTGAGGGGAGCTTATATAAACACCAGGGAGACCAACTTTTTACATGAGCAGATGATGAAATAGATGAGGGGGAACTAAAAGAGGGGAGATTTAGGTTAGATGTTATGTGGTAATTCTTTACTCAGAGGTTGGTGAGGCACTGGCACAGCTGCCCAGAGAAGCTGTGGTGTCCCATCCCTGGAGGTGCCAGGTTGGATGGACCCTGGGCAGCCTGAGCTGGTGGGGAGCAGCCCTGCCCATGGCAGGGATTGGAGCTGGGTGGGCTTTGAAGTCCCACCTAAGCCATTTTGTGATAATACAATATTTTGGTATCAAAGACTATAAGCCCAAGTTCACTCTTTTGCCATTCTCTAACCAGAATATGAGTAAGGGAGGATGCCTTTCTCCTTCTGTCCCAGGCTCCTGAGCAAGCTCACACTCACAGACATGGGTGCCAAAAATTGCTGACCTCATCCAAATGAGACGCACTGCCCAGAAGCAGGGTAGAGGAAAGGGTTATCCTGAGTTTTCAGCCTTTAAAGCTCAAAGCACAACCTGACTTTTCTTCTCCAAAACAAAAGAGCTACAATGTCCAGAAAAGCTTCCCAGAAGAAAGAAAAATTGGTTTGATTTTGTGAGAGAGTTAGAATTATACTCAACTGGAACAAAGCCAAGAGCTTCAAGGGAATGTGGTGAAAGTGCTGGGACACTGCAGGAGGCCCTGGGGAAATATCTAACCCTCAAAAGCTGTTGAGTTTGCTGTGTTTTTGATAGGCACCTCGTGGTTTGTTCACTTCTTACCCTTTTCACTTCATTTACCTGAATAGCTCTAATGGCTGAAATGAAAAACAAAAGCTCAAACCAAGAATTTACCTTATGTTACCACCTGATGTGATATAATGTGACATACAATGCCAGGTGCAGTCACAACCTATATCCTAAAATAACTTAATAGCATATGTCATTACATGAAATAATATTAAAATTAAAACTTTAAAAGCAGTAGCTGCTGGATGCAAGATGCCTTCTTCAATAGCTCTCATAGCACTCTTGTTGGAATATGTTCCTTTTTCACTGTTAATAGACACTGCACGTTGATTCAGCTCCCTTTGCAGTACTGAAGAACAGTGCAAATCACATAGCTTTTCTCCACAAATCCTTGGCTTTTGGAGATACAATATTACATATATATATAATTGGACATATACCTCTTACTGAGCATTTTCCCAGTTCACCACATGTGGTGGGCAACACCAATAAGCCACCACATTTCAATGGCCACCAGGTTCAGTGATTCTTCTTGGTTTCAGGGAGCTGATGCTCCTGCATTTCTTAGCCCAAAACAAATTTCAGGGCCACTTGAAATGTGTAATAAGTATGACTTCTGACTGTCATCTGGACAGTATAGAAAGGTGCAAAGGATCATAGCATTATGTTTACTATACAATGAAATCAGCTGCTAAGTGACTTTCTGTGAAAAGGCTTTAGGTTTTCACTAAAGCCAATAACCATTTCCACAAGATGCTTTTCTGGAAAAAAAAAGAAAAAAAGAAAAAAAAAAAAGAGAGAGAAGAAAAAAGCCTTTTTACAGATGCAGGAGTGAACCTGCATGACATACATTGCAGCAAGCAGTCTGTGATTGGTATCTCACTATATTTTAGATCAAAAGAGCTATGTGTATTTTTCCAGCTGAACCACTCCAGGTTGATTGTTTAAACTTCAGAGGTCAAAACTGCATTATACATTCCAAGATATTTTAGTAAAGAAGCAGTTTAAGATGAGAGGGTTTTTTTTATATATAAATATGCATAAATACACACGCATTCTATTGAGTGAATAGAAAAAGTAAATATACTTCTGCAGGTGCTGGAAATCTTTTCTTTGGTCACATACTCTTTTTGCTATCAGATGTATGTTTCATATGATCTAGGTGTGCAGTCATATATCTCTATTACCAGAGGGCTTTGAAACTTCTATCAGTAATTCCAATGGTTGCCATGAATACATGCATCCAGGCTTTACAGCCATTTTTATTTCCCACAAGATCATTAATCTCCTTAAGAAGAATTTGAATTTATCTGATATTTAGAAAACTGGAGAAGTTGGTTGACTAGGACTGCATTCACTTTTATGGACTACCTTAGCTTTTTTACAAACAGATTATTTCCTTGCATTACTTTGCAGAGTCATGGATATTACTCACACACTGGCATTATTAATATTATGCTCTCAAATCTCTTTCCTATGTCTGGCACATTCGTATGAGAACCTTGCATCCCAAAGCACCATCTGTTCACTGTAAACAGAGTTACGTGCAGAGCATTTGGCCTCTGGAGTTCAGGGCAAAAAAGATTTCCATATGTTCTAAAGCTTCAATCTCCACATCCACATCCACAGTATCTAAGGGATACTGTGACTGGCTTTAAACCATATATGCAGATATTCATACGTACACTTAGCAAGAGAAATGAGAAAAAAGAACCTTTGTTTCATTCCATAGAATGGAATGAATTTCTAGAATGAATTTGTGATCAGCCATCATAAAACTTCAAATTCTAAGCATTTTTCTGTATAAAACTTTGCTGAAAATGAGACAATTGCAAAATCTACCTTATCATTTTATGGAATTTTGCTTTCAGTTTCAGAAACTACTGTGTCTTTGAAAGTGAGAACAAAACAAATCAAATCCTATTGAAAATCAAACCTAATAAGGGAGAATAAGGGAGTTACTAATGCAGGCTTTTTATGAAGATACACTATTCATAGTTCATTACCTGACACTTGAACAAGCTTCAACCATCAAAGGTCATGCTAAAATACTAAGAAGCAAAATGCAACCTAAGACATCTGCAGAATTGTGAAGATAAATCAAGAATTGGTGCCTTTGTCAAGTACATCAGCAAATGTTACCACTGAATGTATTGAACTTTCCTCTTCATACCTGCAAGGATAACAAATAGCTTGTCATGTTAACTCCAGAAATGTAATTAGCATTAATAGTTATGTAAAGTAAGCAATTACTTTCTAACATGATGGATGCAAGCATAGTTTCTTAACAGTAACCACTGAGAGTTCCTATCTAAAATCATGGCAGTTCATCTTAAATGACTCATGTGATACTACTTTCACACTTCAACCAGGATAGGATACTGAGTCAACCCAAGTAACGTCATCGCTTCCACAGAAATAAAGTCCTCAGAGGCAGTTTTCCAAAATAAATAATCTTTCTCATAAAGTGAAAGAGCATGTCATACAATCACAAAATTGTTTGAAATTTATGGATTTAATTCTCACTCTGGAAAACTTTGGTCTTTGCACATTCCTCTTTATAGATATAAATATTTGTAAGAACCTAGGGAAATCATTTTTCCTTTGGGAATTACATTTTACTTTCAGTATATGTGTCTTGGCAGAGATGCTGAATAGAGTTGAAAATTACCCAACAAATCAGCAAAAATATAATCTTTCTTTTTTACAAATCTAGAAATATTTGTATTGCATTTTCCAATGGACTCAAGTTCAGCTCTTACAGCAAAAAATTTACTGCATCCAAAATTCATCACTGTCTTCTATAGTATGAAAGATGCTGGTTTAAAGACATAAAATATTTTTTGTAATATTCAGAAATGCTTTTTGACCAAGTAATAAGATCTGCAATCTATACAAATATACACAGCCTAAAGCATCCAAACTCACTGTAGGAAATAATTTCATCTTGAGAAACAGCAAAAAAATGGTCCATAGTATGCACATAGATCGTGAAAATGTCTTGGTTGCAGTTTCATGTCAGAATTATCAGTTAAAAGAAAAGATGTAACAACAGAAATGAATAGTGAGATACTGACACTATCAAGCAACAGATGGAAATTGCTGGAAGACAGCAGTGATTAAATAGAAAGGGAAACCTTTACATTTAATATGGCAGAAAATCTCTATGGGCATTCAGCCACTTGTATATTCTTTACACATATATTATGGGAGTTTTTTGAGTTCATACGCTCACAAGACCCCAGACTCTACATTTGCATCATTGAATTGCAAAATACATGGAAAAGACTTCAAATCTCTTGCGAAGAACCTACCATATACATGAAATGTATAATCCTCTGCTTTACCATGAGGGAAATAGCTGGCGTCTTAACAACACTGGAAGAGCAGAGGTAGTTTAACACAGCGCACTTGTGTTTGCTGTTTCTTTTGCCTGGTGATCCTAGAACCTACGTGATTCAAAGGGCATTGGGAAGTTAGCACAGGTTGTTTTTTTTGTTTGTTTGCTTTTTTCGTGCTTTTCATTAGTGTTCACATATTTTTGCCCTCCTTTCCAGTGATTTTCCATAACAGTTTAAATTATTTATATATTTATGCATAACTAATCTAAAACATCTGACATATTTGAGGCGCAAAGTGCTTCTGAATAAACCTACAAAACATAAAAGTATGTCTAAGTCATTCGAAAAAAAAAGGTAAACGTAATATTTCTGATAATAACCCAGGAGAGTGTAGTGTACCCCCTCAGTGAATGACACAGGCAAGCTGGTAACAACAGAGAAGTAGAATGCTGAGGTACTTGACAACTTTTTTGTGTCTGTCTTCTCTGATAACTGCTCAACACACAGTCCTCAAATGTTTGGTTTGGTAGGAGAGCACTGGGAAAGCAATGTTCCTCCCACTGTAGGTGAAGATCAGGTTTGTGACAACCTGAGGAACCTGAATATCCACATGTCTATGGGTCCCAATGAGATGCATCCAAGAGTCCTGAGGGAATTAGCTGAGGTACTCACAAAGGCACTCTCAATAAAATTTGAAAAATCATGGCAATCAGGTGAAGACCCTGGTGACAGGAAGAAGGCAACTTTACATTCATTTTTAAGAAGGGTAAAAAGGATGACTCCAGGTATACTAACTTCTCAGTCTCACCTTTGTGCTGGGAAAGATCATGGAGTGGTTCCTCCTGGAAGCTATGCTAGGGCATGTAGAAGGTCTGAGGTTACTAATAGCAGCCTTTCAATATCTAAAGGGAAGCTACAGAAAAAAGGGGACAGACTCTTTAGCAGGGTCTGTGGTGATAGAGCAAGGGGAAATGGCTTTACAGTTAAAGAGGATGGATTTTGGTTAGATACAAGAAAAAAGCTTTTTACAGTGAGGGTGGGGTAAGGCACTGGAACAGGTTGCCCAGAGATGTGGTAGATGCCCCATTCCTGGTGACTTTCAAGGTAAGGCTGGATCAAGCCCTGGGCAACCTGATCTAGCTGTGCATATCCCCATTCACTGCAGGAGCATTGGACAAGATGACTTTCAAATGTCTCTTCCAACTCTAAGGATTCTATGATATCCCAGACTCCTTGTGTTTCAGTAACCAAAGACTTGCTTTTGAACATCCTGTCAGAAGGAAATTGTTACAATATACTAGAGAATCAAAAGAGAGAACATTTAATCAGTTTATTACTATGAAAAACCTGCCAGTGTTCTCAGAGGGACTCCACAAGGAAGGAGTAAACAATCAGCAGAGGGTCCCTACCTCAGCAAAGCATCCTGCAATCTGTCCATGCCTACTCCCTCCTCTATATCAGAACATATCAGAATGAGCCTTGAAGCCAATAAGGTATCATCTAGAATAAATTGTGTCCTTTGTC
This sequence comes from Phasianus colchicus, assembly GCF_987193195.1. Lineage (NCBI taxonomy): Eukaryota > Metazoa > Chordata > Aves > Galliformes > Phasianidae > Phasianus > Phasianus colchicus. The sequence goes on from NC_143436.1 coordinate 124,121,003, forward strand.
TTCAAACATTTGCTGTTGTTTCATGTGCATGTTTTGTATTTCCCTCAAAGCACACTGCCCAACTAATTCCAAGTCTGCAGCATCAAAAGCCTCAGTGTAACATTCTTGAAAGCTGCACTGCATCTGGGCGGGTTTCACTGATGAGGCCACAAACACATTGTTTAATATAATGTTCATTGCACTGAGTTAGCCCTCTGTACAAGTCAGATTTTATTCTCCTGCACAGGTACTTCACTGCAAGATTCACAGAATCAGAGGGGTTGGAAGGAACCTTTGGAGATAATCTATTCCAACTCTTTTCTAAAGAAGTTTTCCTGCAGTGGGTTGCACAGGAAAGCATCCAAATGAGTCCTGAATATCTCTAGAGAAGGAGACTCTTCAACCCCTCTGGGCTCTGTCACCCTCACAGTCAAGAATTTCTTCCTCGTGTTCATATGGAAATTCCTGTATTCTAGTTTGCGCCCAATTTTCCCTTGTCCTGTCACTGGGCACTGCTGAAAAAAGCCTGACCCCAGCCATTTGACTCCTACCCTGTAGGTATTTATAAGCATTGATCAGATTCCCTCTCAGCCTTCTCTTCTCCAGGCTGAGCAGCCGCAGGTCTCTCAGCCTTTTCTCATATAGGAGATGCTCCAAGACCCTCATCATCTTTGTGGCCTCCACTGGGCTCTCTCCAGAAGTTCTGTCTTTCTTGAACTGGGGAGCCCAGAACTGGGTACAGTGATCCAAATGTGGCCTCACCATGGCAGAGTAGAAGGGGATTAAAAACTGTGTACCTATGAAGTTGCTACTGTTCTCCCTCCAGCAAAAAGATACCATGTTTGGCTATGCTGACATGAGAGGTTTCATGGGAAGTACTCTGAAAATGAATTGCCTTTTAAGCTGGTAACACAAAATCTTCTAAACTTTGAATTTAAAACTCTAGATATTCTAAATCTCCATCATTTCTAAAATTTTAAGTATTCTAGAACCAGTTCTTAAGCAAACCTACCCTTCTTAAAGGGCCAAAGAAATAATAATTATTTGTGATATTTTGCATTCCAACACAAAATGAGGAAAATTTCATCAAAACCTCACACATATTTGGTATATCTTGGGTCTCTCACACTCTGACAATTACAAAAAACCCAGATACCACATCACACCTTTGCCAAATCCTGCCCCAAAGGGAGGATTTTTCCCTTACCCAATAACTCTGCAGCTGAGCTCCATCCAGCATCTCTAGTAAAGATTCCAGGCTAAATTCTCCAGCCCTCAGCTAACAGTACTGCCCAAATTAGGGCAAAAAATTTAGTCTGCAACTTCTTACAGGTGTGATCATTTGGAAGCTCTGACCATAAATCAACAAAGAAGACAGTCTATAGATAGATAGATAGATAGATAGATAGATAGACAGACAGACAGACTATATAAATATATATATATATATATATATATAGACTACATATATAAGAAGACAACACATAAAAAATCTGCTTTGCTGCCTGAAGATAATGTACAAAATGTTTCTGCTTCAGATTCCAGCACCTCAAGCTGAATGTTTTTAAACGTCTCAGTGTTGGCCTCCCACAGTTTCATTTTTGTTTATCTTTCCTTTAAGGAGAAACATTTCCCCAGAAGGACTTACTCTTATGTTGCTCATTTACACAGTGTACCCTCATTAACCTCAGTTGGTATCAACTGGAATTCACAGGAGTCAGGAGAAATACAGGGCATGACAAAATTACTCCAAAAATCAAGATCGCAAATCATTCATTCAGACATATGTCCAACATCTTTTTGAGAAATGCTAGAGATGGAGATTTGACAGCAACATATTACAGCACTTCCTGTCTACAGCTGAAAGGAATTTCCAGGTGTATTATGCACAACTCTGTCATTTAACTGAGTGCTGTTGTGAGTTTATTCCCTTCCTTTTTAGGTAATGTCTTTCACATGCTTTTAAGTTGTATTCACAATTTTTCTCCTTTTAATGAGTAATCTGGATTCCTTCACTATTCCCTGAATATTTTGTATTCAAGGTATTTCAGCCATTGCATTTGTAGGGGTTGGAAGGGACCTTTGAAGAACAGCTAGTAAAGTAATCTCCAATCAGGAGTCTTACTTGAAGCAGAGTGCCAAGAATTGGTATTGGTTACTACGTTAAGGATCAGCATTGGGTTGAAAGAACAAGATTCTGTGTCTCAGACTGTATTTTTTTATACATATCTAATCTTGTTCACAACTGAAAAGCTTTGCTGACTTGTTTTCACTGTGTAAGCCAGTACATTCCTAGGTCATTTTCTACATTAGTGTTCCCCACCTAAACTTATTCAATTCAAAACATTCCTCCATGTTGCATTTATTCAAACGAACTTTCCTACCAAAAATTTTTTTTAAGTCTTAAAAGAACTGTTATTTTCACATTCAGATTCACCATCTGTTTTCAGGGTCCTTTCCCTAATTTGTTAAGATAATTCTGATTTCTAATTCTCTCCTTCACTGTGTTTGCTGTACCTGCAAAGTATACTCTCTTTCTTTCATTCTTGTTTCATTTCTATTCTTTTCTTTCATTAAGACATTAATGGAAATATGACGAGTATCAAGCCACTGAAGAACTTCACAGCAGTTTCAGCTAATTCTGATTTTCCTAGTTTCTTTATAAGACTATTATGAGAACAAGATATGACTATGTCAAAGGCCTTTCTCAAGCTGTGATCATGTTCTGTTTAGTGCTTATCCCCAAGCACGAGGTTAAACCAGCTGGCCTGTTATTATGTTTTCTGTAGATAGAGGGGCTGTTGGTGAGTTTTTGAGAGCCTCCTCAACCTCCAGCAGTTCTTAGAAATAACTATTACAGTTCTCAAGTTACTTCTGCCAACTTTACTGTTGTGCACTGTGAACAATAAGGCTTCAACTTCTTGAAGCTGCTTTGGCAACTGAAAAGGTCTCATCACGTTTCTTATGGCAAAGCATCAGATTAGCAGGTAATAATGCTTTAAAACATTCTCTTTCAGCAATTTTTAGAGAAATCTTTCTGAATTTTGGATTTAGGCAACACTCCTTCTAACAGCCAAACTCTATCAAATCTCCAGCTACCTTTTTTTTTTTTTTTAAATTCACTGTTCAAAGATGAGTCAAATGCATAATAATATATAGGGGTATTTTATGACAATGTGTGATAGCACCGTTGTACCAGTGGATTTCACTAGACAGTGAAGATATTAACTCAAAATACTGGTGTGAGCACAGAACCTCAACACTGTATAAAATGCAACATCCTGTCAGACTTTTCTCAGTCTGACATAATCTGTTACTGTCTTGATTCAGAAATGAACTTTTCCAGTAAAAACTGCTGTGAGAATTTATTGTCTTTCAAGGTAAGACATTACAATGCTCAGACATATATCTGTAGTCGATTTGGGTAACTACCTATGTGTTCTATTATAACAGCCATCCAACATCCTAGCATTAATTGGAAACAATAATGCAAATTTAGAGGCCCCTTAATACATTAAGGGCTTTAAGTAATTCATTTTATGGAGAAAACAAGCAATATAACATTTCAGTCCTGTACTTATTCTGGTATGCTATGATCCATGATTGCTATAAGAGGTGCCATGAAGTGCAAGGATTTGGTTTTTGCATCTGGATCTTTGTTAATGTGAAGCCCAATTCAAAGCTCTGGCCAAACTGGTGCTAAAACCATCTGACTGTTCTCAGTGAGCTTCTCAGTGAAAAGTAGACAGGACTCTGGAAATTTCCTGAAGTGGAATTCTGCCATCTTACATCTTTGGAAACTAGGAGAGCTGCTATTCCTGCTGAGATTTTGTCATCCAAAGGAAAAGTATAGAAAGAACAACTCACATAATTTCCAGAATATTTAAGACCATATTCTTTAGAACCATGTTTTCCTTTCCCCAGATATTATCCCTTTTTTTCCTAGAAATTTTGACAAAGTAGATTTAAATCCCTTATGTACTTAAATATATATATACACAACTATATCTATGTATAAGCATACATAGATAATGGTATAAATGCATATACAGATGTGTACGTATATGTACATATATATAAAAAACTATGTTCTTGATGGAAATGTTTTCTGTCACTACTTGTAGGTGTCTGTTGGTATTTAGACATCCTGAAGTATCCCATATGTCCTCCAGATGTTTTCTTGGATGGACAAAGATCTCCCATGTGTCCTATGCTATATCTGCCAGACCCTATGAATGTCTCATACATGCTGGACCATGTAAACTGGTCCTAAAAACCCGTGTGAAGGCATCTGATCTACTTTCTGGATGTCTGGATGTAATGAGTGCCTCAAGCTGGAAATTCTGGAGATGGCTACAGCCCACGCAAGCTATGATTAAATCAGAATTTATCATAGATAGTAGGTGTGTGCATGCACCCTGTGTGGCTCTGCCAACATTTTCAGAAAATATTATATTTACTGTACATAAGTTGTGTATAGCACAGTTTTGCTGCAGGGATGGACATGTTGCATATGTGTTGTTTAGTCAGTATGTCCATGCTAGGGAACCTTTGTTTATTACAAGTCATCATCAAGTTTGAATATACATATTTCTGTTCAGAAAATCCCTGAGAATAAATCTTAGTGTATAGGAATAAGTCTAGAGGGATGACTTAAATTGGCCTTTACATACAGCCTATGACAAAAGATTACGAACAAAGGGACTGAACATTTGACATATGACTTTCACAGCAGTTCATTCTGCCAGTCAATAAGGAGCTTGTTGTCACAGGGTACTGGTCAAAATTTACATTAAAAAGGCAATATAACTTGAATCGAATCAATGGGAGGAATGAATGTGTCAATTAAAATAATCTGATGGGGAAAAGCATAAATTAATTTGAATCCTTTCAATTTTCCATTACTTTTTGATGTTAGAGAACATTGTTTCAAATACGATTAAAATCAAGTTTGCTTTGTGTTGACTCACTTTGCTTAGCTATGTAATACATGCAAACTACCATTCCATTATGTTACAACTGTATATTTTCTATTATAGTATCTGGATGTTATCAGAATGAAACAATTAAATGGTTCTGAATCAAATTTTGCATTCTGTGGGAAGCTTATAAGTGATTTTTTTTTTTTATTCGATGCTGAATTAAAGCAAGTTTGAAAGGGCTAAGATTTTCCAAAAGCTAAAATTATGATTTTTATCAGCTTGAGGGAGGGGAGGGGAAAGGAGGGGAGACAAGGTGAGAAGGGAGAGGAGGAGAGGAGGGGTGAGTTCTTCAACTATTTTCTGTAAAGGAAAAGTTTGCAAGACTGCATACAGTAAGTATGAATTACAGCATTTCCATCCAACTGAAATACTTATCCATACAAGGCAGGTGAACCTTGCAAGTGTCCCTGAGTTCCAGATCACACACACTTGTTAACAATGCTAACCGCCATCCAGTAGTTTCTAGAGATAAGAATGCTCAAATTATGAGTGAGAAGGAGTGCTTCAGTGCATCCTTTTCTGAGGACAATACCTCAAGTAACGTAGCTCAGGATGACATCTGCAATGGTGGTCTGTTCACAGTGTGATACAGACCTGTGATCTGTGGATACACAGCAAACCTATGCCTCAGGAGGCGGGTCTTAAGCCCCAGCAACCCCACAACTTATGCCTGGTGGAAGTGCCTGATGTCTTCTGCAGTGCTGGCTTTGCTGCCCTTGCACAAGTACAGCTATCCTGTGTTTGTAGGAGAATGTGTCTGGAACAACCACTTATGTGGCAGTCTGAACAAATACACAACTCCAACTTCCTGCCTCAAAAAAAAAGGAGGACAGACCTTTAGCGCTCAGAATTGAAAAGGCAACTCAGAGGTATGCTGTTAACTGTGAGTTCCTGATTAGAGCTTGTAAGAGAAAAAACAATCACAAATGTCTCTTGTAGAACCACAACAACCACTGTTGTGGTTTAACCTGGCAGATGGCTCAGCACCACACAGTCATTTGCTCACTCTCATGCCCTGCTTGCCAGTGGGATGGGGCAGAGAATCAGCAGAATAAAAAGGAGAATTCTGTGAGCTGAGATAAAACTATTTACTAAGACAGAGGAAAGGATAGCAATATACATATATATGTATATGTATGTGAATGTATATAGCAAGTGATGTCTAGCTGGTCTCCAGCAAGTGGAAGAGAGAGATGAACTCCTATTCCCTTCAAAACTCCATCATGATGCCATATGGTATGGAATATCCCTTTGGCCAGTTTAAGTCAGCTTTGCTAATTATGTTCCCTCCCAGCTCCTTGGGCCCTTCACTGAGAATGGCCTTGATTCTGCAACACCAGTGTATTATCAGCATTGTTTTTCTCCTAGAACCAAAACATAACATCATACCAGAAAACTCTGAAGAAAACAATTCCATCCCAGCTGAAACTAAGAAACACCCACAGTGCAGTGCCAGGCTGAGAGCAGGAGGCAGCCAAAGGCACAGGTCAGCAGCCTGCAAACAATTAGCTTTTACACAGCTCTCAAATTCTTTGCAAACGTTTTTTATCCCTTCTTAACCTCTCTTCAGCTCCATTTCCCTACAGGTGCCCAGAAAGTCAGCAGATGAACTGCAAAATGTATTTCTTGCTGGCTCCAGTCTTTGCCAGGAGCACAGGTGCGCTACTTTAGTGGCTCCCTATAGATGCTCTTTGTGCCTAGCAACAAAAAAAACTGGATTTTTCTGACAGCAAATTAATTACAGGGGATTCTGAGCAGTAGGAAAGACAAATGCAGAGTGCCTTGCTTCAACTTCTGAGGCAAAAGTATAACCAACGTTTGCAAGTGTTTTCTTTTCCCTCCTATCAGTAACAGTTTATTCCTACTCTGTCTTCATCTCAAGAAGGGAGAGTTGAACCTGTTTTTTCTTATCCACTTGGGGAACACCCTACTGCCCGCAGCATACAGTTAAGCCCCGCTAAAATCGTATGCAACCGATGACACTTCTTAGTCCATCAGGGGAGACTGTGGTCCAGCTCTTTCCTTCCTCTGGTGCCTCTGATGCCCTCTCAGCAAGCACCATTACATGGAAGCATCTGTCTGAAAGACTCTGATATAACATGGACTTCTACGTTTTATCCCAGAGGCAAGAGCCCCATACCAGTTTGGCAATTTCTGTAAGAATTTCAGAAGTGTTACATTTTGAGCAAACTCTGACCATTTCCCAGAGGAACCATGGATGTTGAGCCTGAAGCAGACAGCAACTTGATTTGGTATGGACAAAGTTCACAGTGAGGGCAAAGGAAATGAGCCTTATGCACAGGGAGGAGAAGCAAAAACCTCTTCTAGACAGTGAGCAACACAGAGAATGAATTTAGATCTGGTGAAATGTTGCTGAAGTTACATTTAAAAACACTTTTCTATAAGGTGCAACCCCTCTGTAAGACTGATAAGGACAGTGAGATGAGATAATCTCACCTAGCTCCATATATGAGCACTGGTTATACTTGGGGCTCTTCATCACTTCTTTCAGGTATTTCCTTCAGGGCTAGGAGAAGTGCCTGTTTTTCTCTCTTGGCCATTAAGAGAAGATTAGACAAGCGCTGATGGCATTATTTGGTCAACTGAATCCCTCCAGCCTATTAAGGGGCAAATTTTAAGCACTTCTCTTTCAAAGCAGTGTTTTCCTCTCTGTTCTTAAGAGGAATGAAACTTCAGCTAACTGAGCTAATCACTTCTGTTCCCCTTTCTTGCCACAGATGAAACAAGAGGTAGCATGTCTCCAAGTCAGCAGCAGAGAAGAGCTGCAAAAGAATGCAAGGTAGGAAAGGGAAGAGCGGAAAGCATCTGAGCAAGGTCAGAGAGGGCTTTCTTCCAGTGTTAATGCTGCAGATACTATATGGGTTCAGCTCTTGCATCTTACATTTGCAGCTCTGCAAATGTACAGCTGGGGGGAAATAACATCCAAAACAGAACTGTCATTTAGGGACTTGAATCTGATGTGAGAACAAGCAGCAGCAAAAATGGGCAGTATAATTTTGAACTGTGCCTCAGCTTGGCAGGGGCGGGATTTTGTCTTCCAGAATTCCACAGCTTTCAGTGGCATCCATTTTACTACAAAGAAAAATTCATGAAAGCAGAGGGTATTCAGGGAAATAGACAAAGAAGGATTAGAGCTCCAAAGAGCAGGAACAATACTGAAAGGAAGGAAGCAGCAAGCATACGTTATATATGGAGATACGATTTTAAGAGTATCTTGAGGAGCACTGGCATTCTTTTTTAAGATGGGTATTTGTTGAGATCAGACCAAACAATATTTATACGTTAAAGTGTGTGAAAGACCTAGGGGGCTACAAAAAGACAGAACAGTTTAAAGAGGGATTATACAGGAAGAAGCAAGAAATTCAAGAAAAATATAAAGAAAAGATTGCTTGAGGCTAACTTCTAGTAGGCTAAGTCTCCAAAAGTGGAGAAAATTCACTTTCCTTAAGCTTATTCAAAACTAATAAAACACAGGATGATTTTTCAAAAAGTATCCCTCCATGTGGGAGTTTTTACATAACAATATTAACTTCTGTGTAGCTTTTATACCTAGCTCAGACTTTCATAAATTATCTTTTCCAAAAAAAAGTCAATGAGATCATTTTATTGAACACAAAAGGCTGTAGGTAATTCAGACTATAAAGTCAAATTTTCCAGCCTGTGTGTCTACAGGCTAAAATAAAGTTACCTAGTTTTTAAAAATACAGATTGACAGAAAAAGTTTCCACCTATTCCTCTAACTTTCAGTTAGAGAAATACAAATGCCAAAAAAAAAGGGGGGGGGGAATTAAAAATCATCCTATGGGTTTCTCCCATTATATTTAAGGCAGTTGGTGTTGTCTTCTCTTGCCCTGCTGAATTTTGACAGCTGTACCAAAAGGTGTCAACTTTGGCTGATACAAATAGAGATGAATTGGTAACCACTCCTACGACATCTACCAGGCCTGTATCCAGCAGTGGGGACTGCAGAAGGGTGAGATGTGTGAACAAAGGATCCCAGGGCTACCCTGCAAAAATGTCCTATGCTGGGAGCAGACAGTTCACAGATGGCTGTCCAATGTATTGCAGGGTTCAGTATGAGCAGAAAGGTGTAGTCATGGGTCAGTCTGAACATCAAGGGTAACATGGATTTTGTGGATGTTCTATGTCAGCTCAAGAAATCAAATTGAATCAGTTTTTGTAAGCCATGAAAGGAGTGAACAGGCAAGAAAAGCTGAGACTATTTCCATCTGTTTCATTCCTCCAGGGCCTCCCTGCACCAGGAGGAAATAGCAAGCTGGGGAAAGAAGAAAAGGGGAGCAAAATGGGAATTAGTAATCACAGAATCACAGAATGGCCCGGGTTGGAAGGGACCTCAAAGATCATGAAGCCCCAACCCCCTTGCCACAGTCAGGGCCACCAACCTCCCCATTTAATACTAGACCAGGCTGCCAGGGCCCCATCCAACCTGGCCTTGAGCACCTCCAGGGATGGGGCATTCACAACCTCTCTGGGCAGCCTGTTCCAGCATCTCATCTCATGGTAAAGAACTTCCACCTGACATCCTACCTAAATTTTCCCTCCTTCAACTTAAAACCATTTCCCCTTGTCCTGCTGTTATCTACCCTTTCAAAGAGTTGATTCCTCTCCCCTCTGTAGGCTCCCTTTAGGTACTGAAAGGCTGCAATGAGGTCACCCCACAGCCTTCTCTTCTCCAGGCTGAATGAGCCCAGCTCCCTCAGCCTGTCTTCCTAGGGGAGGTGCTCCAGCCCCCTGATCATCTTCGTGGCTCTCCTCTGGACCCTCTCCAACAGCTCTCTGTCTTTCTGGTATTGGGGGTCCCAGACCTGGACACAGTACTCCAGATGGGGCCTCACAAGAGCAGAGTAGAGAGGGACAATCACCTCCCTGTCCCTCCTGGCCACCCTTCTTCTGATCAAACCCAGGATACCTTCTGAGCTGCAAGAGCACACTGCTGGCTCACATTAAGTTTTTCATCCACCAGGACCCCCAGGTCTTTCTCTGCAGGGCCGCTCTCAAGGACCGCTCCTTCTAGTCTGTATAGATGCCTGGGATTCCTCTGGCCCAAGTGCAGAACCTTGCACTTTGCTGTGTTGAACCTCATTCCATTTTCCTGTGCCCACCTTTCAAGTCTGTTGAGGTCCCTCTGAATGGCATCCCTTTCTTCCACTGTGTCAGCCGCACCACTCAGCTTGGTGTCATCAGCAAACTTGCTGAGGATGCAATCAATTCCATCATTGATGTCATTGATAAAGATGTTAAAGAGCACCCACCCCAAGACAGACCCCTGGGGGACGCCGCTCATTACCAGCCTCAATCTGGACATAGAGCCATTGATGACACTGATGACCACCCTCTGTCTGCAGCCTTCCAAACAATTCCTTATCCATCGGATTGTCCACCCATCAAATTCACATCTCTCTAATTTGGAGATAAGGATGCGATGGGGGACCATGTCAAAGGCCTTGCTCAAGTCCAGGTAAATGACATTGGTCACCTTCCCTTTGTCCAACAATGCCGTCACTCCATCACAGAAGGCCACCAGATCGGTCAAGCATGACCTTCCCCTGGTGAAGCCGTGCTGGCTGTCTCGGATCACATACCCATTCCTCATGTGATCAAGCATGTCATCCAGGATGATCTGTTCCATGATCTTCCCAGGCACACAGGTGAGGCTCACCAGCCTGTAGTTCCTGGGGTCCTCCTTGCTCCTTTTCTTATAAATGGGAGTGATGTGACCCTTCCCCTAGTCATCCAGGACCTCACCTGACAGTAACGACTTTTCAATATGATGGAGAGAGGTTTGGCAACCAAATGACAGAGAGTGAAGTGTTAAGAAACTCAGAAAAATTTCAGCCTGATGTTTAACTTTGGAAAACTAGTGAAAGTGGGACTGAAGCAACCTTTGAATCTTGTGCATGTACCAGTAACAACTTTGTTACTGTTGATTGGACTCCTGGTTCTGATATCCCATTTCCCCTTCATTTAGGCTTTGATTACCAACCAAAGGCCACAGATTTCCTGACCCCAAGTTTCACAGCCCTGTAGGGTCAAATGGGGGCTGGCACAGCTTTGTAAGTTTGAGCTGGGCTGCTTGTTCAGTTTGAATATGTCAGTTCTCTAACCTGAGGGTATTCTTCATCAGAGCATTTCATTTTCCATAAACTGTTCTTTTAAATGCTTGAGTAATCACTCAAAGTTTGGCAGATGACTATTCATGCACAAAAGTGACAATAAAAGTCCAGGGAACAGATTCATTCACACAGTTCTTTACAGAGAGAAAGACACATGGGCTATTTCGTCATTAAGATGGGCTTTTTATTTTCTAGCCAAAGGTGGACACTCCAGGTGATAGTTTGTCTCAATCCAATTACTGGAAGAGAGCTCTGAGCCAAAAATTGTTCCAGCTTCTTACACAGTTACAGAAAGCAGGATTGTCTTGGACGTGTATAGTTTGAACTCTTCATTCAGTTTTCCTAAATGTTTTCTCCATTGATAATGAAAGCTCAAGTAACTCAAGTATATGTTCTAGAGACTGAAAGTTAATACAGTCTCAGAAAGATTTCACCACACATTAGGTTGTACAAGGATTACCAGATAACAGCCCTGTTCCTGCTCACCACACACCCTTTCCTCTTTCAGCAGACCCAAAGGGTCGTGCCCTGCATCTGCTCTGCTCCCATTTCAGCAATTCTTGCCACATTACCAAAATCAGCACTTGTTCCTTAACAACTGCTCATTGCAAGCCAGACTCAAGTTGGACTGTTTTGTTGTTGAGACTCTAAATTGAAAATGAAGCTATGGGCATAAATTAATTGTGACAACAGCCTCAGAGATTGTGACTACAGAATTTGCCCATCAGGAAACCAATACCATGATCAGGTGAGAAAGGACTTCTGGGCTGCCTAAGGTTGCCTTCTCTTCTTGCAGTAGAAACAGTCAATTTCTCCAGCCTCCCACTGTTTTTTTAATGATCATAAATACTTTCAAGTAATAACATTATCCCTTTTTCTCCCTGAGACTTCGTCTGAAAGCAGAATCTGTTTCTTTTTATCTTATCTGGAGACTGCTCTGCTGATTTTTTGGAGTATTTGGAGCATCAGCAGAGCCTACATGGATTTGGTAGGTGGGTGGGCAGGGTTTGGAGGAGAATTTTAGAATACCTAAGTTTTTGCAGTTCTTCCTTCTGAGATTTTTTTTTTCTGGTATATGATGCAAATCTTGATTCTTTGCTGGGTGCACATCCTACATGAGAAGGACAAGGATCTACAAGAGGAAATGCTCAAGGAATTAAAACACAAACACATTACCAAGGCAATTGAAAATTAACATTCCCCGAGGTATGGAATTGGCAAGACTGTCAGAGTGAATATAGCTCAGAGGAGCAGCAAAAGAGCTCCCAAAGGAAGAATCAGATAAAACAGCTCAGCATGAAAACTATTCACAAAGGCATTCCTGATCACGACAGCCATTGCACAGGAGTGGGATCAAATCCATGTAATAGCTGAAGTAAAATCTGCAGTGGGAGCTCAGGAGTTCCTCAGCATTGGGGGATCTTCCCACGGGAGAGACTTAGCATAAACAGCCATTGTAGATGAGCTAGAGATGCTGCCTGAGACAGCATGAACAAATTCACCTGAGAGATGTTGTATAAATATTTGAACTGGAAGAGGAGCTTAACATAAGAGCTGTTTCAGCCATTAAAGCTTACACCAGAGTTGTACAGCAGGAGAGGCCACAACTTTGTGAGAAAATCACAGTGAGAGTCCGTGCTGGAGCAAACACCACTTGGTTTTCAGCCAGTGTCTGGAACAGCAGTACCACCTACAATGCCTTAGTCTCCACATGTCATACTCTAACAAAGCCAGAGTCTGAAGGGACAACTGTGGCATACAGAACCAACTATACCTCAAAATAATTTCTTTCTCCAAACAATCTTTTCATTCAATTTTCTGTAATAATGATAACATCATCATGGAATGAAATAGGTCTTGATATCTTTGGGAGAACCACGCATTTTCAAAGATTTCCCTAGACTCGTGAAAAATAAGCCAGAGACAGAAAGTAAAACCCCAGGCAGAAGTGATGGATAGCCTAAGATTCGTCATACATCCCGTGCCAGTAGGAAAGAGAGGGCCCTGCTGCTGCCAAAGTGCTGATGCAGAACATTTGCACACCATTTCAGAGGTGCCACAGCAGCCTCAGGGCCTCAGTGGTGTCAGACCTGTGAGAGGCCTGACGGTTTGTTTCCCAAGCTGTGTGCGTTGACCTAGAGGCACTTCAGCTGGGCAGCTGGCCTTGTCACCTTCTTGGAGGATAACTCCTTAACTCCTGTGAAGTCTTCCTGTTGCTTTCATCGTCATAAAATGCAGCAGGTCAAGGCCCTCCACCTCCACCATCTCCACAAGGAGAAACACCACACACCCCACCCCGTTCAGCCTGGGAACACCCAGTCTACCTGAGGGGGTCTGCCTGCCTTCATTCCTGGATCTGCCCACAGCGTGTCAGAGCTGCATCTGGGCATGGGATTGGCACTTCATGCTTGGGAGTGCTGGGGCTTGCTTTTCCTGCAAGGATATTCTAATGCATATCTGCATTTCCCCCATTTCCCTTCATCCACAGTTCCCAAGAGCATTTCAGCAACCGCCAACTGGAATGAAAGCCAGTAACCGGCAGCCAACTGTAACATCTCCCTCCTTTGGTTTACAAGTTGTGCCTCCCTGTGCTGCAGAACACTGTGGCAAGTCTTCCATATCGTGGTGGGGTTGTCACCTGCCACCATTTCCCTCTGGCATTTCCATGCAGTTCTGTTTGGATCATGACAAAAGCTGTGGGGCTGCTCATTATCCTAGTACAGGGTGGCCTCCAGCACCCACAGGCAGCAAGCGTGACTCACTGGCCTCTCTCCTGGTACGACAGCACTGTCTACCTACTACTGCTGCTAAGACCTTCCTTTTGCCTTGGAAAAGGGATTGCCTCTGCCACATCCATCCCGTGCAATTAGCACGTGGTGCTTGCAGTTTCTTTCTCTTACAATCTCAGAATGAAAGAGGTTGGAAGGGACCTTTGGAGATCACTGAGACCAATCCCCACAGCTAAAAGCAATTCCTTTACAAAAGGTTGAGAAGTGTCCTGGATCACCCCCCTCGAGTTGCTGGCCACACTCTTTTTAATGCGCCCCAGGATAACATTGGTCTACTTGGCTGCAAAGGCACACTGCTGGCTCACAGCCAGCCTGCTGTCCACCGGGACACCCAGGTCCTTCTCTGCAGAGCTCCTCTCCTGCAGGTCAGACCCTAGTGCAAAAAAAAACAATGCAGCTGTGCTTTCCGTTTTGATACAGGAATTGGAGAATAGGCTTCAAGTCTGCCAGAAATTGATCAACTTTTTTGTTTCTTTGCATCTCCATTTTCTGTTGACATAAATACATTACTGGCTGATTTTCAAATGGAACATGTAGAGCTGCATCCATCTAAAGTCTGATCTCTTTATTAAATAATAAAAAGTAAAAAAATAAGTTTTGTTACTTATTACATTATATGATGCATTTTCTGAGGGCTGCTCTGAAAGTAATGCTTCTCATTGTATGGTGTTGGCCCATGACATCAGAAGTGGATGCAAATCACCGATTGCCCCTTTACTTCAATTGCTTTATCTTCATCCTGACACTCATTTAATTGTGCATCACCCATTCCCCACAGATACATCACTTACATCATTATGGATATATATATATTTGATTTTATTTTTCATATATGTTCGCACACATGTATTTATGTATTTGAGAGATGACCGTCACTAGTCCTAACTAGCCACATGCTACTATAATAAGATTGTGTTGGTATATCATTCTAGTAGCAGACAGGTAAGTCCAGGGAGATTCCAGACACATCTGTCTCCATATGCAATTTGGGGAATTTCAGAGTTCCTATGTATTCCATCTACTAAGGAGCAGACTAGAAGTGTAAATAAGTTTAACTGAGAGCTTTCTTCATTAGACCGATCTTTCTAACTTGATTTAATTAAATGTAATGGATATCAGTCTGTGTTAAGGATCTCAATGATGTGGTACACCACTTCCATATACATCCTTTATGTCTGTATTTCACTCATTCTAAGATGAGGTTCATGGACAACTCAGTTCTTCACTGAGCCCTCCAACAGTCCTGTTTCTGACGTGAGCATGAAGCAGACACTAAGCACAAAGGAGACCCAAGGCATTCCTGAGCAGCCAGGACAATGAAAAAAAGAAAAAAAAAAGAAAAAACAAAAAAAAACCCACAAACAAACAAAAAACAGTAGCAAGTGCAGCACTGAAGTTGCAGACAGACTGAAAGACTAACGAATAAAAGTGGTATTAAACCTTTCTTCCAGGTAGAACTCTTCAGTATCCTTTCAAGTATAACAGGGAAGAAGGCAACAAGGAGACCAGTATGGAGATCAGAGCATAGGTATCAAGAAGGAACAAAGGATATCCAAATAGTATTGTTGGCTGCAGACATGGTCAGGCAGCATTTGGAAAGAGGAGGTTTTCAGGAGGAGAAGAAAGGGAAAGAAAATGAAGGAGCAAGAGGAAAAAAAAAAAAAAGCTAATGAGAAAGAAGCATTTGCATTTACTGATTATAGATCTTTGAAATTGGAATATAGGCAAATCAACAACAACAAAAATAAAAATGCACAGAATAGTACAGACACTGCTATTGAGAAGTACCAGATACCCTAAGCGAGGGAACTAGACCTTGAGTTTTACAGTCCACTGGGACAAATAGCACTATATGAAATCCTACACCCTCTGTGGCATGCAGCCTCTCAGTTCTGTCCATCAGGGGGCAATGAATCGCCTTAAGAACCGTCTCAGAGTACTGATGGGAAAAGCAGGAACTGAGGGGGGAAATTCTCTAGCCATAGTAGGGGATGGTAGGGGATGTTTCGTCTTGCACCATTTGATCTTGGCCAGGACTGACTTGCTGAGTGAAGAAGAACACATGCTCTGATTTTTAAAAAGTGAAGAGGAGTATTCAAAGAGGATGATATAGTTTATATAGAAGAGTTTGCACAGACAAAAGAGGCTGTAGCCTTAAAGCCACAGATTTTTCCAGAATAGCTTTCTTGGACTACCAGGCTGTTCAATTCCACCTCCAGTGGGAAAACATTCACATTTACTCACAAGCCTTTCACAGTTACTTGTCATTCTCTGCTCTTGCCTTCCTTGTAGACTATTAACACTTAATCAGATTTAATTAGTAAAGTGACCTTCAATTGCTATAAAATAATGAGCAAAGATGCACTCTTTTTTCTTATTTAGCTCATTTCTACATGAATCACTGCTGCAACACCAGCTACTAAAGGATGCAGAGAACATCTTTATGTCATGTACTTTAATGTACCTCATCCAGTTCAGTTCAGTAGGGCAGATTTCACACTCTTTTCCCTCTGGAGAACACTAGTACCATACAGATAGAATGTTATCAGAAGAAGAGAACCTGTTGGGGAAACCCATATTTCTTGCCATCAATTTGAGGAGTGTTAAGCAAAGTCAAATCTTTGCAGAATATAGTCAACACAGAAATTTCCTCAGAAGGATTTTTCTAGTCCCGGATGGGATTTCCCATCAAAGCATTTCAGAGACACCAACCTTGGGAATAAGCAAACACCAGCAGCTGAAGTCATTGCTTTGAACACCGCAGGTTAGAATGTGTCCAGATTAATTTACATGGAGCTGGCACATCTGAAATGAAGAGACAAATCACTGGACTTCTGTCTCTGTTAGAGCTTTCCTCAAGCCGTTCCCTACAATAAAGCACTCCAATGACTGTCTTGCTCTGATGCACAGCGACACAGAATTTCAGAAGTTCAAGCAAACTGGAATTCTCTAAGGTCTTGGCCTGAAATAAGAGTTCCCCTGGTGAGGAACTGAATAAGCATATTTTTTCTAAGCACTCTGGGTAGTGATCTTTAGTCTTGATTCATAAATTATTGGTGCCTCCCTGTTTCTCTCTGAAGTCTCCTTCAGTGAAGGCTTCAGATCTGTGGCATCGAGTAACACACAGCTGACTGTTCAGACATAAAATCTTCCTTGTTTGCTGTTCAAAAGCACTACACAGACCAAAGGCACTGAGAAGGTTTGTTTTTTTGTTAGTTTTTGTTTAAGTTATTATATATTCCCAAAAATATCAGTGAACTGTATTTTCTTTATAGTCTCTGCTCATAACCTGAAAATAGAAGCATGCAAGTTCAAGGCCAGGTTGGATGGGGCTTTGGGCAGCCTGATCTAATGGGGCAGCTCTGCCAATGGCAGGGGGTTGGAGCTGGATAACCATCAAGGTCCCCTCCAACATAAGCCGTTCTAGGATTCCATGGAATAGAAAACATGAATTCTGCCTGCTGTTTCTCTTGTTTCTGGAAATCACTGCATACATACAGATCTGTAACTGCTACATTGCAAAGAATGCATTAAACAAAAATATTGCAGATGACCAATACAATTTAAAAAGAAAAATCAGTCCGCTCTCTTATCTGGATACGCTTCATGTGAGAAAATTTCATTTTCTTTTCTTATTCATTGACTTAGTTATCAAAGATGCTCCACTAGCATGTCCTACAAAGTCCTCTTTATTGTATTAGTCTCTGGGGAAGGATGTTCAAAAAGAGGAATGCAATGTATACAGTACAAGAAATAGTTTTCAGTGTGATTTGATGGGAATGAAACCATCGTCAGGAGTTGTTAGTTCACTAAACTGCTGCTGCAGCATCTGTGCTTTCTACTTACATTACAGAACTGATGCTTTTAATGTAAGCCAGGCCAACAAAACATATAAATTACTCTAAACTTTTTTTTTTTTTTTTCTTTTTTTTTAACATAGAACTGCTGTACTCCGCAGTCAGGCAAACGAAATAGATGCAGAAGACTACAGAAGACAGGCTCGGCAACTGGAATACACTCAGGCTAATTGGAAAATCTGAGTATCTGCACATTCATGAATAGCTTTCTCCTTGCTTTTAAACCTCTGTTTCAAAAAAAAACAAAAACAAAAACAAATGTAGTAACAATTAACTAAATCTTGTGTTTTGAGCTCAACTATCCTACTTTGTATAGTTCTAATGTGTACTGCAGCTTAAAAGGTCACCATGTTATGTGATATGTCAGACAATGCACCATCAAGACAAACTCACATTGTGTTCTGTTACCATCTAGGTTTAACTCAGAACAAAATCAAGCTTCTTCGGTTATTGAGAAACTCAAAAATTATTAATTTTGTTTCTGAAAGTTTTCAGATAAAAAAAGAAAAAAAAAAGTACATCTAAAATGTCGTTATTTGGACACCATTCCCATAGATTCGGGTAATTTATTCAGGATCTTTAATTTGAGCGATGTCAATCCTACAACTATGCTAACAAAAATCACAATGTACACAAAAATAGTAGGGTTTTTATTTATTTTCTTTGATCATGCTTAAGCAGTTGTGTGTTTCATTAAAGACATCACTCTAAATTTTCCTCTAAACCCATATAAGCACAAAATCATTCCTTTCTCTCCAGCTAATAGAAACTTTATAGGAAATCTATCGCAAATCTTTTTGCATTTATGCCAGACTTTATTCCTAGACCATCACACTAAACTATTATAATCTGCTGTTGTTTAAAACATTTTAATTTTGGTTCTTGGATATTTCCCACAGGAGTCATATTTGCTAGTTATTAGAGGGTCTAAGATTTAATTTTGCCATGTGTGCATTGCAGCTGTTGCGCATTTATTCTTGTTGGCTACTTCTGGTCTGCAAGTACCTGAAGCATGCAGCACAAGCCAAGTGCCAGGCCAGGACAGACGACATAACTCTTAAGGGAATTATGCCAAAACTACAGACAGTAATGAACGCTCAGCCACCTAATGTGATTGACTATGATGCCTTTGTCATAATTATGCCTTAGAGAAATTAGCCTGCCTGTTGCCTTTCTCTGAAAAATAGCTGATGTCTACTTTTGTCACCATGAATATGTGACTGTTACTCTTTAGTTCACATTTATGTTGCCAGAGTGTAATATGTAACAAACATCAGCTTTTAATCAAAGATAATTCATGCATAGTTCATCCTGCAAAAATGCAGATGAACAAATCTTGTGAGTGTGGGCTATATCTTGCACTGTCTTACCTGAACGGTCAGTTAATTAGTGTTTCCTCCTGTGTTCCAGGTTGTACTAAGAGTACTAATTGAGAGAAAAATGTGGTTATTGCTTTGAAAAACTTCCTCAGTTAAACAACAGAAGCAGCCTTAATCGCATGGCACACAGTGTACAATACACTGTACTCTGTGAAAGCATTATGCAACCAAAAGATTCATTTAAAGGTTTAAGCTTCTTAACAACCCACTACAATAGTTGATTAGGAAGCTACAACCCTGTGTTCCTTACAAAGGTACAGAATCAACTAAAATGTTGCAGTACAAATGAGAACTCAGTGTACTATGATTCCATACACTTGGAGATACAGTCTGCTAATCTAAAGGAGTTATAATAAAAAAATAGAAATACTTGAAATGTTGGCAAAACCTCCTCTGATTCTGTATGGTGGCTTTGGAACTGTAGTTGTGAATATTTTCGTTTTTCTAAGCACAAAATCTCAGAGAAAACAAAGATCATCTGCTACATATAATTGTGCAAATCTTGCTTCCTATGATGACCAGTGATTCCGTATCAGTTTCTTGTGCTGCCCCAGAAATTTGTTTGTTTGTTGTCCTCCCTGTTATGCCCAGTTTATAAGCTTCTCGGGGCAAGAAACACTTCTTGCACCTCTCTGTAACTCATCACACACAATGGGACCTTGGTCCATTTCTGATACCAATAACAATCTGGCTCTTAGATCTCAGATGAAAGGCTTTCAGAATCCTTTTAAAGAACAAATGAAATATTGTTATTTCTTTCAGCAGAGAAGCAGAACCAAATGGCAAGAAGGGCAACTGTGTATTCTGTAGAAGCTTAGAAATATTATATGAGAAATTGCTGCCTCATATTACCTTTAATTGTGTATCTTCCTACCAGGAGATCCTTTGTCATAACAGAAATCTAAGTGGCTCCAGGAGAAATGTCCAAACAGACATCTTTTGTGAAGCAGGAGTCTTGAAAGCTATTAAAAGCAATTGGAAAAGGGCATTTTACCAAAAGATAGCAATAAAGCTGAAGTCAGAATTTCAAAAGAGTCAAAACTATATTAGGGTGGGCACATTTTGTGCATAGAATGATGATATTATTTTCTAGCCATCTGTCAAATCAAATTCAAAGGATTTCCAGATCCATGTTGCAGGGGCTGGAAATAGCATCAGATGCTTTATTTTGGCTTTGATGCAAGGCTAACTGTGTTAGGTCATTGTCTCCAAGAGTCATAGTTTCTGTTATCTTACAAATATGAAAGAAGGAAGCAGTAAAAATTTACAGTAAAAGCAAAGCAATAAGAAAAGCAGTGAAAAGCAGTAAATTCTCTGGCTTCTATACTGCCAACATGTTCTTTCATTTTGCTTTGGACAATAAAATGACTGCAAGTCTCAAAAGTACACTGGTATGTTACTTCTGTTGATCCTTAAGAAATAATCACAATGTTTTCTGTTGTACATATTCTGCATTTTCTGAAACTTGTAACCAATTATTCAAGGGGAAAAATAAATTGATTAACACCTGAGCCCGAAACTACAGCCAAGTGCTTGCTGATGGCCAAAAAAAGAATGCCTCAGAAAGGTGGTAGAGACAACAATGACTGAGCTGCTGGCATGGAAATTGGCAGGGAGCTGTTGCAGGTAAAACATCCCCTGCTGACACTCTGGGAAAGGATAGGGGTGAGAAGCTGAAACAGGAAACCCTTGGCTTCCCAGTCCCACCTCTAGAATCTCTCCTTGGTCCCAACGTTTTCCACCCCAGAGGACCAAGGTGCACGGGAACACAAGCAGTGCAGACTGCCTTCAAGGAGGCTGGAGGAGGAGCAGGTCACCTCCATGAGTTTTGGGGGAATTCTCTGCTGCCTGACATGACTCAGGGGGTGGAACTGCATATCCCAGGGGGAAATGGCAGAAAGGGAAAAGAAACCATGGGCTGCTGTCTTCATCTTTGCTCTTCAAAACTCCAGTTATTTCTCGAAGTCTCCCCGAACCTCTACTGTTTCTCCAAATCTAAACTATCCATTTATCTGTTTCATGCACCCAGCATTATCTAAACTTGCAGTATTCCCGCTTTCCCCTTCTCTCCTCTTTACCCTCCTGAGTCCTCTG
Source organism: Phasianus colchicus (assembly GCF_987193195.1). Lineage (NCBI taxonomy): Eukaryota > Metazoa > Chordata > Aves > Galliformes > Phasianidae > Phasianus > Phasianus colchicus. The sequence goes on from NC_143436.1 coordinate 124,142,238, forward strand.
CAAATGCTGAAGAACTAGAACCAAGATTTCTCCACAGATCTCAAAGTCTTGAGCCAACTCTGGCTGCAATGACTACCTGAATAAGGATTGTGCAAACACTTTGGCCCTTCCCCATCACATGGTGGAAAGTAACGCTGCTAATGGAGGTGTCAGCATCCTTCTGGTCTCACTTTAATCCACCTTGATCCTTTCACTACTCATTTTAATGAAGCCCAGAGTAGTGGAAGGAGAGAAATGGCCACTCTCCCACCAGTTTTATAAAATACATTGTGTTTAAGCCCTTAAGTGACCCCATTACTTGTCAGTGCACATGTTCCTTGTAATAACCATGCTTACACTGGCTATTTCTGAGCTGCACGTGTATCACCCTAGCTAGGAGTCGAGAGGTAACTCAGGCAGGTATCCACAGCCAGGAGCTCAAGATCAAGACCCACATGGCCACAGGGAGTTCATTCTTAACCTTAGATACACAAGAGGATGAAGGTCAGAGATCTCACCATTAAAACGGTACTTAAAATAACATTTTTTTAGACTAGACTACCACAGACTGAGTTCATTAGACTGAGATTTACCTACCCCTGCCCACTGGGGTAGATTAGCTAGATAGACTTGGCAGGATTGGAATGGTCTGGACAAGGAGCAAGAAACACAGTGCCATGCTACGCAGCATCAGCAAAACCTAACTAACAGCTTTTCTGCTTTTAATCTATCAGTCTAACTTTCTTTGTCATTTTCTCATTTCCAATAAACTTCAGTTACAATTTTTTTTCTCTATATTTTTCCTATGAGATAAATTAATGCCATGGATTTATATTTGTTATCAAGTTAAAGGAGCTCTTGATTACAAAGAAAGATAAAATTCTGAAATATCACACATTAGGTAGAAAAAGATTTCTTTTTCCCATTGCTAAAAGGTTGAAATATATTTTTACTGTGAACTTTAATTTTCACTGAGCTCAAATGAAGTTAATTGGTTGCAGCTAAACTAAAAAGGTTCTAGGAGCCATGGAATCAAACCTTCGTTAATTTATGAAACTCTTCACCCTGTTTTCAGCTGAGACAATAACTAAACATAGTAGACAGCTTTCAAAAATGAAGTTTTTCAGACCAACTAAAGATAATGTGGAATTTCCTCAGTGATTTGACCTCACTGGTTTCAGTTGAGTATGACTTCTTTATAACACTCTGCTCTGCCTTCTGCCTTTTTCCTTTCCCTTTGTCAGTAGAAACACAACTTTTTTCCTCAGTCTGAATTAAAATTTGCAGTGAACTCCTGATGTTTTGTTTTTTTTCCACGACTCCATTCTATATCCAGCTGCTTGTTCAAATATAAACTCTGCCTTGTTTCATTACTTACTTTTTGTCCTTCTCTGGTGCACTATCAAGGAGAATCACATCTTTGTTTTTCTCTTGTAAGCTGCATGGAACCTCGTTCTTAGATGCAACACTGCTGGCAAAATCTCTCATCTTTCCCTTCATCTGGCCCTCCACCACTACCACTGCCAAGAGCAGCTGTGCTTTGAGAAAAGTCCATATCTCCAGGGCTGAGTTGTTTCTGGAGGTTTCAAACATTAGTGTCATCATGAAAGTAAGATATATAACATTCTTTGTGACAAAGGAAGTTGGATACCCTTACTGCTAGCTGCTAGTGAACTCAAAGAGCAAAAGTGTAGGTTTAAAAGCCTTTCCCTTCTCATCTGAACCAAGGTGAAATACAAGCAAATAACACAGTGGCCTTTTCCATCCTGTGATTATTATTTAGACCCATCTTTCCTGTATGGGAATGTAGCAAAGTGGAACTGAGCTTGTCATTTGCTGGTTCCATTAGTGCTTTTGATAGAAAGCATTTCTGGGGGTCAAGGCATAAGAAGGAAGACAGGAGTACCTGCAGCATGGTATGATATGGTTTGAGTCTCCCGTTGCTGAATGTTTTTTAAGTGAAAGCCTAAAATAAGGATAAATTCCCATCAAAATGTTCACTGCTATAAAATTCATGCTTCTGGGACTCCAGCTGGGAGTTAGCATACAAACAGAGCAGCTTTCTCTTACTTTGTAGTCCCTGGATCAGAATACGGAAAGATAATGAGTTGGTCCAAGAAACAGCAGGTGTTAAGTCTTCTGTTTTCACAGCTAATATTACACTTGAAACGGTAACCAAAAAAGCAAAGCATGGATATTTGGGTTGTTTCCACTGAGAATAAATTAAATTTAATGTTTATTAAAAAGTCTGTGTTGCACAGAAATCTTTAATCCACTGGAAAAAGAAATTAACAGTTAAAAAAAATAGCGGGAGGAAATCCAAGAAAAACTTAGAGCTGTGACAATTTGTAAGAACATTAAGGTGCTCACTGCAATTCTAATATCATTAGATGTTTTTCATCTTTAAAGGAAAATAAGTTACTGAATGTTATGTGGCGTGCATATATATCTCATGTGGGTGTACAGATACATAACGTGTTTGGAGCAGGCTATGAGATTTTCTACCAAACTGGGTAAAGATGCATAAAATCTTTTTTTCAGCTTTAGCACTTCCTTTTTTCTCCAAGAAGAGGTCCTCTAAAACACTGAGGTTAAAATCTAAGGCCTCCTTGTGACTCTTAGAAAAAGCATAGTAGCATGAATAGCTAGAGAAGAAAAAAAGAGTGTGTTCAAACAAAGTGGATAGAACACATATTTGTGCAGCAAACGGAGCAGAAGACAAAAAACGCAATTATTTGTATGAGATGGATTTCTTTTTCAGGCCTGGATTTTTAATCTCATGCCACTCTGATTGCATGAAGGTTTGGACCCAAAAGCTAGGCCTGAATGAAGCATTCTCAAAGCTGCTCCCTGACACCAGGGCCAAGTGGCATGGAGTGGTTTGTGCTCATACTATTAAACTGCCTTACCATATAACATAGGGTGACTGTAGTTACACCACACTTGGGAACAGTCCCTGGCCTAGGCTAACTTCTGAGCTGTGACTGGGAATCATTTGGGAGAGTACTATTTGGCCAAAAGCAAGCTGGGGGGCATTTCAATAGTTTAACAATATAAATAATCAGGTCCGGTAATGTGCCCTGGCACCGCTTCATTTATTAGAACAGACACAGCTGACACGGCCAGCTGCTGAACCCTTAACAGTACAGAGACAGCACAGATGGCCTTGGACAGCTTTCCTCTCCAAGCAGAGGTGCCGGGAGCGTGCCCAAGCATATGCAGCGCTCCGCCAGGGGCCAGAGGAAACCCGTTTGTTGCAGAGTGAGCCAGAGCTCATGCTGGTAGAAAAGCTGCTGCCTTCCAGCATCGCTGCCTCCTTCCCCTGTGGGCCTGCGCAGGAACACAAGCCACTGTTCTCTTGATCCCAGAGCCAGGGAGGGATGGAAATGCTGCCATAGCCTGCCGGTGCACAGGAAGAGAAACAGAGGCCAGCGGTTGTCCTCTCTCACAGCAGCCAGCAGGGTCTGCATGCAGGAGCTTATGGCTGCAGAAGCCACAAGCAGGCTTTCAGGGTGGATGCACTATGCACTGTGACTTAAATCAGTGCAGTTCTCAACACAAGTGGCCTCTTTGTTTCTGAGTAGTAGTGTAAGCATCTTTGGTCTGCATTTTTGAAAAATTATCATTTTCTATTTTATGAAATGTTTTCATTATTAGTCTATTCTAATCATTAATTTCACAAACAAAATGTCTTAGAAGGCAGCAAATACCTTTTGTATGTCACTGAAAAAAGAAAAGCTATTTTTTTCTTTATAAGCCATTTTTTAAGAATTGCGATGAACTAAAATACAAACATTTAAATGACATAAAAAATTAAAAGAAGACCATGTTAGGCAGCCATGCACAGATGAGCCCCCAATGTGAGATTCAAAAAGCAACTAGTTTGTGTCTGCCTCTGTGTTTATGCCTAGAATAAAAATAGGCAGCTCTGAGGAATTCAATACTTGTTTTTATTTTCCTCTCACTGCTCAGCTGTAAAGACCTCATGAATATGCCATGGGTTTCAGCTGCTTCTCAATTGTCCAGCTAAAATTGTCCTTCAACACACACAGTCACCGCTGAGGGTTGTTTGGATAGTTTGATCCAGTCCTCCCATTAGAAATCTTTGTACTCCAGCAGTGTCCCTTGCCAGCCACTGGCTGAGAGAAGCAGCATGGATGCGGAGTTTGGTTACTGTATTGCGCTTACATGGCAAGATTTTCGTAGTGGAGGGCTGCAGGGGAGCTGCAGGGATGGGCTCACGTCAGATCAGCGCCAGCTCTATCTAATCCAAAAGGGACCTGCCACTTGTGCCTCTGGGAGAACAGATTTAAGGAAGGGAAAAACTGCTGCACAACAGCAGCTGGGAGAGAGGAGTGAGAGATGGTGAGGGAAGCAGCTCTGCAGGCACTGATTGAGGTCAGTGCAGCAGGAGGGCAGGAGGTGCTCCAGGCACAGAACAGCAGCTTCCTGCAGCCCAGGAGATGCCCATGGAGGAGCAGAATCCATTTTGCTTCTAATTGGAAAGCGGTCTCCCTGCCCTTATCTCAACCCATGACTTTTTTCATTGTATCTTCTCTTTGTCCTTCTGAGAAGGGGAAGTGAGAGAGCAGTGTGGTGGTGCTACTGTACCATTACGGGTGCATTCATGCCTTCAGCTGCTTGTCTCAGAGACAGTCTTCAGCTTCCTCCAAAACTGATGGTGAGAGAAGGACTTCTGTGTGAGTTGTTTCCTTGTTCTTACACATTTACTTTCGCAAGTTATGACAGTACAAGTTGTACCTTACCATTCAGAGTTTGCCTCGCTTCCACAGAAGGACTGAGTGGTTTGAGTGGGAAGGGGTTGGTACAAACTTGGAAAGTATTTCTGAATTCACTCACACAAGCATCGACTTCGTCTGTCTGCATAGTGTGCAGCTGGTCTCAGTCTACTGACATCTGTGGATGAGCTGGCTCATCTCAGCTGAATTAAAAAGCTAATGAAACAGTGTCAGTGATAGCGAGTGAGTAAAATACAGCAATAGGTGTTGATCCAAAACTATAGAAGCTATTAAGGCAGTGCATACACATATTACGTGAGTCCTGAACAGTGAGCAGAGCATCCACAGCCATTCCTTTGCTTAAAAAGAGCTGGACTGTTAAATTTCCCTCATATTCTACTCACTGCTTGAGATGCAGCACTGGGATCACTCAGGTTCTGTCATTCATTCTCTTTTCCCTTCCTTCCTTCCTTCAAAAGTAATGAGAGGTTTGTTGTCACATAAACACCTAGAAGCTTGTTTTATTGAATGTTGCTGTTCAAGTATCAACCAATCCATTATTCAGTGCATACACTTCAGTTTCTTCGTCCATTTCCTCAGCTTTGTCCTTTCCTGTGCCTACAGTAGAACAGCTTACAGTATGGGTGTCCCACCTTTTGCCTTTCCTGGGCCATACTGAGTGAACAGGAATTGTTTTGGGCTGCACACACAAGGCTGATCTGAAAGTAATGTCTCCTATTTATTTCCATGGAAACAACAATTGATACAAAGAGCATAATAACGCCATTTGATTGAGCAAATCATCAGCTATGAAACACTATTTTTTAATGTAGTCGCCACCACAAGCTAAGCATTTTCACCAGCAATGAACAAGAGCCTGTGTGTCATGCTTGTAAAAATCTGCACCAGCGAAGGTGACTCACTGTCACTGTCACCACTCCTGACACGTGCCACTCACCACCTACTGTGCTCACATACACTGTTTGGTCTCCATCAACATTTAGCAAGTATCTACGGGTGTCACTGGGTGCCATTTTCTCCACAAGGAGGAATTCACCAGCACCCCTTCATTTCATCCACACTTCCATGCCAGACATCATTGTGTCAGACTGCCCCTCTACTGCCATCTGTCACACTGCAACATGTAACAGGATACTGATGGGAAGGTTCAACCTCTATTACACCAGCATCCGCCTCTGATGTTATGGGCCAAAATAATATAACAGGAGGCATTACTTTCAGGGCAGCTCTCTTAAAATATATAACATAGTTAATGTATATACAGAAAAAAAAATATTTTAATCTTTGATATTTTTGTTAAGACAAGAAAGTAGAGGGATAAAACCATAAAACTGGTGGGATATGTGACCTTGTTTTTGTGAAACTAATGTGTCACCCTGGTTCGATGGCAGTGGTTGCAATTTTTAGTATATTCTCAAGGTATTCATCAGAGATCTTTGATGAAATGTTACTCTTCCTATTCTTCATCCTAAAACATCCTAAAAAACAGTTGTTCATGAATGTATGTACTGCTGAAGAGTGATGACATGAATAAGGTGTGACTGTGACGGGAGGAATGTTTTTCTCTGGTAAGAGAGGTCTTATAAAAGTAAAGAAACATGGTCAGATTTTTGAGATGAATGTCTGATTGCAACTCTACACATTCCATTTGAAAATATGCAGGTCATGTATTTATGCTGACTGAAAATGGAGTTGCAAATATGTCAGGGCCTGAGGGAAGGCATGGAGCTGTGTCAGGGCACGGGCAGCAATGGGTAAGGGGAAGATTCTGCACCAGAGGGAGGTGGGAATGGAACAGGCTGCCCAGTGTAGTGGGCATGGCCCTGAGTGCAGGAGTTCAAGGAGTATTTCGACAACAGTCCCAGATATAGGGTTTTAATTTTGAGTGGTGATGTATGAAGCCAGGAGCTGGACTCAGTGAACCTTGTAGGTGCCTTCCAAATCAGGATGCTCTATGATTCTGTGATTCCAGTGTCATTTCAAGTTCTTGATCCTTGTATTGTAACAGGAAAAGGTCAACTAACACATGTTCACCTTATCCATGACATTCAGATGTCATGGACTTCGTCCTCTCTCTGAAGATTACAGGCTTCTCTTTTTCAGACTGAATATTCTCCTCTATGTAGCCAAGCAGAAGTTTCATGCATCTGATAATTCTAGTTAACTTTCTCCATTATATTTGTCGGTGGGCCATCCAGCTGATCTTCCTTGAAAAGAGATCCTGAATATTCCCCACGCTTTCAGCTGACACTACACTTCTCTGCAATGTGACCATACAGTCTTCTGCCTTTTCAGAGGTTTCATATGGCCAATGTCAAGCAGAAGAGAAAACCTCCATACAAAGGCTCAGAGGTCACCTGTCCTAGGACAGACTAAACTTGCAGACAGCCTGGCATTATAGTACATTGTGGATGTCAGGTGCTAGGTTTAAAAAGTATGCTGGGTTTTCAGGATTAGATCCTTGCCAGAATGTAAATATAGATACAAAGTTAGAGAACTGCAGAAGTGTCGACTCAAAGAGACCTGGAAGTCATCCCATGCACCTCCTGCTTGACACTTATTCAGGCCAGCAACAACTTTGTCCAACCCTTTTTTGAAAACAAGGATCAATACTGGAAAATCTACTTGTTTAGTGCTGCTCTGCCCTCCAAGTGGTACAGCTCTTCCTAATGTTCAATCTGAATATCCAGTGTCACACGTTGTGTTTCTTAGCAATTCTTATAGCACTGTACACCACCAAAAATAAATTGATTCCATCACCCTTATACCTGCCCTTCAAGCAGCTGCAGGACACTACTAGGTACCTCCTCAGTTTCACCTCATGTAGCATGTGGTTCAGCCCCCAACCATCTTGGTGACTTCTTCGTTGGACCTTCTTCAGTTTATCTGTACCCATCTTGAATAAGACAGGTCTGAAACCAAATACTTTATCCTAGTGGCAGCATCACCAATGCTAAGTAGAAGTGGCTAACAACTTCTGGCCACATTCATCTTAAAAGTGGCTCAGCGTGTAGATCACCTTCTTTGCAATAAGATGTAAAGATGGTTTATGTTTTGTCCCAGAGTAAAAAGTTCACCGTAAAGCTCCAGACTCTTTTGGCTGCAGTCAAGATGAGTCATCTCCCCATTTTTAGTAAAATATATGGCATTAATTTTAAGGTATGACAACAGATTTATAATCGTATGACAATTAAAACATCCTATTAAGTAGGAGAAGTAAAACCTTCATGCACGTAATGAAACAACATGGTCCTTGCTTCAAGAAAAGAAACATGGAAAAAGATAAATAAATAACCACACGTGAGTTGACAGTGACATACTGATAGCTAGTATAAAAAGCAGCAGTTTCAGCATCAGCTGTCCAAGTCAGCATATTTTATTGATGTCTTCCATATTTGATTAAAGTAACTGTGGCTATAATGGCACCCTGAAGAAACTCCTTCAAATTGCCAGTCCCGTATATGATGTCATTTTTCACAAAGGTGTCTCGCTCCAATTTATAGGAGGGAGAAGAAGTTCTTTTAATATCTGTATACTTGGCGTGAGATTAAAAAACAACGGTTCAAATGTTGGTCCAACCAGTTTATTATAAATCCTAATCAGGTAGACAGGGAAGGGAATGTGGGCATCTATTATGAATTAGGGTGACAGGGAAAGGAAGGAGGGTGATAGAAAAGATAGGAAATAAGCAAGAATCACGTAAAGCGGGGATAGTCACCACCAGGATCCAGCAGCAGGGGGGAGAGCAGCAGTGTGGCCAGCCTTGGGCAGCAAGCAGGTAGCAGGAAGAAGTCGCAGAGCCAATCTGGGAGGAAGCAGCAGGACTCAGGTAGCAGGCCCAGATGAGTCCATCAGGAAGCAGGAATTCCGTAGTGAGGAATCTGATGGCAGACACCTTTGTTCTTTTTCAGCATGCTGGTAGAGTGCAGAGCAAGTCCAGGAGGGAGAGAGACAGGTTGTGAGGCTTCTCACGTCAGAAACCTCTTCTTCTTCATGAGGAATCTGTTGGCAGAAAATCTCAACCTCATGATTGTTGGTCCCCCTTTCATCCTTCTGCTTCTGCCATCGTGGCATTCCTGGGTGCTTGGGTAAGAGTCATGTGCAGCACCTCCTGAGATGACCATCTTTCTCAAGATAAGCCCACACAAAAGACTGCTTCCTGGCCATTAATCTGTGGCTTATCTCTCTCTCGTTGCCCCTGGCCTTGTCTATCTGTGTCCCTCAGACAAACGATTTCTCAAGCCTTGCCCAGGACTTGTCCATCAATGTTCTCCAGACAAAGGATTTCTCAACCCTTGCCCAGGACTTGCTTGGACTTGTTCATCTGCGTCCCCAGCAAGCTTTGAGACAACGCTGTAAAAGAATAATCTCTTACAAGAGGCTAATGGTAAATAGCATGGCTTCAGGACGGGGAATTACATACCACAACAGGAGGCCATTAAGTCAACTGGAAAGAAGGAAATCCCATATATCCACAGTGCTGAACATGTTCTCTGAAAATCTAGGATGATTCCTTAGACAGCTCCTGGGAAAATCCTAGGTGGGCAACCTGTGCTCATATAAGGTGAGAAGGCTGCTACCTTTCACCTTGGGGCTGTGTTCCTGAGAGTTCTTTACCTGGAAGCACAAGGCCATGCTACCTTTTTAACCAAGCTCGTAGATCATCCCAGCAGCAACAAGTTCTACAGTTCCAGTATGATGGTTACAGTTAAAACTCTTGTTGATGTGTCTTCAGAAGTAGGAATGACTGAGGTAAAGAAGATAAAAAGCTGTAAGAATTTTTGTGAAATATCCATGAATATTTGAAGTTTGGATGCATAATATTACTGAACAATAAAGAGGAGTGAATCTGGGAGTTAGTCTGATACCCCTCTGTGAAAAGCACAATTTTCCTTTGAAAAATGCTATATTCCTAGAAATCCGAATAAATTCATGTCCATAAATACGTTATACATTCACTGAAAAAGGAACAGAAGGAGCAGCCTAATCTGATAAAATTTCCAACACAAAGTGTCTCATCATTCGTGAAACAGGAAAAGGTGAACTCTATGCATCTCCCATTTGCTAACCCAGTCTTCTTCCTTTAAGCAGTGGTAGAAAATAAAACTATCAAAGATTTGCTTTTTAAAAAAGTTAGCATAAACAGCTGCTTACTCCACATGGGTCCAAAAAGCATATCAACACTTTTTTTTCTCTCTATGGGCAGAAATTCTGTTACGGTTCTACTCATAATTAAAAATCCCAGTAGCCATAGCAACAGGACCATTGATTGTCCAAGGCTGGCCCCATAAATGCCTGAGAAACATCCTCAAAGCACGGAACAAAGGTGGTTTAGAAGGGAAACATTCTCCCTCGCTCTTTGACTACCATCTTCTTGTTGCTGAGGAAAGAGGGAAGACTCCTAACTCCCAATATGATATCTCTGTGCATAAACTAGTTAGAATAAAGGCTAAATTCAAAACTAAATCTCTCGAGTAGAATTTCAGTACCTAATTTACTCTAATATTAGGCCCCTGGCTCCTATTCTCTTCAGTTCATAAATGCAGATAGGCTGGAGGGACTGCAAAACACAAAGCAATAACATAAAATAAACTATTAAAGCTAAGGACACCATGTTCCTTTTATTCTCTCACCCACCCACACACATACACCTACACATAGGCAAAAGCTCCTCGGGAGTAGGAACCTTGAAATGTGAAAAGTCCAGTATGCAGTATAGCTGTAAAATAGACTTATTACTTTTTAACGTACATGTCCTGTGTCATTAAGCAGCCTTCCTAGAAAAAGGGACATGGTATATACATGCCTTTTTTTTTTTTTTTTTTTTTTTGCTACAGGAGTGGTAATTGCTTTTTCAACACAAGTAATTTCGAGCTACTTGTTATACACTGAGTGACACACTGGACAAGCAATTTTGTGTTCCCACAACAGCAAATTAGAAAGGCAGCCAAGCCAAGTAACCACATGACAATCCTTCTCTCCCCTTGAGTTTCAAATTATTGCATAGAAAGCACTAGAACCATCATAAAGCCCAGCCATTGATTTCACCATGAACCAAGTTTCACCCCAAATTCTTTTGCAATAGTTCATGTGTAAATTTTAAGTGTCTAGAAACTTCAGCAAGAATGTTGTTGAAGATAGGTTTTTGCAGAGATCTCTTCAAACAACTATATGACAGTTTTTCAATTTGGAAATAATTTCTTCATTATCTTGGAGACCTGGTTTGTCCTTCAAAGTTTTTCTGCCTGAACACTAGCCCTTCATTCAGACTTCCAAATTCAGTTGTCAGTTCCATGTGCCAAACCTTCAGCTCAAGCTGGCAGAGAGACTCCTGGAGAGCATGCATCTTTTAACAGCACATTTCAGTGATACCAGGCCCATGTAAATGGAGAATTGCCTGTCAGTATGATTCTTGCAATTTTTGTTGGTTTGTATTAAAATGAAACCTCAAGTATCTAGAAGCCGTATCCTTGTCTGGCCCAGCTTTGCAAGCATGTGGCTGTGTTTCCATAAAGTGCTCATGCTGCAGCTCCAAATTACCCTCAAGCCACTGCTGCTTTCTCTAAGAAAAGAAAATGCTGACTTGTCTGACCTGCAAAATGAAAGGACATCATTTGCACAAGGATAAAGAGCTGTTGTACATAGGAACCAAAACCGAGTCTTCAGTCTGGAACTGTTCTGAACAGGAGAGAGAGTACTACAGCGCTCCTACTGAATGGCAGAGGGAAAAAGAAATGTAAAAAAGTCTGAAGCTGTCACCTTATGGGTTGCTACTGTGTGGAACTGGATTCAGTGCCTAGATCAGATTGCATCATTCCCCACATTCCATAAAAGATTCTTTATAACACTGAGAGTGTCAGTTTTATTCAAAAGCATGTGGCCTTTCCCAAAGATTATCTGGTATCAGGCTAAAAGGGATTCAGAAGGCAAAAAGGAGTTCACGTAAGTTTATTACCGTATGCTCCACCTTACTTTCCTTCCTTGTCTATGTCCTGTTTCCCAAAAGAGTTAAGCACATGCAGGCAGAAAGAATCATACTATCGTAGAATCATAGCATTGCTCAGGTTGGAAAAGACCTTAAAGATCATCGAGACCAACCACAACCTAACCATACTACCCTAACTAATGACCCTCCGCTAAACCACGTCCCTCAGCACCACATCCAAATGGTTTTTAAACACATCCAGGGATGGTGACTCAACCACCTCCCTGGGGAGCCTATTCCAGTGCTTAACAAGCCTTTCATTTAAAAAGTTTTTCCTGATAGCCAACCTAAACTTACCCTGGTGCAACTTGAGGCCATTTCCCCTCGTCCTGTCACCTGTCACCAGTGAGAAGAGACCAACCCCGCTCTTACTGTAAGCACTTTTCAGATACTGGAAGAGAGCAATAAGGTCTCCTCTCAGCCTCCTCTTCCCCAGACTAAACAGCCCCAGTTCCTTTAGTTGCTCCTTGTAGGACATATTCTCCAAGCCCATAACAAGCCTTGTTGCCCTTCAAGTCAATGTAATTTTGAAGGAACTAATTTGTTTCCACAGGCTGCATTGGCAGTCAGAAGTGCACAAATAAGAAAACAAAAGGTTGACACCAAAAGTATCCCAACTCAATTTCAAATGCACAATTCAACAAGATAGGCAAACAGAATTTCTTGCAGAATAAATCAAAGCAAGGTAAACAGAAAAAGGGGCATTCTGAAAACCATACTTCAGTACTCAAATTCATAGAAAATTTAAAGCAAGATTGGCAAACAGCTGGTTTTGCAGACTCCATGACTTTCCATAAAGAAAATGAGAAATATGCAAGGTAAACACCCAGATGAAGTACACTGGTTTTCCCATCTACAGTTCCAAGTCCAAAACAAATTACTTGCTTTCTGAAATAAGAAATAAGTAGAGCTGGTTCACTTTTGGCTCAAGGGATTGTCTCTGAATTGGCTTGCTGAGCTAGAAGCATTCTGTGTGTATAATACAGTCTTAAATTTGGCACTTGCTCTCCCCGCAGTCCTCTGGCACAATGACATCTATTCAAATTGCCTACTTTATTTGCCTAACACAAGTGCTGAAATCTCAAAATCAGATGCCTGATCAAAGCAGGCATCAATAATAAATAATGCAGAGCATCCAGCTTAGGGTGCCAAAAAGAGAAGACTGTGAGATCCACAGCCCTTTTCTTCAAGGTGAACAGCATGCAAAATATGACCTTACAGTATCAGTCCTCTTATATTTACTTTTCAGTGCATTATTTCTAGAACTTGTCTCATCTCGGGAGGAGAAGGACTGCTGTCCCCATGACTTGAATATGTGGTGAGACAGACAGACAGACAAAAGATATGGTTGTTATTCCTGTCTTAAAGGCATTTCACAGGTATTCACACAATGCCTTGCTGTGAACAAAACACTGACATACAGATAGAAAGGGAATTAACATAAATGGTTTAACTGAACAGTGTAATGACAACGCATGATCCATGACCAAAATATCTTCTGAATTTTTCACTATTTTGGAATTATTTTTTACTCATTGTAAAATGAAAATTAAGAACTGATATTAACAAATGTACACTTCTCAAGAAAATTAAGCTATTCATATTCACATTCAAACTGGGATATGGGGGAGTTATTTTGGGCATTCTAACAAAAATAGAGTGGGTTTCCACCAGCTCTTGAGGTCAATAAAAGCTAACTACCAAAAGGCCAGGCAGAATTGTGCCAAAGCTTCTAATATTTAAAATGTTTTTTTTAAGGTGAGGGATGAATGTTTTACCCTCAAAAAATAACAAGCGCACTTTAGGGAAAAGGCTACAACTTATAGTAACAAAACCATGAAATTCAAATTATGAGCTTGTGAAAAGAGAAAATTACTGATGAATATTAAGTCACAACTGTAAGATGACTCACGTTAGTATTTATTCCTGTGTCAATTAGATAGCACTTCTGCTGTCTGAAGGAGTATAAAACAGCTGAGTTGGGTAAAATGAAAAACTGGTCATTATGCAGAACCAGTCAAAATGCATGGGCTGATACTCCAAGTTATAAAACAAAGTGGGATGTATTCTGGCTACATGTTTTAACCTTACTTATTTACCTCCTCAGCCATGCCCACTTCCTCATCAATGCCTATTTTGTTCCAAGTCATACACACCTCAGTGTCAATATCCTGTGCCTGTGATCACTGCTTGCTCAGAATGGGTTTATCATAAAAAACATTGCCCAGACTAAAATTAATCTTCAGTACCACAGAGGCGTGAGATGTGATTGTTGTGGGAATTCCACAGGCTTTGCAGCATTTAAATTCTCAGCCACAATCTTGTGTTAATGTAGAAGAGCTATTGTGTCTTGAATAGGTTTGTGCCTACCCAGAACAATGTTAGATGAAAGCTTAACACTTCCACATTGCCCAGATTCTTGGCAATTCTTGGTGTTTTTTTTTTTCAAAATTAAATTCAGCTTTACCTAGTACGTACTAATGAATATATATTCCTTCCATTTACATAGAAGGAGGTTCCTAAGACCTATGTTGCAGGTTGGGAAGCCTACTGTGTATTCCATTTAAATGAAAAAAAAAAAAAGGGAAAACGAGGAGTTGAAAATTAAGTTCTTAAGCAAGAAGACAAATCTAAGAAAATTCCCCAGTCCTCTATTTAAGAGCTTGCTCATTCAGGCCTTGTGCATTGCCAGCAGACTACACACTGATAACAACAATTTTGGATTATTTAGACTTGAGCAAAAACACTGTGAGTTTAGAAGGCCAGCATGAAAATCACTGGCATAATGACAAGCTCCAGCAATAAGAAAATTCAATTAAATCATTACACAGAAACATAGCACTGATGGAATTTTCACAGCTCTAATGAGGCCAGTATGGAGTTCATGACCTGCTATGAAGAATGTTTAACAATGATGGGCCACTGAGTGCCATTAAAGTTTAAATAAAGTTTATTTAAAGTTCTAAGAGGGAACTCTTTGAGCACTCTGGATGGACCTCATCAGTGATAACAAATAGCCTAAAAAAAAAAAGTTTCTAACAAATGATAGCATAAACAAAAAACTTTTCTTTAAGCCTTCTCATTACCAGAGAAGAAAAAGTGAGTTTTGCAGCATTCTTGTAAATTGTGAACTAAGATACCATTGGTGAATCTAAGAGGGACTCTATTAGTATGTCATGAAGATGCTTTAAAAAATGTAGAATTATTATTTTCTTACTTCAACAACCTCTAAGAAGGTTACCAAAGTAACTGGGACTTGGATGTACAAAAGAAAGAGTCTTGCACAGGGTTGGAAATTGCAGGAGTTGCTGAGTTTCATAGACCCATGCTGTCAGCTGACAGCAAAAGACACTGGCTGCGTTTGGTGCTGGGCCCAAGTCATGGAGTTCCAGCAATGTGGTCAGACCTACTACAAGAAATGAAGTAAAAACAAACAAACAAAAGTATATGAGCAGGAATATTTGTACAGCCATTTTTTATTTCATTTAGCTGACTTGGATTTCAGATCAGCTCTTGAGAACACAAAGTATTTTGGGCTCCATATGAAGTCCTCCAGTCAGAATGTGATTAAGACAAAATTTAACTCCCCCTTGTAGACAAAATGAAATCCAACACTAAGAAGAATCATTTACTTCAGTACTCATGGGAGAAGTAAAACACTATTAAAATAAATGCACAGTGGGTAAGCACAGCTCCTCGCATTCCCTCTCAAATTGCATTTTTAGAGAAATGCTTTATTAAGGTTAATACTATTCTCAAAGTTCTTGTAGAAAGCTGGGGATAAAATAATTCTTGACTTTCAAAAACTGCTTTAAGGCCTTCAAAGAGTTTTTTTATTTTTGAAGTTTTAGTTACTCCACCTACATCCCTCTGGCACATGGAGCCAGGACCTGTGGTTAAGTGTTTATTGAACAGGTATATATTACTCTGCCACATAAATACTGTTATATTGATATTTCCCATGCTTGTGCCTTTCCTTGGGTGTTTAACATTCACCATGTAGTATGCTGTATTTGCAGAAATGTGCTGAATAAAGTGAAGGAAAAGAAGAGAGGGAGAAAAACACTTCTGGCAAATCTTCCCACCATCTTCATCTTACTGTAATTAACACAAAACATAGCCAAAAAAAAAAAAAAAAGGCTCGGAGAAAAATGACTTATCTGATATGTTAATATAATAACGATCTGACTGATTTCCACATCTCCACCAGTAGTAAGAAGAAAGTCAGTACCCTGAAGCATTATACATCCTTCTCTTGGCAACACAAGATTCAAAAGTGGGGACTTAATTACTTGTAGGCATTAGCTTTATTCCCTCTTAGAGCATGATCTTGACTCTTTTCAGTGTTTCTACTCCCATGTGAGCTCTCAGTTGTGCTCCTCTCATCAGCATCTCTGTTCTCAAGCATCACCATACTGCAGGGGACAGTTTGTGCTCAAGACAGGTTGCTCAGGAGGATGCTATATATTGTGCTGGACTGTGCTCTCTCTTCCCCTCTCCTCCCTCTTTAATGAGCAGGGCAAAGCATCTACAGAATAAGCCTGATTTTCTGGGGAGCCAGCAATTATTACTAAGAGAAGTAAGGCAGGAACAGAGAAAAAAGTGGGATAGATCCAGAAGGGGACATAAGAGAAAAATGAGCCCTGAGTTGCTGCACTTTTTATAGATGCTGTAGATGTAGAAGGATTGCTATTTAAATGTTTGCCAAAGTAAATCAAATATTTACGAAGAAGATCGTCTCCTTAGGTGAAAAAATTTAGCTTTTCAGGAACTGTGGTATGCTTATGTAGAGTCAACTTTCTTTTAAACAATCACCCATTATAAACAAAAGTAAAAGACAGAACTCGACACAACATAGCCAGAGGAATTAGTCTGCACTGCAATATTTGGGAATAACACAGGTTTTCCTCCTCTTCCAGACTGCATTTCTAAATGAGCTGTAGCCATTACCATAGGTAACACCACTAAAACGGGTTGTGCTGCTCAGAATTCTGATGGGGGGATTCCCGCCTCCTCTTACTGCTCTAGAGCAAACTATCTTGCAAATGTTTGCTGCAGTGCCTGATTATACCTGACTGAAATACAAAAAAAAAAAAAAAAGCACAGTATCTCTTTGCCAGGAACCATAATCATCTAAAAAAATCTAATTGCTACAGGTTTTTATCTACGAAAAGGAACCATGCAATTTTAATATGAATACCATTACTGAAAAAGAAAAAAACACTTTTATGGGAGAAATTCCCAGTGTTTGTTCTGAAACAGATAGACTTTATTGATTCTGCCTCAGTAATATCCTTACTGCAGAAAAAAACCTTTAGAAGCCGGAAGGCATGACACACAAGAAATAAAATGACAATTGCATAAATGTCTTCCTCCCATTAACCATACTGAAAGCTGTTCCCACAGATATTTTATGAAACTTTCCCACTAACTAGCTAGATGCAAAATTGCTTTGATTCTTTTCTTTCTCTTTGTGAGAGAATTTGACACTGAAAGGCATGCTGTGGCACTTCCTAGAAAAGGCTCAGGTGAAGGGCATTGCAATGTTAGCTACACATCACAAAGTTTTCAAACAGTTTAGTGGAAGGTTAAATGTTATTAGGCTTTAGAAAAGAAAGAATTTCCCATAGTTGTCCTTCTCTGATGTCATTATTCCTTGTAGTTCCAGTTCAGCTCATTTGTCATGTTAGAGAGCATGGTAATGAAATTTCTGTTGCTCTTGTGAAAGCTCTCCAAACAACTGAAATGTCTTATGACTATTCTTACTTCAGGGTCATACAATAATTTGTGTGAATTACCATCAAAGCTGAAAATTTTCTCTTGTCCCTGTGAGTTGTCAGATGTTTTGCCTTTCACCTATAATAGCCTATAATATATATTTTTAGAAAAGTACAAAGAATCAGTGGTGAGAAGACAAGCCTAAAGAGATGAAACCACAGTATAAGTCCAGTTGTTGTTAAAATTTGTAGGAAGAAAAGATTTGATGAGCACTTAGAAAGCTATTATTTCTATAGTCATAGCAAGAGCATTAAGTAGCTGGCAACAATTCTTCCAAAGTTATCTAATATTTTAAATCAGGGTCACATTCCTCTTTTCTTGTAAAAGTTTGTCTACCCTTCTGCTCCCACCTCCCTTATAAATGTGGTTACCTTTAATCCCTGACTTCTATTTTTCTAGATACATCCTTGCAACCTACGCCACACCAGCCCTATCCATCCCAGCTCTGCATCCCAGCCAGCACTTCAGCCTTCCTGCACCTTGCCTTGCCAAACCACAATATCTGCTTCCCTGCATGTCTGCCCAGGTTGTCCCAAAAATTACTCTTTCTGAGCTATTACTGAGTGGGTAACGCTCCAATCTCTGGTGATGAGAGAAGTGAGGGAAAGATGATGCAAAGACCACATTTTACCAATATCTTTTATACATGGGATATACATTCTGCACACTATTCCACCTCAGTATTTCAATAACTGTGAGGCTAAACATACAGCATTATCCAGTAGTATCCCACATAAATCCATACTGATCTATTTCAGTGCAATAACTATTTATGAAAAGATTGTTCCATTTTCTTTTTAAATAAATGCGGTATTCACAATGATCTCAAAATGCTCAGTGATTTAAAATATTTTATAATACTTCCTTTCAATCTGCCATAAAAATTCCTAAAGCAGTAGAGAAAATACTAAGCTAAAGTTCTGACTCTGCACTAGTTCAGGCCAGAGAGTTTTGTGTTCCATTTTCCTTGTTTAATGAAAATTGAGAGATGAGGCCCAGTAGTATACATGTGAAAACCACATCTCATTAGTTGACAACCTTTTAAATGTGTCAAAGGCTTTAACTTGTATAAATGTGCTAAGGAAAGACTTCTATAACCATTAAGAGATGATGAAAGCATTGAGATCTCCGTTAAATCTATTCTAGGAAGTTAAAATGAGCCGAAATTAATCTAAACTAAAATATTTGAGAGCTATGTGTCTTGAGAGTTTGAAAAATGTAGCACTCTATGAGCAATGCCCAGACAATCTAACACAATGAATTTTGAATAGTATTTTGATGCCAAGAAATGGCAAGGAGCCCTACATCAAAATGAAAAATATCCAATTACAGATTTCTGTAAATTCTTGAGCAATGAGGATGGTAATGAGATAAATGACAGGGAAGGAATGGAAGGGACAGGAGTTGGGCTTTTAGATCTTTACGATACAAAGCTTTGCCTGCAGTTTTTTTGTTGTTGTTGTTTTTACGAGCATTTTTTTTCTGGGATTTGTACATTTTTATTTCTCCCATTGGCTCCCTCACCATGACTTCTTTGATTGTTCACTTTTTCTTTAAGTAATTCTGTGAAGATGTTACTGTGTGCCACACTTTTTTGCTTATAAAAAGCTAGCCTCAACAACAACAGGGAAGGGGAGGAAGAAAGCACCTAGTAAGCAGTCAGGGCAGCACTCCAGAACACAGTGGTCACAGTGTGGAAGTGCACCAAGTAGCAGTCTTTCCTCTAGCTAACAAAGTGATTAGAGGTATCCTGAGGATGCACAACTCCTGAACCCTCTGGATGCAAAGTTAATCAAAGTATGTACAACAAACAGTATTCCGTTAACAACCCACAGGTCTGGCACTAACGTAATGCATCAAAAATTCTTTATGCACAAGCCAGCAACTGCACGTAGTAAAGCAAACTGCTCTAGCAATTATCCCCAAACTCAAATAACTCAGACCATTGACACACAGTTGAGGTCTTGGTGCCACATGCACCAAGTGTAGCTGTCTCCCTATAAATACTTCTGACACACCGCTGCTTCCTCTTGTAATTCTCTTGCAAGTAATGTGTCTCTCCTCTTGCTGTCTCATGCCTGAACCTCAGTGCTAGCTTGAACAGACACTTTCTGAAGTTAGTGAGAGTGTTTCCACTGAGGTAATTGGTCTAAGTTCAGGGAACCTAGCTGCTATCTCAGCCAGAGCCAAACACAATACCACAATGACTCTGTGGAAACTATAATAATCTCAGATGAGGACCGTTTTCTCATTGCTCACAGTAATGACAGGTCATAGCCATTCAGAAGAAAGGATAAAAACTAGCAAATAATTCATGAGAATCTCTTCTGCAAATCTAACACCATTAAATAAATAGTAATATTACAAGTCTTGGTAAATCTGTACAAGCTTAGCCAGCCAGAAGGATTCTGAGAAGGATTTTCAGTGTTTATTCTCATAAATTAATTGTTGCTTCCTATGAGTAGTATTCCAAATATAGATCTCTACTAAAGCATTTTACAGTGTCCTCATAAACCCCTAAAATAACAATGGAGATGTACAAGCTTTTTTGTTGTCGTTGTTAAGTGTGTCACAGAATACAGATGTCTAAGAAAGGAATTATGTTCTCAGGAATAAATCTCTGGAACCACCTCTGTATCTATCCAGTTATGTCTCATTGTATTCATTACAAGAGCATTTGAACACCTTCCAGATACTTACAATGCAAACAACAATCTCCGTCTCCTTTCCCACAATAGGACAGCATTCATATTCAGTTCTATGCTAGCAAATTGGTTGATTTGTGTGTCTGAGTATCACAGCTTGTCCTGTGTCTCAGAGAACAACATATAGTAAGTATGATACAAAATAACAGAAGTGATTGCTGGTTTGTCTGGCCATGTTGTGTGTATACACACGCCTGGAAAATTCATCAAGTAAATATTACATTTGATTGTGCAAGTGAATATTATTTATCACACCAGAATTTCTCTCATTTTGTGAAGGCAGATTATCATCTCTACTCCTGAAGATTTCCTGCCATTCTGGTTCAACTCCGCGTGCATCTCTCTGTAAGATAAACCCTCCAGGAAATAGCAGTAGTGAGATTTTGCTTTTCAGAATCATTTAATAAAAAGTCCTTCATTATTCATTCTATGGGAGTCTCCCTGGAAATAGCAAGCTCTCACTGAACAGGGAGATGCTTCGGTTGTAAATCATAGGATACCAAACTGGGAAGATGAAAACCACAAAGAACATTTAAATTAACAGAGAATGGATGAACAATTCATAATTAATGATTTGGGAATGAATGCCACCTCAATTTATCATCAAGTATGTGCAAAGGCAGTACATGCACCTGTAATGCCTTTTACTGTCTTTTCAGGGTCATTACTGAATGCTGGCCCATCCCATTCCAGTATGACCAATAAGGTTGGGTGTTTAGTCCTGCACTGACATCTCAGCTAAAAGTTGTGCAAAGGACAACATCAGTAATAAACTAAATCTTCTTGATTGTCTTCTTGAGGAAAAAACAAAGAGAACTGTCAAAGCTTGTGCCTATGAATTTAGTGTGACTGGCTGAAAGGGACTGAGCGACGCTTTGTGGAATCTCTCCATGCACAGTTTAAAAGCAGATTGATGCTATGAATTTGTGTTTAATTTATAAAGACTGCATCTTCAATTCACATACAGAGTATGTCTATTTTCTCTGCTGATTGTGTTTCAGGGTGATTCAGGGCTGACGGTTGTGCAGGGTTGCCATCTTTCTGACAGTACGTGTCATATAACCTGTTACAGAGATATTCAGCAGCTACTCACCACTACCTTTCTCACTCACATGATTACACACATGCAGCACTTCAGAGCACAACAAGGCCCTCCCTCTCAGATGGTCACTGTGTGCACATCACGTCTGGCCATGTGGTAGGACTATGCACACACATACCAAGTCTCCCAAAGGACTTCATATGTACATCTCCAGCCACAGCAAAAAGGTCCTGAGCATGCCAGCTGGAATAAATACTGTGGCCTTGTGATGGAAAAAACAGATGAGTCTTCAGGACAGAATTAGCAAAGAACAGGTTGTGAGATACCAGAACATTTTGCCCAGCTCACTTCAGGCTGTCTCACAGTCTCCAGGATACCTTTAGGAAAGAGGGAGTCAGGATGCACCAGAGGCTGGCCTTTTCTAGTCATTATTTTTTTGTCTTCCATCACATTGAAATGTCATGGGACAAAGAGTTCATTATCAAACTGGCCAGTTGCTTTCTGAAACCTAAATTTCAAGAGGAAGTAACTGAGCAGGGGATCATCTAATGGGAACTTGGATCATCTGTCAAGAATGGTGAAATGTTTAATATGCAGAGAGCACTTCTATCTGAGGAGAAAGGAAAGGCTAAGTCCAGGAAAGCAGGAAGAGAATAGAGTCCAGAATAGAGACCCTGCTGGCAGAGGAACAGCATTGCTTCAGGAGGAGAGTTCTGGGCACCTCAGCCTCAAGGACAGGTCCAGAGTAAGGAGAAAACTGGAGCATGGGTGTATGTGAATTCACACTGCTTCTAATTTCTGTAACACCAAATCTGCATCTGCCTGTTTCACCTTCCACATACCACTTATAAAGCCATTATAGCTTCACAGTCTGAGCTCTGGGAAAGAGTGAGAATTGGCATTCAAAGAACGCTCAGGATCAGCACTGCTCCTGGGTGTGTCAAGGCTTCTGGGCACTGTAGCCCTGTTCCTTTGAGAGGCCCAGCCTCTGCGTAAGAAGTTTATCAAAGACAGCAAGAAAACAACAGCAAAATTATTCATGTGGCAAAAAGCTTAAAAGCACACAGGATCCAAAGGAGCCAACTCAGCAGGACATGTGCCCAGCTTCCTTAAAAACCTTGCTTCAAAGCTGACATCTTTGTACCTTTCAGGATTCTCAGAATTTACCTGGGACTTCCAGCTAGAAAATCTCAATCAAGTCTAACCTAGCAATAACAAGACCCAGAAGCAACAGTTAGTTAACTTTCAAAGGAAAATGTTTGCTTTCAATGATGCAAAAACATTTTTTGTACAAATATTGATTCATTTAAATTCAATTCCATTTTTACTTAAATTTACCAAAAATATTTTGAGAGTTTCCAGTACTAGTATCTATCGATGTTTGCCACATCCTAAAGTTCTTATTCAACTTATATATGGTTGTTATTCAGGACTGAGAAAATAGTTAAGTTTTCACAATTTGATGTTCTGTAAGGACTTCCATCTCCTAGACCAGCAGCAGGTACATGTAGTATGCAGGCCATTTCTCTGGGTTTGCATGCTGCTGGGCTCTTCTGAAGAACTCATTTTTTTTTATTTGAGTACTCTGAGTCAAGGAAATCTTAGGAGTATGTCTATTTGTGTGGGATTTCTGGACTGACATATAGGAGAATGTTCCAGAGGTTTTGTTGTCTGTGCATAACTCAGCACAACAGTACCTGTTCTGCAAGCTCCAGAACCAGAGGGCTGCTGGAGAAGTAGTACATATGATGTAGTAGTAAAATCTCTCGTCTCCAAGATGTATTGGTTTTTCTCCTCATTAGCAGTAGGTTGTACATTTTTCAATAGCACAGACCTACCTCTGTATTTACCATACAATGTACAAACACATCTGTCTGGCATTTCCAAGACTCAAATTTTACCTCTCACATCCAGGAAGCAGAAATCAGTTTCTGATTTATCAGCCAGATCCCATTGGTGAGAGCTGAGAATACACTAAAGGCAAAGGCTACATGACACCTCCTTCAGTCTTCACACAAACCTTATTGAGGAAAGTTGCTTCCCTTCTTCTTCTGCCCCCATAGGGAACAAACTACACTGAGAACAATAGCAAATAGTTCCATGAAAACTTCAGTCCCAGAGAGCATTCTCATTGAATTAATATGATGGTGGTAATTAAACAGAGAAACTGGGACCATGATCAAATAAAATAAAACAAGCTGTTGATGCTCAAAATATTCAAAATTTATGGACCCACCTAATACTTTTTTCATGATTACTCATTCCTACTGCAACTGTCTCCCTAAATTTCAAGTCATTTTGACTGCCTGTTTTTTTTTGTTTTGTTTTGTTTTTTCTCTTTAGATTGGCCAAAATATTTGTGTGCTGAAAATTGCAATATTTCCAACAAAGCCAGCTGAACAGCTTGCCAAGTTATGTCTGTGGAAACATAAAAATACTGCAATGAAAAAGAGAATGTTGATGGTGGTCTATAAACAGAGGTCAGGCTTTCAAGGTCAGAGAGAAGTAAGTGGTTTGTTTGTTCTCCTGGAGGTAAAGTATTAAGCCTCTGAGGTTTAGAAGAGTTTAACCCAATCTCTCATTTTCCAAGTGATGTACTCAGCAGGCTATTCTGTAATCAAAGGGAGTACATTCATCATGACTTATCATTGCCACCTAAAACAAGAAAGACACGCATCATTTTCTGACAGAATGGCTACACGTGAAGATGTCTTTGCATTATGATTTCTCTATCATTTTGCCTATCCTCGAATACATAGAAGAAATACCTAACATTGTATCTGGTATCTAATGTCAATGGAGACAGCCATTTTCATAGAGCTTGCATGTTTTCATGGAGCCTAAGTTTGGGCTCTTCCTCTGGAAGTATGAAGTTGGTAAAACAATCACAGGCACCAGTACAAATATTTTCAGATAACTATTCTGGAGCACCCACATATCTTCCTGAGTTGAACAAAAAACCCCAGACACAGCTTTCTGCTTCAGATCCTGCCTTGTGGATTAAGCATCTAAGAGTCATGAACTTACATCCTTTCCCACCACGTTTTTTTGCTCTTCTCCCTATTAGTCCAGCCCTGAGTCAGTCATGAGTTTCACAGACTTATTTTAACCCCTAAGGAACTTAAAAAACATGTGTAGCTCCTGAACAGTTAGAGACTTGTGAATGGTCTAGATGGGGCCCTGACATCAAAGACAGACCTCTGAAAGCAGGTTTGTACTGCTTTCAGTAGAAACACTGAAATACACTGAAATACTGCTTTCAGTACAAACACAGCTGGAGGGGTATCTAAATCCTCAGCTGCAGGAAGAAGCAACTGAGACTGACTTTGCAGCTTTGTTGGGGTCAATCCATTTGTGCACCTAGCTCAGCTCTGACCCAGAGTGGAGCCATTGTCATCTCTTGCCTTTACACACAGAACTTTCTGCAGCTCTTCTCTCATAATTCTCAGTCATATGGAGACAAAGCAATGCAGTTGAAGGATCAGGCAGACTCCTCTTGTTTGGGACAGGTCAACGTAACTACACACTTGTTCTACATTCTACACTGCCCCTCAATGCACTTCTAGCCTCAGTTCAAAGAAATTGTGACTAAAGCTTTTGTAACAGAGGATAGAGAGAACACAGAGAAAGACTTTTGCTTCCTCAAAGCCCTCTTTTAGCAGAAAGGTGAGCCAATATTTTCTATGGTCTGTCTCGGGATACTGGTGCTGTTACAGGCTTTATTATTTTCACCTACTGTACTGGGCAAAACAACAACCATCTGTAGTTGTGGAAATTTAAAAGGTCATGGAAACATCATCAGTGAGACAGCCTGCATTGACAGCTGAAAGACAGCTATGGCTTACAAACAGCCAGCTTTAAGAGTCATGGACAGAACAGGTAGGTCCAAAAAATAACAGAAGAAAGGAAGAAATGAAGAAAGATTATGTAGGGCAATGATAATAAATCAAGCAGCAAATGGCCTGACAAAGTATGCAACTGAGTGTTTTTAACTGAATTTCAAGTGTTATTCAACACTTCTATCACTAATCTATAGTCAGTTAAAGGTAGACTATTCAAAAGTTGATTATTAAGTTTAGGCAGAAGTTAAAATATGTAAATAAATCTGATCCCAAACCATGAGATTTGCACAAACTCTTTCCATTAATTTTGGTAGAATTTTTGTACCCATACCTCTTAGGCAGTTCATCATATTCCAATGACCAATGAAGGAATTCAGTGCACAAATAAAAGCAACTAAAACATAAAATGTGTTTTTAAAAGTTAGCTGTGTCTCTAATAAGCAATATTTGTCAAAGCAGGAAAAAAAAAAAAAAAAAAAAACTACATTAAAATGCTGAATGTTATTCAGTTATTATTTCATATAATCATAGAATTGTTAAGGTTGGAAAGACTACTAAGATCATCTAGTCCAACAAACCAAGGCCCTGAACATTTGCAGTGATGCAGCATTCACAGCTTGTCTGGGCAGACTGTTCAAGTGTCTCATAGTCCTCACCATAAACAATGCCTTCCTTATATCCAATCTAAATCTACCCTCTATGGTTTAAAACCATACAGCAGACTCAGTACCCTTCCTTACCACTGTAGACACAGCCATCCAGCTGTACAACTCTTCCCTGATCCAATCAAGGCACTGATTGGACATTTAAAACATCTGACATTACCAGAGGGTTTTCTGAATGAAAAGTAACTGATGACAGTGAAATAATACCTTTTTTTTTTTTTTTTTTCTGTACAGAAGAAACAGTACAATGTCATCTGCTCCTCCTAATTAAAATCCTTATATGCTGCTGCTGTATAATAATAATGGCAAGATTAACAAAGACACACATAAAAGAGACCCAATAACCAAAGACCATCAGGATAAAATTTAAATCAACAATAAAATGTATCATTACAATGTTTTATTGTGTGCATAAAATTAACATATAAAATTCTGATCTAAATCATCAGAAGCTGCTATGCCAAATGTTCCAGTGTTAAGTCTCCAGAAATAGAAATTTAAGAACTAAGTGCTCTGTTCGTTTTTAGTTTCAGGCTCTGAAAATCTGGATGGCACAGGTCCCTTTGCTAGCCTGCAAGAAGAAGAAGAACCTTGTGCCATCTGAGAGCTAAGAGAGGACAGCATATTTTAGCATGACAGAGCTACATGCCTGCCTACTTGGCAAATCTTTTACTCCATCAGAGAAAACAGTTGAGATACCAGCACTGCTGCTTGAAGCAGAAGGTTGTGTATTACCATTTTACAATGCTGCCATCTTTTGGCTTAAGTGGAGTTTCATGCTTAATAATCACAATTGCCATATTTAAATTTTTGCACTTCTATAGTTTTTTCTCAAAGGTGGCTAAACATAAACAGCTGCAATAACAGAACCTCATGAGAATTGTCTCAGGCTTCCTAGAAAGTCAGTGGAAGAAATAAGCACTTTTGAGGAGTGATTCATTTCATCCCAAGGTAGACAGCCAACAGACATCAGATATGAGCACTACTTTAAAAGTATTAATGCCCTATTCCAATGGCTAAAACAGCAACTGAAGAGTGATCACCTCAGATGTATACATCGCTGCTGCATTCTAAGTGTACAGAACTTGCAAAAGGAATACTACTCCATAATCCAGTGGGGAAGTCTTCAGAGGTGCTGCTATTAATTCATTAACTTGTATTCACATACAGTGAGGCAAAAGGCTAAAGAAGGTGATTAACTGCATCTAAATATGGATGAGGGATGACATTTGTTCCAGAAGTCCAGCTCCAGTATACATTTTCCTTGACAGTTTAAGATGTTTCTAGCTCTCTCTCTGCTTTGCTTTCATAGCCTGTTATTTCCCATCTCAGAAAGCTTAAGTAAAAGTAATATCACATGTTGTTTCCTGCACACACACAAATATCAGAAAGGGGTATCAGATTTTCCTAGAAATGTTGCAAATTTTGAATTCAGATTATACAAGAGCTAAACCAAAATAGGATTTGTTTTAATCCAAAGATAGATCTTATCATAGAATCATAAAATCACAAGGTTGGAAACGACCTGTAAGATCATCTAGTCCAACCATCTTCTCATTACCATTGCTACCACAAACTAAACCATATCTCGTAGCTCCTCATCCAGGTGCCTCTTGAACACTGCCAGGAACGGTGACTCCACCACCTCCCTTGGCAGGCCATTCCAGTGCCTGACCACTCTCTGAGAGAAAAAGTTCTTCCTCGTGTCTAACCTAAACCTCCTCTGGCACAACTTCTGGCCATTTCCTCGGGTCCTACTATTTGCCTGGGAGAAGAGGCCAGACCCTTTTTCACCACAACCTCCCTTCAGGAAGTAGTAGAGTGCGATGAGGTCTCCTCTGAGCCTCCTCTTCTCCAGACCAAACAATCCCAGCTCCCTCAGCTGCTCCTCATAAGACTTGTGCTCCAGACCCCTCACCAGTTTTGTTGCCCTTCTCTGGACACGCTCCAGGGCCTCAATGTCTTTCTTGTAGTGAGGGGCCCAAAACTGAACACAATACTCACCAGCGCTGAGTACAGGGAAATGATTATCTCCCTGCTCCTGCTGGCCACACTATTTCTAATGCAGGCCAGGATGCTGTTGGTCCTCTTGGCCACCTGGGCACACTGTCGGCTCATGTTCAGCCGAGCATCAACCAACACCCCCAGGTCCCTTTCCTCTTCACAGTCATCCAGCCACTTATCCCCAAGCATATAGCGCTGCATGGGGTTGTTGTGGCTTTTGAGTTATAGTCAAAAAACTGCTACAAATTAAACAATGTTTAATATGATTATGTCTTATCAAAGGGAAAACAGATATTAAATTAAACGCTTTAGATGGTTAATAATTAGCCAAGAGCTTTAGGGCTGATTTATTTTGGATTATCTCTAAATCAGTAGAGCAACACAAAAATAACACAATTGCAAAATAATTTTCTACATACAATTTTGCATCAGTTTAACAGAACAAAACATTTAGATGTTACAGATATACAATTCTTGAATAGTAATTCAAGAAATAGAGGTCAATATCTAATTTCCTACTTTCTATTAGAATCACCGTGTGATGGAAACAACTATACTGTCAATGCCACGTCAACAGTATTGTTGTTACTTACATTTTTACAAATCCCCAGTGACTGTACTTTTTGATTCTTGAAGTATAAGCTAATTAGTTGGTCAATTAGTGAGTCTGAGTAGCTGATAAATGCTCTCTGAGATGTCAAGACTTGACAATTGCTTATAAGGAAATTTCTCTGCTCTCACAGCTGTTCTACTCCAGCATTTCAATCTCTGCCCAGGCAACAGTATCCTAATTTTCTGCCTGGCTTTTGACTAGTTCAATCATTGGAGCAGCCCTGAAAACTGAAAGGAATACAGACATAGAAGAAAGTTCAAGAGGGCCCTGCTGCATTATGGGCCACCATTTATAAAACTGGTAACAGCAAACCTTCCCTGTAATGCTTCTGGTTCCAAACCTGGGCCACCTAGCTAGAAAAGGATCTGGTAGTCCTGGTGGGCACCAAGCTGAATACGAGCTAAGAAATGTACCCTTGCCGTGAAGAAGGCTAAGAACTTGTGGATGTTCCATCCCTAGAAGCACTCAAGGCCAGACTGAACGGGGACTTGGGCAGATTGGCAACCCTGCCCATGGTAGGGATTTGGAACTGGGTGGGCTTTGAGATCCCTTCCAACCTAAGCCATTCTATGATTCTTCGACTGTGTGATCATAGGCTGCACTGGACAAAGCATCAACAGCAGGTCAAGAGAAGTGATCCTTCCCCTCTACTCATCAGTGGTGAGGCCACACCTGGACTACTGAGTCTAATTCTAGAAGGATAGTACAAGTGAGACATGGACATGCAGGATAGAATCCAATAGAGGGTCACAAAGATGATGAAGGAACTGGAACATCTTTTCTGTGAAGTGCTGTGGCAGCTAAAGCTAAAAAAGTGAAGCCTCGAGGGGGCTCTCAACAATGCATACAAATACCTGAAGGGAGAATGTAATGAAGACAGAGCTGCTTTGTTTTCAGCAGTGCCCAGAGACAAGAAAGGAGGCAATGGGCACAAACTGGAGCATAGGAGGTTGCCTCTGAAGCACCTCTGAAGACAGCACTTCTGTACTGTGCAGGTTACAGAGCACCGGGACAGGCTGCCCAAGGCCAGATTAGATGGGGCCCTGGGCAGCCTGGTCTAGCATAAGGCGGGAAGGTTGGTGGCCCTGCATGTGGCAGGGAGGTAGGAGATTCATGATCCTTGAGGTCCCTTCCAACCCTGGCAATTCTGTGATTCTTTGCCCAGAGGCTGTGCAGTCTGCTCTTTGGAGATCTCCAAGAGCTGCCTGGCCGTGGACCTGGCACCCTGCTCTGGGTGTGCTGCTGGGGCAGGGGCCAGGCCTGACGGACACAGAGCTGTGTGCCAGCACGTCATTCTGTCATCCTGATTCTCAGCGCACTCTCTGAGCATCTGGTGGTTTGCTCGTGGAATTCCTAAGCCAGGACTGTATCTGCATGACAGATATCCACTGCGTAACTTTCCTGATATTTTTTTTTTTTTTTTTTTAACCTAGCGACTCTCCGAGTTAATCCCCGCGTTCTGCTTTCCCCCAGCTCCCAGCCGCCAGTCTGCCACCCGCACACACACACACACGCCGCCTGCCGCGGCCCGGCCTCCCACAAGATGGCGCCGCAGCTCCGCTGAGGGTCGGGCGGAAGCGGCGGACGAAGCCCCGCTCGCGGTGCCGCGCTGCGTGCGTGCCGGAAGGGAGCGACGGAGCACCAGGGCCGGTTCCCCTCAGTTCCCCACGCCGCTGGCCGCCCGGGTGGGTACGCAGGCTGCGGCCGAGGCCTCTCCCTGACGCCGGGAATGCTGCGGGAGGGACGGGCCGGGGAAAGCCGTGGCGCTAGCGGGAGAACGAGCAGTTCGTGGGGAGTTGGTTGTGCTTTCGGAGCTTGGGCGCCTGGTGGGGGCGGGCAGACAGGCAGCGTTTGTCGCGAGCAAATCGGCTTAAGGGGTCGGGGCTTTTTGTGTTTCCTCCACAAAATGTTGGTGCTTCGGGGGCACGGCCCCGCGTGTGCTGCGGGCAGACCTCTATGGGAGCGTGCTCCTGTCAGCCCGTGGCCTTCGCGCTTAGCGGGGCCGTGGCCTGTTGGTCTTTCTTGTGCTGGCGATGAGCTAAAGGGCTCTAAGCAGAGCGTGGGCACCGCGTATGTGAGAGCAGGAAGCTGGCTTTGCCTTCAGAACCTATGAGGTTTTGTTCTTTTCCAAGCTAATGACTGAAGCGATGAGGTCCCATGAAGCAAAAGCTGACAGGGCTGCTGGTGATTGCACTGCACCGTTGGCCTCAGCTTTTGGGCCCACGTGGCTTTTGGGTTTGTGTCCTGGATGTCAATCACCCGCCTTTCATGGCAGCACAGGGTTACTGCCTCAGGCTCTGCTTGGCTAGGAAGTGCCATAAGAACCTCTAAAGTTTGATCAGCGTGCCTTGTTTACAGCTGTGTTGGTTAAGCCAGCAGTGATTGTAATTGTGACTAAAGTGCAATTTGTTTGCAGGAGTTAGCACTGCTGGTGTATGAGATTGCTATTGCTACAACGTCTTCACACCAAAGTCTTCACGTTGTTCTCTTTGGATGATGGCCAGCTGTGATTGAATCCTAAGTCCCAGACAGATCTTGTGTTTATGGCCATTCTTAGAGAAGAATGCAGTTGGGAATTTTTTCTGTTTTTCTTTGTTTTTAGGGAAATACTGATATAGCCAACTGTCTTAGCAGTCACAGAGTTGAAATTTCTTCATGATTGTAATTAAGGCACTTTGGTATTAAAGTTAACATCATGCACCAATATTAATCTAAGGCATATCATCAAAGCACTACTCAGTTCACGCTCCTGGTAATTCTGCATTAGAAGTAAGCATTAGAATTTTGTTTTGTTTGTTTTTTTTTAAAAAGGCAGTAGGTGTTTGTCAGAAGATGCACACTATTAATATAGATGACTTGCTTTATCTTACTAAACTTTAGGATTATTTCTAAAGAGCTTGAAGTGGGTGAGGTTGAAGTACCCAGTGCAGGTTGATGTTTAACACCTTAAATTGTTAAACTTCCACCTATGGGACATTGTGGAAAAATGGGTTCACAGAGGTGACATAGTTTGGCTTTGAATGCCAAAACCATCTGGGAGCTCAAAAAGTCTCTGAACTCTCTGTTGCTGAAATAATGACAAATGTAGTTAGAGAAGTATTGCATATGTACTTACTCTGTTTTTCAGAGTATCTCTTGCTACCCATTGCCAGAAACGAGGCACTGAGTTAGGAAGATCTCTGGTCTTATTTGGAGAAGACACTTCTCAAGGAGCAGAAGCATTAGCAGCAACAGGCAAAGTTTGTAGTCCTCTGTTGTCTATCTGTTTGGGCATTTCTTGTCCACATGTAAATTACTTTTTCAGGAAAGCTTTATATAAATGTTTTGGTGAAGAATGCTGTTGAATTTCTTGAAAGTTCACCTTTCTTTAATAATATCTTATATTGTGTTCTTTTCTCAGTACCACAGAATGGTTAATTTTCCAATCATCAGTGTTCTAAATAAAGTCAAATTCTCTTTCATCCTAAATTAATGGGCCTTTTGACCTGTACCTGTAGGCTCCAATATGGCAGCCATGTGACAGCACTGTATCTGACATACCAGAAGATGGTTTTGCTTCCATACATGTGCTGTCAAGTCTTAAAATACAACAATTGGTCTCAACTTCATTTGACTCCATACAAATTGAGTGCTGTCACTACTTTGATCAGACATAATTACTTTCACTAATGTTTACTTGGCTGATGCTGATAAAAGCATGTTTTGATTAAACGCATTGCCTCCATACTTCATTATCTGTGGAGAAATATTCTAAAACTGAGAAAAGGAAGCAGTAAAACTTACCAAAGAGAAAACTTTCTTTTGTTAATTTCTTTCATATTTGATGAACTGAATAGAGTTGAATAGTTTCACCAGGTTTTTTCCCTTCTTTCTCTGTTCCCCATTAGAAAGCACACGTACATGTCGTATATTAAGAATAAAGTATCAAACTTCCCCGGTTACTGCTTTAAAAAATACATTTACATTAAGCTCTGAATCTGATTTCTATTTATGCTGAAGCTACTTCAAAGAACGTTCTGTCATGTAGGAGGAATTAGGGGGATAATGAATGTGAAATGTACCTAATTTTTTTCTGGAAATTGAAGAGTTGGCTACCATGAGCTTAGATTTTTAAGTATAAGGAAGAGACATAGTGACCTTGACAGCATCCAGATGTATATGGGAAAGGGACAGAAAGTACACATTTAAGTCATGAGAATGGAGCTAGAAGTTTTAACAAGAGTTAGCATGGGAAATGAGATGTTTGGGGTGTGCAGAGGGATAGCCCATGAGTATTTGATGTAGGTGTGGATGGCAAATGTTAGAAGTCACTGCAGTGTTTTTCAGTGATCTCAGTTCTGGATTTTATTCTTCCTACTTTAAGTAGGCAGGGGGGAATACAATGAATTCATGCACTTTGTTTGCCTAATGATACAATCCTTTTACTTACTTAAGTGTCAGCTATTGGTTGCAATGGACTGCTTGTCTTTGGAGGGCTCCTTGTTGGTCTGACTAAAGATTTATAGGTTTGAGCTTGTTGTGTGCCATACTAAGGGCAATAATCTGCCTTTGTGGTAGCTTCATGATTTGCATTTTCTTTGAATGTGGCTCATCCTTATTCTTTCACTCAGTATGTTTTATCTTAAGAGGCAAAAAATTGCTGTTTAATTAGAAGTATTAAATGGGAGACAGAGCACAAGTGGTTTTTGTCCTGTATGCACGTGCATTGTGAAAAACCCTAGTTTTACGTTGATATAAATCTACAACAGTTGTAAGTAAGTGCTGTCCTGGCTATATTCCAGTATTGCTGGGAAGAGCCTTTAACTATGTTTTATGGGTAGCGGTGGTGGTTTAGCGTGCTGGGTGTCTGTTTCCTTTCACAGGCATCGTGTACATCAAGTTTTGAATGACAGTCCTGGGAGGAAGTATGCAGATGAAGTAGCTAATGTTGTAATAAAATAATTGTCAGGTAGGGAGGTAAGCTGAAATATTTCTCAGTTTTTCGTGCTGGTAGATCACACTGAAAGTGATGGCAAACACAAATCTAGCCTTAGAATCATAGAATGACTTGAGTTGGAAGGGACCTTGAAGATCATCAAGCTCCAACCCCCTGCCATGAGCAGGGTTACCAATCATTAGATCAGGCTGCCCAGGGCTGCATCCAAGCTGGCCTTGAATGTCTTCAGGGATGAAGATGCAACTTCTCTGGGCAGAATACCTTGTGGGTACAGTAATGTTGTTCATGCTTTTGCTCTTTCCCTTCCTCCCCTTCCCCTCTTCTTTTTTTTTTTTTCTTCCTTCTCTCCCATTGCCCATATTCCTCTTTCTTCTTCCTCACATTCAAAAATATCATTGCAACCTGCGTCAGTCTACGTGTCCTTTGCAGGAGATGGGATTGGTTGTCTGGAGAAAAAGATCAGTAAATCAGTAATGTGGAAAATCATTCAGTCTCAGCGTTTGAGGCTGTACAGTAGTAGATGGCTCCCTGTTAACCTTAGTATTGTAGGGGAGAATTTTAAGGACTGGGTTTTGTACTGGCTAATAAAAAACTACTACTAAGAGACATCAGCTAGCCACAACAGAGAAAAGATATTCAATACCTATAGGCCATAGTACTGAAGTTTAACAAAAAATACATTGATTGCTTGTGACCATCATAATGCATATTTTTATGAATTAAAAGCTGCTATTTTGTTTTCTAGTTCACTGTGATCATGGAACAAACTCCACAAGAGATGGTAAGCAGTCTTTATGGTTGTCAATGTGATTGCTTAGTCATATTTTATATACAAAATGCATATAAGCACTTTTATTGAATTGTCAACGCAGACATGTAAAAATTAGATGTGAAAATACCTAAATGGCTGTGAAATAGAATTCATATTACAACAGTGAGTGATTTGTCTACTCCTGGAGAGGCTCCAGAGTCATAACAGGAAAATAAGAGGACTCTGATCATTTGCCTTAGATTTATAGCTTTTGTTTTCATGAGGAAATCTCTTATTTCCATTTATTCTGCAGCTGAAAAAGCACAGACATAGAACTAAGATAGACTTTAAAGTGTTCCCTTCCTCTTTCCACACCAGTGTAAAACATGTCTGTAATTTCTTTTTTAACAGATGGATTTTTAAAATTCAAATGTAAAAGGGGGGTCACTTTCAACAGAAAAGCCATAAAAAGTACTTGGACAGGCACCAGCATCACAGTCTTGTCTCCATGAACTGGCTTTTTGTCTTCCTTTCTCCTAAATTAACAACTGGAGCCAGTCAACCAGCTGGATTCCAGAGCCTAAGTAAAGTCACCAAGGGCTCTTTAGAAACATTTAAGAAGAACTGGAGATATTTTCTGAGCTTTGAAAGAACGTGTTGTCATTTTTGGAAATATATAGAATGTAGGAGATCTCTGCTTTTGTGAAGCTGCATGATGTTTCAAAACTGGATTTTTAAGTGGTGGGAAAAATAAAATGTTCTGTAAGTAACCTGTGAATGTATCAAATTCGACAACAGAACGTTCTCATCTGTTGAAGGATGAGGAGTCACTGTGACATTCTTTAGCAAAGTAAGCACAATAAATAAATGAAAAAAACATTGTATATCATAGCTTTTAGGTCCCTGGGTGATTAAGAATGAAGAAACTCCATATGGAAGGCAGATGCTTCTTTTGCACCCACTCATTTTAGGAATAAATCTTCTCAAATGACAGGTCTTGTAGCAACGCAGTATTGGACTAAAACAAGAATCAATGCCATGAAGTTTAACACCCGTGAATTGTTACTTTATGGCAGGGATCATTTATGTGATCTTTTAATTTGGATTGCTGAGCCCCATAGGCCGTCACGATTAGGGTGCAGTTTTAATCGGAAGTTATTAAGGAATGCAAGTTTGTTTTGTTGTGTGAGGTTTTTTCTTTTTCTTTATGGACTCTCATGGCTGGGGATCTTTTATTTCTGAAAGCACTCAGCAGTTACCTAGAAAGAGAGCATTTATAGACCTCTTATGGAGTAATGGGCTCAGCTTTGTAGAAAGAAGGGAAACATAACAGTTGAGGATTTTTTTAATCTGAATAATAATTACTCCAAGCTCTCCAGCATTTGGATTATTACTTGACAAAAAGAAAATGAAAACAGATACAAGTAAATGAAGTTAACCTACTTTACTTCGTTAGCATTAAACAGAAAGTGCTTCTTTTTTTTCTGTTTTGTTTGGGGATTTAATTTTTTTTTCCAGAGGGCCATTCTTTTAAAGCTATGGAATTTGTGCCAGTGCAGATCAAGAAAACACATATAAAGATTTTTTTTTCTTTTATGCCTCTAAAAAAAGAATAAAATGAAAAAAGTAATAAAGGGCTGTAAATGTCACATTCATCTCTGAAAACCTTGGCTAATCTTGCCATGGATTGAGTGTTTGCCAAAAAAGTGGTTTAATTAAAAGTCTTCTCATTTAACAGGCATTCTGTTTTGCCTAGATAAAAGATTTTCTACAGAAATCAAGATGGGACAGGAAGGAGAATGGCTACATGTTTTATTTGTTCTAGATTTTAGGTTACTACTCTATGGCTTTCTTTATGGCCTTTGTTATCTGCTGATTTTTGTGAGTAGAGTGAGGACAGAGGTGAAATGGTCTGTATGACAGGGCTTAGGGCTAGAAGGACTGCAGGGCTTTTCAGTTGCTATGGGACGTGGACAGAGTGAAATCGAGCCTTTTCAGGGAAACTAAGCTCAGATGCAGGACAAGAGATGGTGGTGTTGCAATACATTTCCCTCTACAGAATTATTTTTCCCTGTGCTTTATCAGTGGTACTTTGTTACCCTTTTTCATGTGTTGGTTGCTGATGAGTACAAAAGGGAGATTTACTGGCAACTGGAAGTTGGCTAAATACAGACTTGTTTTTGATCAAGGCCATGATGGCTATATGAACTTGGCTGAATTGCCATTTGACCTTTCCTGAGAAACTTATTTTGGCAGACAGATGGAGGAAATATGTTACTGGATAAAATGAATGCCTTTGTTTAATATGGAGGAATTTTAATCTCTTGTGTTTTCTGCCTGAGGATTTGGAAATCAGGTGTTGGTTGTAATGCATACACCTTGGAATGACTCCGTTCTTGGAAGTCATGTGAGTGGTTAAAGGGAATGTGGAATATATCCGCACAGCATTTTCCCTAAAAATCACTGACTTCCATAATAATAGTACAAACACTTGAGCGGAAAAAAACCTCCTGGACTCCACAATTCTCTGTTGCTAATTCTTCCTTGGTAGATATGATGATGAAAAAACAATCTCTCATAAGAGTAACAAAGTGTAATGCACTTGTACTGTGTTAACAGTTTCCCTTTTCTTTTAGATATTTTTTTTCCTTAGGAAAAGAGCGATCGATGATTAAAATACGAATATAGGGCTTACTCCTCCAGTGTTTTATCTCTCAGTTACTGCTTGTTTTCTCTTCCATGTGTGTCTCCCCCTATTTGGATGCAGGAAGAAACTGAGCCGTGGTATTTTCAGAAAATGTATGCAAGATACTGGAAGCACTATGATTTAGCTATGCGCTGGATGCATAGACACCAGGAAGCCTACAGGAAAGCCATGGAGTCCTTTTATCGTGTACCATGGCCTCCTTATGCAGCTTCTCCAAGTAGCCGCTACTCAGATTGGGATGGGGATGACCCCCCGTGTACCCACAACCATTTTTCCAACTATAGCCCACATGGCAGAGCTCAGCAGTACATGGATGTCCAGCCAGGGAAGGAGGATGATGACAGAGAGGAGGAGGAGGAAGACTCTGAAGTGGAGGAAGACTCGGAGTCCGAAGGGGAGTTTGAATATGACCTGAGTAACATGGAGATCACAGAGGAACTTCGCCAGTTTTTTGCCCAAACAGAGAGGCATCGGGAAGAACTACGTAAGTCTGTGCTTGTTTTGTGTTTTCTTGTGCTTTGTGGCCATGCCATTGAATCGTGGACAGCTTCAGAGTTTACAGGTTGTATAACAGTTATAGAAATAGGCACTGCAGGTTTCACTGCAGGCCAAGTAGATTGAATCAGGCAAAAATGGGTACAGTTGAGTACAATTCATTAGAAATAACTGTTAGAAAAATCTTCAAACGCTTTCTGTGAGAAAGAGAAAGAATTATGACCACAAAGAGGATAATAACATGCTTGTCTAGGAGACAGTATTCTTAAAAATTCTGGGGTTCTTGAAACTGAAGGTTAAATATAGTCAACACGTATGTTCAAGAGGGGAACCCAGAGGAAGTGCTGCACTACATGAACCCTACTGAACCCTGGGGTAAACCTCAGTGTGTACTATATAATGGAGCAACCGTTTTGTTTGTTCTTTTTTGGCTAACCCAACAGTAAAATTCCAAGACCTTTCTCTTGTCTCTGCATCCCTAAGGTACTCTTCATTCTATACTATACCAGAAGTTTCTCTTTATTTTGCATCTTGATCTGGAGCCAAGTCATTAGGCAGGGGATGTAAGCCAAAGATTTAGTATTTATCTCAGATCTTGATCATCATCTTTTTTCTGTGAAATTCCTTTAAAAAAAAAAAAGTTTATTGGTAGTTTATTTCATATACAAATATTGCAGAGAGATTAATGATGTGTTTTTAAAAAGTAATGTAATGAGAACAGCTTTTCCCCTTAACTCAAATAGGAAGTACTGGAATAAGTGTTTAATAGAGCTTTCTTTGCATACCAAAAGAGGGAAATACTCTAAAGAAAAAAAAAAAGGATAATAAAGGCAGTGATTGGGAGGGAGAAATAAAAATCTTGTTATTCTAAGGTCTTTGATCTGAGGTATCCGGTGAGCTGAGACTCCTCAGCTTTAACTTCATGCTTCTCATCAGTATGGTGCACCGTTTCTGTAGTTAGGAAAGGAACGTGAGCCGAAGAGCTCAAGTGGTAGTATGTGATGTGCTAGCCCTTTCTCTCTATGGTTTTTCAGCATCAGCTTGATGTCTTCTTCTGAAACATTCCTTTAATGAGGTACAGGATACTTTAAGATGCTTGGCTAATTCTAGAAAATGCAGTACTTGCTTTGATTTTTTTTTTTTTAATCTTTATGATTAATGGTGTTTAAAAATGTGTGAGTGATTATAGTGGTGTCCTGAAAATGGGGAAATCTGGGCTTACAGATGCTCTTTGTCACGAATATCCTATATGACCTTGGAATAGCTGTTCAGTCTATTCCTGACCCTTCACTGCCTGCTCTTGCTAAAAATATGAAAAATATCCTTTATGATGAGCAGGTGAATCAGGAAGAGGTTTGTGACTCAGAATACAGATTTGACTTCTGTTCCTTCCACCACAGAGATACTTGGAGCCTTTTGGAATATTTAGGTTTCTGCTCTGTGCCATGTACTAGCCTATTTATGGGTAAGCGTGACTTCACTTTCTTCAGTGACAGTATTCCATATCTTTGTCCAAAGTTAAGCAGAATCTGGACTTGAGCTACTGCATGCCTCAGTTTCTTGTCATTTGAAGTTTCTTTGTGGTATGATAAAGCGAGGGTAATACTTGTATGTAATTACTCAAGTCATGAAAAAGTAAACAAGTACTAGATATAATTAAAATACAGAAGTGTTACAGAACACTTGGGTGACTGCTGCTATCTAAATGCTAATTTTACAGATAATTAAAAACATAGTATAAGCTTGTTCAGAAATATTTTTTTCTTGCAGGAGGGAGAAAGAAAAGTAAAATACATTTTTTTGTTCTGTTGAAGTTTCTCGTGTAGCAGAAGTAGCAGGAAGAGGAGAGAATCTTTGTTTCCCTCATTGTATGGTAATGAGCTGATATGGAGATTGTTCAAAGCACACAATAAGGTAGTGTTATTCATTTTCTTGGGTGTCTTTTCAGAACAAAATGAAATGAAATTTAGAAGCTCATTAAACTGCAGTCCATTACACTACCATGTTCTATCTTTCATACTATGCTGAAGAATCCCTGTAGTTCTGTATTGATATTCAGGAAAACTGAGACAATGCAGCTATTTGGACGCGTGTGTGATGAGAGCTTTGATTTACCAAGTTAAATACAGCTGGTTCTCATCCATGACCCATGTCTCATCAATGTGTGGAAGAATAGTCAAATAGACTGAAATTGTCAGACTCACTTCTAGTGCCTGTTGAAGAGTCCACTCGAGGTAACAGGGGTCACAGACATTAGGAGAGAGCATCTTCCAAACTTTATTTGAAAGACTTATATAAGCCTGAGATTTAGGAGGGTAAGGTATATGTCTGGGTGGTAAAATACAAGTCTTAATACTAATTGCAAAAAGAAGAGTTTCAGAGAGAAGGAAGCTATTGTTTTAAACTAGCCACAGAAAAGAACTTCAGGTTTAGTTCAGTTTTCAGTAACTAGCACAGACTTACAGGAATATGCCTATTCTTCAGCAGTTTTTTTTCAGTTGTTGGCTGACTTGTACAGTAGAGCCTTTAAAACTGGCAAGCTCTAAGTCTTGCTGCATGATTTAACGCTTAGCAGGGACACAGTTGTTCACAAACAACCTTTTTTTTGTCTTTGAATTCATATCAAATTCCTCATAGTTTTTATATTCTCATCACGTGTTGCAGTCAAGTTATGTGTTCCTGGAATGCCCCAAAGTAATTGTGAGCAGAGTTCTGCTGAGTCTGTGTGAGCTCAGACACATTAATGCACCACAAATTTATTCCATATTCTAGATATTCTGTACACTTGGTACAATTTCTTACAGGCAGTTTTGATTTCTTTTCAGTTGTTTACCTTCGTATGCAATCACAATTATTTAGTGTATCTGTTCTAAGGGGTTTTGTTCCTCATCTTAACTGATGATCCCAGTACCCTGCTTCCTTCAGATGTTTTTAGTAGCATTTAGGTCTTCACTAAGGCTGTTAAAAAGCATGAAATCATTGTTCTGAGTTATCACACCTGTCAGACCTAGGTAGTGTACTTTATTCTCCAGGTGTCCTAGATATGAGGGGCTGAATACATTGTCTTCTTACATTTGCAAGACTTAAAGGAACAGAAACAAGAAAGTAAGATTCACGAGCCTAACAATTCAGTGAATTGTCTAATTAATGTATTTTATTTATTGCACTTCCGAATTTAGCCCTTGAAATGTGGTTTGTTGTTAGGCAGTTTTTCTTTGTTCCCTTTTTACATACAAGAGAAGATGACTGCTGTAATTGAGCAAATACGGCCTTGCAAATACATTGAGAACCATTCTGTAGCAGCCAACAAGCAATGAAAGTGTCTTTTATTTAAAAACAAAAGCAAGGGAAAGTACTGTCATGTCAGTTCATTACTGTAGGATAATGGCCTGTCAGTTGTTAATGCTACAACTCTTTTTTTCCATTAAAGCCTCTGTTTGTATTGCCCGCATAGGCCCTCCAGCTGTTCCCAAAATAATGTTGTCTCAACTTAAAATTTTCATGCCAGATGGAAGACCTCTAAAAAAAAAAAAAAGAAAGAAAGAAATTGAAAGGAAATGCTGAATGAAGATGTTTGTTTCAAATCTGCAATTGGTAGTTTTTTTCCCTTGGGTTTCAGAGAAAGATGACAGTTGCCACTGCCTCTTCCGTGACAAGGGACTAATGGAATTTTCCATGTTTTTTAAACTTGTCTGAATAATACCAGATCCATGAAGTTTTTGGTTTTGTTTAAAGCCTTTGTACTTTGGAAAATAAAGGCTTTTATGCTCATGTTTGTTACCATGCTTTACCAAAAGTGAAAGAAATAGATGTTTCTCTCTGTTACTTATTTTGCTCTGTTAGACTCTAGTTCTCCTCTAGATGATCAGCATCTTTTTGCTTCTTTTTCCCTGCCCTGGACTGCTAAAAGTGTGTGCATGGTGACTCTATAAATGTCTGCTTGACTCCTTGGCTTGTCAGCCTTGCCATCATCCAAATTTTTATCACTGTCTTTGTAAGCTGTATTGCTGAAGTTTCTGAAAAGAACTTGTGAAATAGAGTGTTCTCCACAATATATATGGGTGTCTGAGATACGTTTTTGAGGCATGGGGTGTTTTTGTATTTAATGGAAGGAGAAATATCTCTTCTTAATGGTTGAACCTTTTATCATGTAGCAGCAGAGTCTTCTCAAGCGTACTTGCAGCAGCAGCCAATGTAGAGGTTGTTATTATTTGGAAATCAGTGGCAGAAGAATGTCTCCTTGTTGCAGAAACAAAGAAAAGTTCCACAGTTTTTCATCACCTTAATATTGAAAGGTAATCTGTACTTGCAAAAGAAACAAAAAAGGTTCTGAATTGCATTTGCAGAACAACAGAGTTGGGCACAGTTTTATATCTATTTCATAAGGGAAAAGATTAACATTGTACTGAGAGTATCAGCTCGGGAACACAGATATTCCTAGAGAATGTCGTTCCTAGAGATAGTCGAGAAAATGGCCTTGGATCTTATGCTGGAGACAGAGCTTGAGTTTCTAACACGTTTAGCTTTGTTGTGTGGACCTATGATTTTTCCCACTAATCCAGCATGTTTTGCAACTGGTGGCTGTCATACTGCTAAAAGTTTAATAGAACAGAGAGACAAGGTGGCTGTGTGCTTTCTGCCTCACTGGACCAGATACAGTCAGAAATGAATTTCCTCTGTTGCACTGTCAGGAGGATTTTGTAAGGGTTCGTACATAGAGCTAGGAGTTACAAATATCTCTTATTTGTTTTGTGCCTCAGGCTGAGACTTTTTGACAATGTTGGCATCTGCTTAAAGTGTGCAAGCAAAGGCCAAGTGTGCAATCGTTTTGCTTCTGGGATGCTCTAGGTATCGTGTCAGGGGTGCTGCAAACCATGCTCTAAGCATGCAGCCTGGGCACTCAGGGGGAGCTGGGGCTGAAGCTTTGTCTGCCCATGGCTTTGCTGTGCTCGGTTCTGCCCAAGCACGCTGTGGGTTACAGGTGTTTGAGGTGCAGCAGGCTATTACTAGGGGCATGAGAGAAGCAGCTTGTCTGGTTCAGTGTAATTGCAATGTATACATCACTTTAAGAGGAGTGTTGAGATGTCAGGTGTCTCCATTTCTTTTTCTTTCATTTGATGGAAGTGAAGAATGCTTCAATAGCTGTCTCAGTGTGAAAATATGTATTAAACTTTGGAAACCTATGGTTAAAATCTCACCCTTTATTTTTCTGTCTCCATTAATACAGGGAAGATAACACATACCTCAGGTGGCTTGTTGAGAGGCTCAATTTGTTTACATTCATGAGAGATACTGAGTACCTTACCAAGAAGTGAAAGCCTTAGGTGACAGAAGAACAAACAGTATGATCTGAGAAGAGTTGTTCATTCCAGACCTTTTGTTTAATGCTTCAGTTAGATGGCACCCCTGCATACATCCTATTGACATCTTTACTGAATTAGTGCAAAATTTCAACTCCTTTTCTCCCAGAGAGCTTTTATTCTTAAGTTATTTGTGAATCAGTGAAGTCTCTGGTACCTTTGTATTGTTGCTGCTCTTCGTAAATCATTGCTGTAGTAAAATTCCTTCTGAATGAAGTTTTTTCTTGAGGATGAGATGCATGGGACAGACATCATCGCTCCTCTCAGCTTCCCCTTACCATTTGCATGCTAGGTCTGCTGCTGGTAAATCTTGATTGTTAGTGGTCTCAGAAAGATGCAGTGAAAACTGCTCAGTAGTTTGCAGTTGTGTACGTGGTCTCTTCTGTAGCTCTGATAGGTCAGCTATTAGAACTTTCTCTTTACAAAGAAATTGGCAATTCAGTTTTAGGTCAGACAAGCAGTGTGTCATTTCCTGTTTTGTGTCCATGCAGTTTCCAAAGCATGAAAGTATACTGCAGTGATGTACCTGGGCTCCATGAAGCTCTGGTGAAAAGCCACCCTGCAGACCCCAAGAAATCCCTTCTTCTTCTTAGAGCAAGAACAACTTTCAGAAGGTTTGGTGGGTGAACAAACAGAATCTACTTAAACTGGGAACTGGTGCTGGTAATTTTCTGAAGTCATGTCTGTCTGCTTGCTTATGCCATAAGCATCTGCAGCTGCTCTGTGTGGTTCCCCTAGTCTTCTCTTCATTCTTTGTCCCTGCAGGGGAGCCTGTGAAAGCAGCTGCAGCTGCTCTGGAAAAGAGCAGGTGAGACCATGCTGACAGCTCTAGGGAAGTGGTGTAAAAGCCATTCACTGCTAATCACTGGACTCAGGCAGTCTGTTATGCACTTTCCTATTGCCCTTAAAATTCCTGGGTTAGTAGTTCCGTCTTGGTGCCAAATGTGGCATTTGTGGACCTCTAAATGCTTTCAAATAGGAGAGAGCTCTTACTCAGTTTTGTGATGATAAATCTGAATTCATCCATCTTTAATGTAGTGCTCACAATCCTGTAATTGGGCAGTGGCTGTGAATTAAGTATTTTCTAACCCAGTCTTTTTTGTGTCTGCTTAGGGGAGCTGTTGTAGCATGAACAGTTACAGTTTTAAGGTTTTTAGTACTTGAGTGAATGTGTTTTCAAGGACCAAGGTAGAAATGAATGTAACCACAGTGCATTTTTTATGTTCTTTATTTCCAAAATCTGCTCAGAATCCAACAGTATGGTGCAACAGTACTTCTCAAGCCTTTAAAATTTTAGATCATTCTCTTAGAAAGCAAACGTCTTGTATGGATTTGCTTGGAGACATAACTTAGCTCTGCAAATTTCATTGTGATGTTGCTAAAGCCAAAACTTCAGAGGAACCATTTGCTTTTCAACACCTTTCACGGTTCCTCAGTTTTATCAGAAACATCCAGATGAAATTCTTGCCCATTGTAATTAGGGGCTGTGGGTTCTCCATGGACAGAAACTGAGAGTTGAAAGACTTCCTTCTGCCTGGATCTTGTAGAAACTTACCTCCTTGCATGCTCAAAATTGAGAGATACAGAGGCTTTTGGGCTACCAGTTTCAGAGTTAGGTGCCCTTTATAGAATTCCATCATGGCCTTGGACAGTCATTTGGGACTGGATACACAAAAGCTATCAAAATGGATGGAATTTAGCATCATATCCAAAGTAACAATCTTTCTTTTCCTGACCATGCTTTCAAGGAAAAAATCATATCCAAAGGAAGAGGCATCTTAAACTCCTATGTGCAATGAAACATTATCATTCTGTCTCTTCAGTGTCAGGGTTGAGCACCTGTGACACATTATGATGTGGTCTTCTACAAAGCCCATCCATTCCAAGAATCTAAATTATCTTCTGCTCTAGGAATTTGTGTCCAGAATCCCTTTTTTGGATTTTAATCCAGAGGCACAGTGGCACTTACCTGTCTCTCAGGAGCCTGGAGTACTTTGTTGATATGTCAACAGACTTAAAAAGAAGTTGTATTGCAAGCATATGAAGTGCTCAGCATGGATTGATCCAGCTGTTCATCAGTGTTACTGCCTCAGTTGTTATTTGTCTCCAAAGTACAAAAACGTGTTTATCTGGATGTCAGAGCTTTCCCTTGATATTTTCAAAGACATATGTCTAAGCTGTCAAAACACTGTTCTACTATACACTGAAATCACAGAGACAATGTAAAATGAAAAATAAATTTTAAGTGGGTATTTTTACTGAAATTATATAAGTACTGAAATAAACACCATAGGTGCTGTACTAGTGATTGTT
The DNA here is from genome assembly GCF_987193195.1 of Phasianus colchicus. NCBI lineage: Eukaryota > Metazoa > Chordata > Aves > Galliformes > Phasianidae > Phasianus > Phasianus colchicus. The sequence continues at coordinate 124,187,173 of NC_143436.1, forward strand.
ATTGTTCATATTTATCTGGGTAAGAGTCTCTTGGGTTTAATTTCATTTGTAGTTGCCGAAGCCGTGGTTGTTGCTTTAAAAATCAACTCTATATTCACGTGGAAATTAGGGAAACTTTGCAAAGGAATGTAGGTTTCCTGAGAGCATGTTAGACCTTGATTTTAATACAATTGTTCAAATGCTACAAAGCCAATATTCTTCTGATCTCACACTGCACATGCAGAGCATCTCTGTTTCTAGATCTGCAGTTTCTCATCTGGTTGCTGACCAGAAGCTATGTGGAAGATTTCGAATTCATCAGTTGTCATTGCTCTGGGATTCTTGACCAGTGGTATGGTGAGAAGGAGTCTGAGGAACTGTGGAAGGATCCAGAGCATGAGTTGTCATTGTGGTAATGTGTTAGAGGAGGAGGTGCTGAGGTGGCAGTTAGCAAATTATCTGGCTGGCTTTGGTGGAGTGTGAGGAGAAGTATCTGCTTTTTCTGATCTTTCTGTTTCTCAGTAGATAAAGCTGGTGATCACTGATCTTCTCTCAGTCTGTATACATATTTGGGATTACTCCAACCCAAATGCAAAACCTTGCACTTTGCTATGCTGAACCTCATTAGGTTCACATGGGCCCACCTTTGGAGTTTGTCAATGTTCCGCTGGATGGCATCTCTTCCTTCTAATATATCAACTGCGCCACTCCATTTGGTGTCATCAGCAAACTTGTTGAGGGTGCACTCGAGCCCATCATCGATGTCGTTGATGGAGATGTTGAAGGGCACCGGTCCCAAGACAGACCCCCGGGGGACCCCACTCATCACTGGCCTTCACTTGGACATAATGACATAATGCCATTCACACAACCCTCGTTCTACGGCCTTCCAACCAATTCATTATCCACTGAATAGTCCACCCTTCAAGTCTCTCTAATGTAAAGATAAGAATGTGGTGAGGGACCATGTCAAAGGCCTTGCACAAGTCTAGGTAGATGACATCAATCGCCTTCTCTTTGTCCACCATTGACATCACTCCATCACAGAAGGCCACCAGATTGGTCAGGCACAACCTTCTCTTGGTGAAGCCACGCTGGCTGTCTTGGGTCACCTGCTTATCCCTCATGTGCCTTAACATATCTTCTAGGAAGATCTGTTCCATGGTGTTCCCACAGGCACAGAAGTGAGGCTCACTGGACGGTAGTTCTCTGGGTCCTCCTTCCTCCCTTAGAATTTTACTCTGATGGCTTTCCCTCCTCATGTGAAATCTTCCCTTCTTCAAGTCTCTTCAGTGTTTCTTTCATGTGGGAATTGCACCACTGAAGTCGTAGAATCATAGAATGGCCTGGGTTGAAAAGGACCACAATGATCATCTAGTTTCAACCTCCCTGCTATGTGCAGGGTCGCCAACCACCAGACCAGGCTGCCTTGGTCTGGAGAAGTCACAGAAGGGAGACATGAAGCTCCTACTTGACGAGTGTTAATAACTGTAGAAGTCAGGATGCTGAAAGCTGCCTTTTTGAAAGGAGACAGTGCTTAGACCTCTGCTCCAGCAAGGGGCTCTTGAACTACTTCTCGTGTCAAACATTTCCCTTTTGCAGAAGGTATGATAGGCACACGTCTGCAGGTTTTCTGTGGCATATTTTCATCTTGTTATTATTGTTGTCTTTTTCCATAGTAGGCACAACAATTTAACCTTGTGCATTTAAGTAAATCTAATTTAATTTGCTAGAGCAATGAAATGATGCTAGGTGAAAGGCAAGTTTAGAAACAGAACTAAGCATTTGTTTTGTTTGTATGCGTCCTGGCATTGCTCTTAAATTATTGTGGTGGCTTTGAAGTCTTAGTTTGTTATGTGTTTTTTTTTAGCATGGTAGCTATGGGAAACTCAGAAGGAAAGTTAATTTCCAAAGTTACCCCTCGGCCCTTTCTTTTGTAAGTTTTATGTGCTGATTTCTTTAGTTCCAGATGTCTCTTACAGAATTATTGGTCAAGCAACATGCTGTAGGGGTTTGTGTGTTTTATACAAACAGCATGGAAAAAGATGTACATTTCCTTCTGAGATTAATTTTATCTGTATTGGTGACTGTTAGTTCCGCATGGCTGCAGTGACACTAACTTCTGGACCTGCTGGTTAACTGAAAGGTCTGTTCGTAGTCTGACTGTACTTTCTTTCAAAAAACTGGTGACGTGGGCATAGGTTGCTTTCAAGTCTTCTCATTGGTAACTTAGCAGATTTCCCTGCGTATCTTACTGAGTTGCTTTGCCATATCATGCTGTAGAACAAGCTTGAATTCAGCAGTATAGTCTGTGGCTAGAATCAAAGAGAAAATTTAATTGAAACTCTAATGTACGTGTTTATTTTAAAAGACTCATACAGGCTACTCCTTTTTGTTCCCATGGAAGCACCAAACATTCAGTTTTATTTAGCTGTCGAGCACTCTATACATCGCAAAATACTGTCTTCCCCGTGTGTGTGCCTACTTTCTATTCAGGACACATACGAAGCTGGTAGCGAAACTCACGTTTCCTTATTGTTTTGATTTGCTTTTAAAGAAGCACTTCTAATTTTGTGTATTTCTTTGTTCGATCTACTCCGGCTGTGCCATATATGCGTGTGTGTATATATAGATACAGTTATATATAGATTTAAGTAATCCTTCTGTTTACTCTAGCACTGGTGTCTTTGTCTGGCGTCAGCACTGTTGCCATCAACGACAGATTGGAGTTGTTTGGGGGATGGGAGTGCAGAGTCAGCTGGTCTGTATTTAATCTTATTTCTGTAGGCTTGATCCGTACTGGAGGCAGCTGCCAGTGCCTGATCCTGTATTAATTTCTGCATGGTGGTCAGCAACCTCCTAGCTTTTTAATTCTTTCAGATGGTGCAAATGTAGAGTAAGGATGCTTTAGTATCTCTGGTTTGTGTGATGCAGTGCTCTGGTTAGTTACCTTGGGTGTGCCTGTGTGTTTTGTGCTCTCTCTGTGGCTGTCGGATGCACGCATATCTGATTGAGAGCTACATTCAGAGCATTCCACTTTTTAGAGCAGGCTTCCACTTGGGGTTCCATGGAGCCAGCTGGTTGATTCATGTTCATGGGTTTTGCTTCAGTTCGCTTTCTGGTGGAGATAAGAATATCCTTTCTTAAGGGTTTTGTTGTGGAAGGTGGTATGAGGAAATAAAACAAAAATTAATGGTCGTTTAGCTGGATGGGAACCGGTGTAGCCTACTGCTAGTGTAAACGTGGACGTGAAGGCTTGTATTGTTTCTATCTAGGAGCTTGGGCAGTTTGTTTTGGAGACTACAAGACAGCCCTTCTTAGTTTTTAATCCTATTTGTGGAACAGAAATCAGCTTTTTTAATTTCCAGTTAACTGTGCAGCTTTTATCCAGTTACTTACCCCCAAAAATTCAAAATTGTGTGAGATAATTAATTCTTCATAATTATCAGGTAGGAAAGCATTAGGCTCCTTTTGTAGAATAATTACACTGAAGCATGATGTGGATAATTAACAAGAGTGGTAAGTACTATTCAGTAGCAAACTAGGGAGTGGAACGCCGTGATTCTAACCTTGCTTCCTGGCTGTGTTTTCGTCTTGGTTTCAAAGATAACATCTAGTCACTTGTTGTCTTAGTAAGTGATCTTGTCCTGTTTCTACAGGAGTTTCATCTTTGAAATTTGTAGAACTCTGTAATAATAAAGAAACAATCAAACTGAGTACTTTAGATTTGCAAAATCTGTTTCCTGTCTGCTCTGACAGCCTGTTGCTACTGCATCTTTCTTAGAGAGACACTCATGTTTCTCAAACTATTTCCTGCTTTTACCACTAAGTTTTCAGTCAGACTGTGGTTCAGCGAACATTTCTTAGTATCAAAGCCAGTTTAGGTTGTTTCTCTTCCCAGCCTATTCACTTCTGCTTCCATGCTGCCATTTTAGTTCAGCTCATGGTGCCAAGACACTAAACTGTACCCAGATTAAATATAACTGTTTTTTGTGGGATGCAGTGTAGTGCCCCTGGGACAGTTATACCAGCATCTTTGAGGGGCCTGGGAGCTGGAGTGTGCAGCTAAGAGGGGAAAGAGAGAAGCAAGAGCTGTTTTTTGTAGCCGAGAAAAGAATGTCTGTGGGACCACATTTTCATCCTGCCAAGGAGTCACATCTGCTCTTACTTCAAAGCCTGTAACAGAACATTTTCTTTCCTTTTTCTTTTTTTTTCTAGAGAATATTGTATTGCTTGTAGATATACGTGGTGAAATATTCAATTTCTTTTAACTCCTTCCCTTCTCAACTAGTGGATGGAAAAGATGTCAGCATAGGTACTTGGGTTTTTAATGCCTTAGGCATTGGTGGTAGCTGTCTTTCACAGTGGTTGTCATTCTGATGACAGAGAGCTTATCATTGCAGGCAGTTACTTCCCCCAAAAAGTCACCTTTATTCCAGAATGGTGTTTTCAAGCCAACTACATGAATTAACTGTGTAAGTTACACTGCTGGTGTAGTAAGGTTGTGATTACTTAGATCTTTAATGTTCCCACCTATAGAAACTCTTGCTCCATAAAGCTTTGCACTTGATAAAGAGTAATGATGGAGATATCAGCTTTCATGATAGCTCTGGAAAAATTAAAATCCTTGAGTATCCTGTTGGCAAATTCTTAAATTGAAATCCTTACTTTGATAGAATTCCTTTAGGTCAAGATTGGGGTTTTCTATATGGTAGGCCTGGTTTATACAAGTACTGACATAATAAAATGGTCTGATGCTATCACTTCAGAGAAACCATGTAACTTCACTGTAGAGCTGTTTAGTTTTCTGGGGGAGCTGAAGAATCTGGCATTTTGCATTGAGAAGCCTGTGTGGGCAGAATATTTAACACAGCAGATAGGCTTGTGGGAAGTGGCATTCAAAGGCAGGGAACTAGGAGTCTTTAATCAGTAGAAAAGGGAAGCATTTTAAACGCTGTTAGCGTGGGCTGCTCAAGCTCAGCTCAGGTAGCATTTAAGACAGGATGAGAAAGCTCAGAAAGTGCACATGCAGCAGTAACAAAATCATTAATCACTTGAAATAAGCAGACGAATATGTGAACAGGGATATAGGTCGACATGAAAGCATGGAAAAGAAAAAGCAGAACTGAGACTGGGAAAAGTGAAATAATTCCTTCAAGAATAATGTGCTAGATAAGCAAGAAACCGAAAGTCAGTGGAGGCTGTGTGACTTATAGGGCAAGCAAGACATTGGTCTCCTGGCATAGCTGCCATGGTGCAGGTCAGCATCCAGTAGTGCAGCCAGCTGCAGGTGATGTGGGGACAGAGAGAGCTGCCTTGTGAGAAATGCTATCAGCTTGTGTGTGATCACTGGGCTACAGCAAGCTAAGGGCTGAGCATATAAATACGAAGAGCTAAAAATGGTACAAGACACCATAGGATGTTGGATGTGAATTTTTCACTGCCTTCAATGAAAATTCTGCATAGATAATTACTGTCCTTGCTTTTATCTTCTCTTTATGTGGAAAAATCTCTTCATGAGAACTTGTCTCCAAATAAGGAATTTTCTTGCATTTTGGTTTTGAGATTTTTGTTTTGTCCTTTTTTCTTTTTTTTCTGTTTTCATCTAATAAGAAAAGGATGAATTCCATAGTTGTTTTTTGATTGCTTCTTAATCTTCTCACAGAATACTATGAGCAAAGAAGAACAACTTGGATCAGACTTAACAGTGTATGACCTTCTTCTTATAAAATAGGAACAAGACCTCTGAGTTTTTGAGAGCCTATAAGGAAAATTGCTTACATCTTGAAGAGCTTTGGTCACAGAAAGCATGCAAAATGGTCTTTGTGTGCATATGAAGCCACAAATACAGTGAATAGCCAAGATGTTTTTACTATTTATCCTGCTTTTGGCAGCCCCTGAGGATGAAGGTCATTGCCTGCATTCATTCACATTTCTTCACCTAGTATATCCAAAATTAAAAGCCGATATCCATAGCAGGCAAGAACAAGTGGGAGGAAAAAAACCTTCTTTTAAAAGACCTAATAAGAATAATTGATGATGTCCCAGACTGCAGTATGACTTGGGTAGAGATCTTGGTATTCCTGAAACGTGAAGAAAAAACTACCTAATGCACTTGGAAAAAGGTGTCTGAACTGCTTTTGGCCAGTTTTTAGCTGTGGCTTCGCAGAAGTGGACTTAGGGATAAATTACTTCTGGAAATTGCTTCGAGGGAGAGGAGACTGTTTGGGAACAAACAGAACTGGCCAGTCAAGAAAATGTCAGCAATGCTTATCCTTGGTATGGTAACCAAACGCTGCTGCTGTGGTGTGCCTGCCTTTTAACCATTTGCAAAATGCTTTTTCACAACAGGGGGAAGTGAAGCTTGCCAGAAGTTGAAACTGAATGCTATAAAGGAAAGCACTGTTTTTTCTTTGTTGTTGTTTGTTTTTTTCCAGCGTGTGTGAAGTGGAAGGAGAAACTACTCAGAATTGTGTAAAAAAACTTGTTTCACATTTATTGTGCGGCAGCACAGTGACAAATTTGGAGTGTGGAGTTCAGATTTGAAAATGAGCTGGGAACTTCATTGTTGTGGGCTGAGAATTAGTTTCTTAATAAATCTTCCTGTCTAATTCATAAATGAATGTTTGGTGCTTTCTTCACAGAGACTCTTCCTCTTGATGTAGGTTTATTATTGCTATAAACAGCTTACAGTTATATTGTTTTGGGTTTTTTTTTTCCCATCATCAGAGACTTATTGTCATCTTTCTGAGACAGTAGCTGCAGATGTAGCACAAGTTGTATTGTTTTTAAAGTAAATTTTGAGGTAACAGATAGAATCCAGATTGACTAGAAATAAGGGGATTCTGTTTCCCTGTCCACCAAAGGTAATTAGTATGCTTCTCAACAGGACAAAACTTTCTCAGCCATCTTCTTTCTTATCTCAATATTTGGCTGGAAATAACAGCTTTGGTAAAAGCAGTAGCCTACATACCCATTTTATTCCATGGCTTCTCTTTACATGATTACCATGATACCAACTGGTGCCGGCGCTGTCGCTTCTCACAGTGGTGCCTCTCAACAAATAACCGATGAGAAACTACATCTTTCATGCAACTGCAGTGGCATTACTAGCAACAGCTACCATATTCTGTGCTCAAATTCAGCCTCTGCAGTTAAAAGCTGTGGGTAGCAGACTTCTGTCCACTGCCTATGCCCAGACTCTCTAAAGCTCATTCTTAGATCTAGGACTATGTAATATTGTCGCTCGGAGAATTTTTAAGCCAGTTGCTGTGGAATAGTTGGTAAGGTTGGTAAGTTAATGGCGTTACGTGCGATTAGCAAAGCATAATGTAAAATGTATGCTTCAGAGGTTCATTAGGTAATTCAGAGAATAGAATTATAATTTTTTTTTTTATTAAATTATTTTGATTGTTAATGTCAGGATCTGTGGGTTTATGAACCGCTTTGTGCTTCAAATAGAGATTGATGCACGCTAAACTGTAATCCACTCATCCATCATAAAGCTTCTGCTAGAAATATATTTAATTTCCAAAGAGAAGGATTCATTATATATCTCCAGAGAAATTAATTTTTAAGTGTTACTGTGTGCAGTGAATTATCAGAGAGATTCTCAGGCATGTGAGGAAGCAGCTGTTTCTAGTATGCAGCTATAGAGGTAACGAGTAATTTCCATGGACAATACAGAAGTAGAAGGAATTGTCTTTGTGACCCAAAAGTCAACAAGTGTGGGTTCAGTTCATTGCCCTGCCAGAGTTTTGCTTTATAACCTGCAGCAGGAGATGTTTTTTCAGCATAGATTATTGGGGTTTGTCAAGGAATATTCAGTGTGAGTTGCGTAATTTGCAGCAGGTTTGTCCTTTAAGCCTGTTACCTAGTTGTGGGTTCCCACAAAGTTTGCTTCAGTGCAATCTAAGTGGCCTGTGCCACCTGAGCTCTAAGCCTGTTCTCATGATGCTGGGCCCTCTGCAGGTGGTGTTAGTAGTTTTAATGAAGACCTCTGGTTGAAATGGCCTCACACCAAATAAATCTGACTCTTCCAGAAATGCACATGGACCTCTAATGTATGTTTCCTCTTGAGTTCTGGCAATGCAGCACACTCTGGGGATGTGCCCTTAAAGAAGAAGCACTGAAATTGAAGCATCTCTTTGGAGTACATTGCAGGGGGATTGAGCTCAGTGGTCTCCAGAGGTCCCTTTCAACCTCTATGGTTCTATGATTCTGATAGCCTCTCAAGCACTGCTGCCCTGCCTCTATCAACACAAAATGGTGGAAATGGCAGGACAGAAGCTTTCCCTGTCCCTCTCTTGACAAACAGATGCCAGAATTGAAGTTTCTTCTTACACTGTTGAAAATACCCATTTTTTCAACAGTGAATGAGGTACAGAGGATAATTCTTTTATTAAGTCTGACAGTCAGTTGGCTGCTGATACAGGGCTTTGCAGTTTAACAATAAACTGCAGATGTTTGACATGGATATGTCAGGATACTTAGCTTTGGGTTAGGGTTTGCAGATGTTGTGTGTTTGGTAGAAGCTAAATTCACTCTCTGAGGAAGGAGAGAAGGGGCCCATAGCACCAAACACTGAGAAGTATGTCCTATATGTGATTAAAGCATCCTGACCAGTGAACTCATCCCTCTTGTTTGCTTGTTTTAAAAAAAGTGTTCACGTTAACAGTGTACCATTCCTGTGATGCAGTTTTAGAAACCATCATTTGTTATTGGTAGGTGAAGAAGTTCAGTACCTCCCAGGTGATTTTTTTCATCTTGTTTGAATGTCTCCCATTAGAGAGGAGTCCTGCACATGCTGCGTTTTAACTGCCTAGAGCATTGTTTATTCCATCAGAGTAGCACTCATGAAGTGAGGGTATCCTTATGCATGCAAAACCAATTTCTTGCTTCAAAATTGGGCTTACTAAAGAGGATTTTTGGCAGATTGGTCCAAGCGTTTCACCTCCCTGAACTGTTTTGAATCCTCTTTAAAAGATGTGGTGCAGGGATATATGTTAGCTGTTATTTTGTCTTGTCTTTAAAGCAATGACAGTAAGGCTGTCAGTTTTGAACTTCGAGGTCGTGCAAAATGGATGAGGTTGGCTAGTTTGTCTAAACACAATGCTTACAGCTGCATTTCATTGGATACATTTGATGGCTGACACTTGCGTGACAGACTGGCTTGTTCATTTTCAGAGAGTAGTAACTGATTACATTTTCTCTTGGCTGTGGTTCAGCTAAAGTTGCATCGTCCTATGCATTGTTTTGTTATCTCAGCTGCTAAGTAATTACTTTGGAAACCAACTCTTATAGTTTTTTTTCTTTTCAGGACTTGTGTACATTAGGGAAGAACTGAAGCAACACTAGTTACTACTTTTTATTACTAACAGAGAGGTTTTCTGTATTTTCCAGGATCTTCGTCCCTTGAAGTAATTGGCAGCAACCTAAATGAGTGAATCTGGGCAGTCTGGACTCACCACAGATTTGAATAATATTTTAGAAGTTAAAATAAAATATGATTGGGTAATTTACATGTCTTGGTGTTTCTGTTGTCTAGGGAGACAGCAGCAGCTGGAAGCTGAGCAGCAAGAAATGTACGTGGAGGCTGATCAAGACCTTTACAGAAACATGAAGCGTTCTGTGGAGCCACCTGCAGAAAGACCTGGGGAGAGAAGAATGGCAGAAATGGAGAAACTGTACGGTGATGAAGCTGCCAAAATCCTAGCTATGGAGACTGCCATGCAGCTTATCTTTGATAGAAACTGTGACAAAAAACAGCCCAAATACTGGCCAATTATTCCCCTCAAGCTATGAGTACCTGGACTGTGCTCTGACCTGGCACAGAGCTGTAGGGACAGTTGCCTCAAGCTGTGCTGCTGGAAGATTCAACTGCACATGTCATTTTTGGATGGGTTTTAGGGCAGGATCCAGCAAGGACAAAGTGATTTTTTTGCCCTGTGTTCCTTTAACATCATCTGTTGTGATGGTCAGAGTTCATTTATATAAATACCATTGCCAATTAGTAAAAGGGAGAGGTAGTAATGTAACTGTCTGAAGTCTGTTTCACTCATTTGATCTCAGCCTGCCTTGACCATGCAGGTGAGAAATGTGACAGTATCTAGACCTAATGAACTGGAAAAAATGAACAGCATTACAAAATGAAAAAGACTATACAAATTGTCAGCTCTTTCTATTTAGGAAACTAAGTAGTCTTATTCTTTAGTCTTATTTAATATAGCAGCGTTTGGATCCGGCTTAATGCAACACAGCTTGAAGTGCTGTGTCTCCTAATCTTTTGATTTTCCTTTTTTTTTCTTTGAGAGCCAGGAGCCCACTGGCCAAGACACAACATATCAAATTACTGTAGCCTGGCCATTTGAATTCTTTTTTCAAATGCGTATAATAAAGCAGGAAGTTTTTCTTCAAGACCGATAGTTATCTGGCAGGAGTTCTACTCTAACATAAAATTAGATAGGAAAATGTTTTAATGAGGGAGGTGGGGAGTTTGGGGAAGAAACTTGATGTGGCCCTGTCTGTTAGAGATCTGTCTAGCAAAGGAGATCCTTAAGAGGACAAAATGCTTTTTGGGTAAATGCCAACAATTATTTTTGCCATTCTAATAATAACATCTTATTGGTTTGAAGCTTGAAGGAAGATATATCAGTCTTTAACTGTGAAACACTGCTGTAACATACCGCAGTGTGCTGAAGATCTGTAGTTTGTGTTAAGCACTATTATCATGGCAGAGCAAGAGAACAGCATACTGTTTTAGATATGACAAACATTTGTGTGCCTTTTTTCACAGCAGAGAATGTCACAACTGAAATTAACTTCTCATGCCCATTGTGCTTGTGTTCTCTGCTACAGTCAGCTGAATCAAACCAAATCTAAGGTGCAGTTTTGGAGATTTGTTTTCCCTAGTAGTTACCATGTTTTTGTAAATCAGCATTTTGACTTCAGTTCTACCTCCTTCACTCCTCATTAGATGTGAAGAGATGAGTTAAACACTGAAATTAAAATCCCCCAGTGTTCAAGACTTGTTACAGATGTGATTGATATGAATAACTTAGGCTTGACACACGAGGGAGGCGTGTTCTGAATTACAGCCCTGCATTTGTCTTCACTGTTGTTTTTTCTTGGATTTTGTCAGAAATCTGGTGTGTTGTATGGACTTCCTTGTTGACCAAATAAATGTTCTTAATGACATACTGTAATTTGTTTAAAACAAAAACATACAGGCAAAACTTCCATACTTCTGCACTCCAGTTCTCAGATCTAAAGCCTTCTTTTGCTGCTGTATCGGTTAGAGAGAGTTGCATTAAAATTAGTCACAGTTTTAACATAGTAAGAAGCACAAAGAGTGCTGACAGAACTTTCATAGGAATGCTGATCAGTACCATACCACAGAGTGTGGTACAAAATGAATGGGAGAGCTGTTGTATCTGCTGGGGGAAAACTGTGTCCCAGTCATATGCATAGATTTCTCTTTTTCTCTTGGAAATATTTCCAGTGTGTTGGTGATGTCTCCCCTGTGCAGTTCACTGAAGAAGAAAGAAGGGATGCATAGGACTGGGCTGTTTTTTATTTCAACCCAGTTCTTAAGATGGATGTTTCTGGTTCTGCTAGCAGAACCTGATCTCCTAAAGTAGTTGTAGAGACCCTACAAGACAAACATTGAATTCCTTTCTCACTTCAGATAAAATATACAAGAACTTTCCGTGCCTTTGTTTCTTGTAACTGTTTCTAAGAGGTTTTAACATGTGCTGTGAGGTTGGAAGTAGAGAGATCTGGATAAAATAAAAAAGTTCCCTAAGAACTATGCACTAAGATTGAGCGAGAGAAGTCCACTGTTGCAGACAGTGTTGCTGCCAAATAATTTCTTCCTGCTCCCAGATTTCAGAAGACAGGCAGTTACTGGTGAGCTGTATTTTGCTGGTTATTCAGTGGAACCTGGAGATTTTGCGTTAAGTTTATTTCATCTCCTGTGTCTTTTTAAAGTTCTAAGAAATATCTCAGAGAAGCGTCATCGTGAAAGCAAGGTAATTGCAACTCAAAAATGCACATAGAGTCAGAATGTCTGTAACACTCTTCACTCCTGCACTCTGCATTCACTCCTACTACTCCTGTAGTATTATGCTGAAATCTTCAAGTGACAGACCATGTACTTCTTTTTTTATTTTATTCCCCAGTGATGATGGTATGTCAACCTCATGAATAGAATGCAGCAGTGATGCTGCAAACTTGATTTTCCTTCTCCAGACCATCACAGTGTGACTTTCATTTACACCAACTGCTTGTACAGTCCTGCTGAAAGGAAGTTCTTCATGGTGGTAATAGTTGTCTTGAGCTTTTGTCAACTCTGACAGAAAAAAAAAATGAATCTTGCAGTTACATACGATGTGCTACATGCAAATATGCAAGCTGCCTCATCTTCAGAAGCTTGTGGTTGGTTGAAGATGCTTTTGAAGGAGAAAAATGGAAATTCATCTCTTTTACTGTATGCATTCTTAAAAAAAAAAAAAAAAAAAAAACAACTTTAAGAACTGGCACAGTATAAATTAAACATAAAAAGGAAGCAATGACCGCGTTTCCTACCAAAAGAAAAACTACTTACACTTACTTATACAGTGATGACATTGTCAAGGACACCTGTCCTTGTAGAATTATTTCCTTGTAAAGCAGCTGATGGTTTAGTATGCCTGTGTATAGGCAAACAGAGGAGATTAAACAATTTTGACCAAAATAACTTTTCATCAAAATTATTGGTAAGTATTCATCTTTGTTATTAGTAGCCCTGTTTAATGGTTAGCTGCAAATATCACAGAAGGATCTACAATGTAGAGCAACTTAAATTTCTCTAACAGCTTTAATGAAGGATAAATACTTACAGAATGCACAGTGGATTTTTTCTTTCTTATGGCTTTTTGCAGAAGCTTCTCAGTCAGTATATGAAATAATTTCAAATATTGACATCTTCATCTGTTGTTACATTTGTCGGAGCACAACTCATTGAATAGAAATTGAGAAAAGCAAGATACTTTAATTCAGCTGCTTAATCCTGGCTTTTTAAGTGATATTTGGCAGGCTGGTCTGAAAGAATTACAGATTACTGACCAAAATGTGAAATACAGTCTATCTAAAGGAAGCATCAAGAACTCTATTTTCCTTCTATTTTCTTAAAACAGTGAGTTAACTGGAAAATATACTGCTTGATAAATAATACATTCTTGCTATGGAGAAATTTTGTATAACCTGCTATCTTGTCTCCTGCGGTCATGCCTGGAAGGTCCAAAGGAAAAAAAAACAAAACATGGACTTTCTCTTATGTAGAGTGGCAGCCTCTAAAGGAGTCTCAGTCACTCCTGAAGGGTGATTACACTTAAAGTATGAAGCTCCACACCTCTATGTTCTTGTTCTTATGTGGCTGGAATTGCTGAGCTGTTGCACAGGTGATGTGCAATGGAGCTTTGAGTACGTGAGGGACTGTGGCTTTGGTATTCAGGTATTCTCTTGGGGACCTGGCTATTGTAGAATTGGCTGGGCTCAGTCCATGCTTCGAAGTAGGTGAGTGCACGTGCCTCAGCTTCAGCTATCAGTTCCAGCAGGGCAGGAGTTTCTGTTATTGTCCCCATGACTGGTGTTTACACCCATCCTAAAGAAATATTGTTGTGAGGAGGAAAGGAAAATAAGAACAGGAAGGGTTGATAGAACTGCTTTCCAAATAGAGGTCCTGACACATCCTCCTTTTTGATTTTTAAACACTGTTTTGAATAAAGATAACAATTTACCAAAGTCTTGGTTCAAAAAAGCTGTGAGACAAAAGTCTACAAAGGGCTGTTAAACACGAAGTTGAACCACTGTCCCCGGATCTCCCTAAGCTATACCTTACTGGATCTTGGGAAGGGATAAAAAATAGTTTTATTCGTGGACTTTCCTTATACTGTCATCTACACAGCTGCCATTGGATGATTGTATAGGAGACCTCTGATCTGTTTATGGCAATTTACGGAATTTTTTTATGTGCTGCTTATACTGAAGATCAGGAGTGAAATACCAGTCCTGAGGTTCCTTTTTCAGCTGTCCCACGCATCTTTTTTGTAGCTACAGAAGTCACTCCGTGGCTCAGCTCCACCAAAGCATTCTGCCACCTGGATCTGCAAGCAGCTCTCAATTGTCTGATCACTCCCTAACTAAGAAGCTCAGTCGTAAGAGCCCTTCTGCTAAGCTGTTTACAGCTTATCTGTAGGTTTGCAGGAAACACTCGCTTGTGCAATCAGATGAGCAGATCTGTAGAGGTGACGAACTCCACAGATGCATGCATTTGTAGATTTTGCCATCACAAAAAGAGCGTACACGAATACTATGTAGTATAGCCTGCACAGACTTTTCCTGCTTAGTGCACTCCTCTTGCACTACTTTCATTAGGCATGTTGGGCTGGCTTTCTCTGGTATATTTTTCTCATATAGGAAAATGTGTTTTTTCTTCCATGCTGAATATAAAAGATTGGCAAAACCACAGAAAGCTTTATCCTAGGATTTCTAATTATTTTCTGCATTGCTGCTTTATGTGTAATAGTTACAACTCTACAGGCTTGCAGATGCTATGCCAAAGGAGCATGTTTACATGGTTGAGGTTTATCCCCACTGGTTCAATGTAAACCACTGCAGGGATCAGAGGCCCAAGATTCAATCACACAACATTCTTTGGCTAGCCATATACAAGCACCCAGCAACAAAAAGTCCATGCCCTAGTAGGGGAGGTTCTCCAGCCCTCTGGTCATCTTCCTGGCCCTCATCTGGACCTGAGAGAAACTTTGTGAAACAAAGGAAAGAGGAAGAGAACATAGGTGACCTGAAAATGACCTGAAAGTGAGAGAAACTCTGGAAACTGTTTAGCTGGGTGCTCAGAGATCCGAAGCATGATGGACACTGGCAGAAAAATGCACTGCAGTGCACATCCATTTAATTCCAGGTAGCTTTGTGGGGATGGCAGCAGTGGGAGAGGCAGCGTAGGTGTTTTTCATAGACTGAGTCTGCATTCTAATGTTATTTCAAGCCCTGCAAAGTATGACTGCTTAAGCTGTTCTACAAAATTTAAAGGTTGCTCATATAAGAAGGATAAAGAAAATCCAATTTTATTTCTAGAAACCAAGAAATGAAAATAATACTGTAAAATCGTCAAACACAATTTTTGACACTTTTTCTTCACAATTATTTTTATAAGTTTGTGCACCCTATTAGAGAAAGAAAGATACATTGTTCTTGACATTCTGTTTTATCTTCTCTAACATTATGGTGGTTTTACATCATTTCCCACTTCAAAATCCTGGCATGAAGGAAGTTAAACTATCTAAATAAAATTGTTCCATTACCACTCTTCAATATGATTTAAAGTTTCAACACTATAAACTATTGGCATGTTTTATTCCAGTAGGATGTGATAGCTTCTTGGGCTGAAGGGAACAATTCTTTTACACTGGTGGGGACTATCAAACTGCAGTCTATGCCTGGAATAACAATTTCCACAGTGTTAACACAAGCTACCAGTGCAGTTCATTGTTATCAATGTATTTACCAAGAAAAAAGTTTTAGCCATAGGCATGCCATAGAGATGGATTTAAATTTGCTGGTCTTGCATAATGCAGGTAACACTGAGACTAAAAGAGCTATTGAAGGCACCAGACTACACTAAGGCAGCTCATTTTCCCCTTCCAAACAAGATTTAACTGCTGTTGACGGGGGAAATATAGGACGTTCTCCTAGTGAAAGTCTGCATATTAAAAAAGCTTGTGAAGGGCAAATAACTAATCTCTTTAGATGTACTCTATAGAAGAACTCTGCACTCCAGAGATACTTGTTTTGGCTCTCACATTGCAGTTCTAGATGACATGAAAATGGATCTTCTCAACAGAACAAGCAAAGGAGTGTGCACTGAACATTTATTTTGTCAGTAATTTTCTTTATCGCCTCTGGTGGTAGAGGAGATTGGTTCTGGAGTAAGGAGTCTCTCTGTCACAGCACAGCTGTGCTCTCTGGAGCGTTCCTGAAATGAATTCAAAACCTGGTGCTGATGAAGCTGCAGGGCTTCTCAAAGAAGGTGTCATGGAAGGACTTCAGGTGTGCTCCTGCAACACATGGGGCAGTGAAATCAGAATGGGACCAGAAATGCACCATTGCACTGCTGGGACCTAGCTCTGTGGCACAGCAGTGCAAATAGATACTTCACAACACACATAGGAAGACTGAGAGAGCTGGGGCTCCTCAACCTGGAGAAGAGAATGCTCTGGGGGGATGTTATACTGGCCTTCCAGTACCTGAAGAGGGTCTACAGGAAAACTGGGAAGGGACTTTTTATAAGCGCATGTAGTGACAGGATGAGGGAAAATGATTTTAGACTGGAAGAGGGTAGATTCAGACTAGATATCAGGAAGATATTCTTTACTGTGAGAGTGGTGAGACACTGGAACAGGTTGTCCAGTTGAGGTTGTGGGTACCCCCTCCATGGAGGCATTCATGGCCAGGCTGGACGGGGCTGTGAGCAACCCGGTATAGTGGGAGATGTCCCTGCCTATAGCAGGGGGTTGGAACGAGGTGATCTTAAAAGTCCCTTCCAGTCCAAGCCATTCTATGATTTTTCTTGATCCCACCTCATTTGTCTCCCTCCACCCCGAAACACACTCTCAGCAGCCTCATTGTGCTTTCTCTTCTCTCAGCTCCTATCTGTCTCCTACACTTAAGGAATGAAAGGTTACCCAGACACTTGCCAGAATGAGGCAAATGAGGAGTTCTAGTCTAGATGCCTAGAAAAGAGCTGGTGCCTCCAGCAGCATCAATGTTGCCAGAGGAAGGTGCCAGGCCCCTTACCACAGGTGCCCTTGGTACCTCTCAGCAGCTCCAGCCCAGAGCTGGCCAAGGGAGGAAGGATCGCTCTCTCTTCTTTTCCCAGACAAACCACAAAGCTCCCTTCCTGCTGAGCCACTGGTGGGAAGAGGATCACTGCCAACTCCTCTCTGGGCAGGCTTCAGTCAACCACCTCCAGTAAATATCCCTGCTTGTTTTAACTACTGACCAAAGCCTTTCTAAAGTAGCAGTGCAATGAAGCCACCAAGATCCTGTTGAGCACCGGGGAAGCTTTTGAAAGGCTTTTCCCCTTCGTGGGAGGAACTACTGGATACAGAGCCTGGGCTTCACAATCCATCTGTTCAATTTATAGTGTGTCTCAACAGTACATCTCTGTCAACTCCATCTCTCTGGTGGAAAGGCATAACTGTGATTTAAGAGCTCAGCCATTTGAAAGACCAACCAGGCAACCGTGATCTATTCCCACCCTGCAAATGAGGATGTTGCTAAGGCAGTTTCTCAATTCGAGAATCATTTTATCTCTTTTCTTCCTTCTTTTCAGCCCTCTTTGCCAGCTGGCATCCTGTTTTCTACTTTTCCAGCAGGCACCACTTCAGCTCAGCATGATCCCGAGGAGGGGGAGCAGCAGCCTATTTAGAGCTTAAAACCCATGAGGATTTACTGGCTGGAACCCCAGAGAGCAACCGGGGAAGAGGCAAATGAGGGCACTTGGCCAGATCATCTCTGAAATGCTACTGTTAAAGGAACCTGACATGCATGTGAAGGAAACACCAAATATGCCAAAGGCAGCACATGTAACATGCAGATAATAGCATAAAGTTATGTGACCTATCTCAATACCACTCATAACCATGGGCAATTCCAGTATTTGCTGTTCAGATATCTTCTGAATAGGTCACATCTGTAATATAGCAAAACTCCCACAAGCTGCAAGGACCAAGATTTAGTGTTAGCCCCAGCTAAAATGAGAAGTTTCTCCTGCACACAAAAAGGTATAAACTCAGGAATAAATGCAATCCAAAAAGGCATTAGGTAGAGACATTGATAATTTTGCTTGTACAAAAAATAATAACAGAAACGAAATTATCCCATATATACAGAAGCTCTGGGTGTTCAGGATTGGTTAGTCATTATTCTCTTGGCATGTTCAGTCTGCAGCTGCATTTCTGTCTTACAAATCCAATTCAATCAAGAGAACTGAAACATCATTAGTGAACCCACTGATTTATCCACTGGTGAAGAGCTGATATGGGCGTCTGTTCCTGCTGCTAATAAATTCTTTACATAGCAGCAGCACTTGTTTTCTGGATATCTCACTTTATTCTAGTGGATGCAGCTTTCTAGCTTTGCTGCTGAGATTTGTAAGCTCTGCAACATGAAGTCCCAAGACTGTGGGTCTGGTGGGGAAAGGGAAAGCCACTGGGTCAGAGCTTGTCCCTAGTCAGAACAGAGATGTGGCTACATTGTCTGCAGGTAGAGCAGCAGTTGGTGCCACAGAAACTGCTGCATTAAGACCTTTTTCTATCCATTTCTGCTGCCTCTGTTGTGATAGGACAAGGGGAAATGTTTTCAAACTAAAAGAGGGGAGATTTAAATTGGACATAAGGAAGAGGTTTTTTACAATAAGGGTGGTGAGGCACAGGCACAGGTTGCCCAGAGAGGTGGTGGAAGCCATGCCTGGAGACACTCAAGGTCAGGCTGGATGGGGCTCTAAGCACTCTGAGCTGTGGATGTCTCTCTTCATTGCAGGGGTCCATCTGTTGGACCACCCCTGCAATGAAGAGAGACATCCACAGCTCAGATGACCTTTAAGGGTCCCTTCCAACTCAAAAGATTCTATGATTCTGTGATTCTAAGTTATTACCTTAAAGTATGGGAGGCCAGAGCTGATGTTGTAGGCTGATGGTTTAGAAACTTTTCAGTTTAGCCTGAATTGAATTTAAAATAAAGTGTACAAGAAGTAAGAATCCAAACCCCCATATGACAGTAGCCCAGTAATATATATAATATAATATATAATTATATAACTCTAATTAAAAGTTCTATTACATTCCTCTCTTGAAGTTGTGTTATTTTTCTTCTCGCTGTATGTGATATCCAAAATAACAGGAATCAGATAACAAGCATCCTAAGACAGATCTATGTTTCAAAAGTACAACCTCTACAACCTATCTTCTTTATGCTACAAAAGAAAGGCAAAATGATAACTAATGTAAGATACTTGACATGTTTATTTATTTTTTAGTCTGTCAAATTGGATAATGTGTGTGTACAAGTGATTAGTGAGTCCTACTTTTTTATTTTTAATCATGTGCTCACACATTTGCAAAAAAATCAATGTCTAGATTGAAAATGGGACGAAAATGTTTATGTTTAAAATAGGTGTTTGGATAATTTTTAAAAAAATATTTATTAGTCTGGAGCATGAGATTTCAAACTAACTCTCTGAAACCAAGATTTAACATCAAACTTGATCTCATTGTTATTTTTCAAGTTCTTCCATTGCACTCTCATCCTTGTTGGGCTTTCCTGGAGGGCTGTCATTCATCTGATCAGAATTGCACTTATTATTATTATTATTATTATTATTATTATTATTATTATTATTATTATTTCTGAATGTCACATTTCTGGCAATTTTAAGGCGTTTGGCTGGCTATGAAGTCAGAAGGAGGCTAAATGTTTCCATTATGTCAGCAGACCTGAAACCACACTTTCATTCTAAAACCACACTTCATAGTCTGGCATAGAAGGCTAGATTAGATGGGGCCCTGGGCAGACTGATCTAGGTGGCAGGGGAATGGAACTGGATGGGCTTTAAGGTCCCTTCCAACCCAAGCCATTCTGTAATTCTGTGGTTCTATGATTCTATGAGTTTGCAACTCATTCTCATTTGTTAACTACTGGTGAAGAATCTGCAGGACTGCAGCAGCCCAGGCCATCCATCCCTTGCAGTCCCTTTGCACTGTGCTGTTGGGCACACTCAATCAGCTGTACTGCTGCTGTTGAATCACTCCCATCTTTTCTCCTGCATATCACATTTTTGCCACAAACCACAGCTCTGAGGACAGCTTTTTGGAAGAACTGGACTGTGCAATGCAAGAACAGTAGTACAGAAGCAATAAAACAGTGGGTAAAAACAAAAAACCAAAACAATTACAAAATCCTAAACCAGCATTATGAAATGTGTAATAGTGAAAAACTAAAGCTGGGTAGCCCACTATGAAAGAATTTAACTCAGCTTTCTGACACCGTTTAGGTCTAAGGCACCACTGATGTTTACAGAGAAGAATTAAAACCTTCTGTAGTAAGTTATGAGCTTTTCCCTATTGACAGAAGTGAAAAAAAAACAAAAAACAAAAAACAAAAAAGAACTAAAATGAAATCAGCTGGCTGTTACTCAACCTTCACTGTCCAACTGGATCCAGGAGAAGTGTTAAAATGAGTTCTGCAATTTTCCTTCCGTGCTCTTTGAGTCAGTTTGAAAAAAAAAAAAAACAAGAAGGCACCTGAGAATGTTCTTAAATGCTCTCTCTCTGCAAGTGCCATCAAAGGAGTTTTCTACTTTGGAAAAAGAGAGAGAGCCTTGTCTCAAAATGTGCTTTTGCCAGGAGTCCTGTCCTGATTAGGCTGCCTTAGAGAGATTTCTTGGGTGGGTGCCATGCTGAAGTTGTTGGATGGCAGCCATGTGTTCAACACTCCTGAAATAAAGTCTATTCCGTTAATTTGCAACTCAACATAAAACTTAGGGTAAGTCTATTGATACTGCTGGAGGGTGTGGCTGTTGTACATATGTATGCAATTATTTTCAGGATATTGCAATGAGCACATATATGCTCACACAGAAGTTACTCTGAAGTTGAATACTGACGTTGTATGGGTATGCATATTCCCTCGTCTGGTTTTTCCATTTGCAAACTATTCCACATTTAGATCTTCCCTCTGGTACTAATCAAAGTGTTGGATAACTCATACATCTGAGTCAGCTCCTCCTAAAGACAGTAGAGTGGCCCCTCCAGCCCACAGGATCCTTACTTCACAACACAGCAATAATGTGACAAAGCACTCCAATAAATGTTTACACCCAAGTCTGTTAGATCAAACCTTACATCTTCGGCCAAGCTCAAATGCATTTCTGAACCTAAACGTATTAAAATGAAGCCTGTGGAAGGATGCCTTTACTGGGATCATTCTACCGTGAGAAGGCCAGATTTTTTTCTCCTCCTTTGGAGGAGGGGTTGTCAAGGTTTTCCATCCACATTTCACAGATTCATAAAGGGAGGACGAAAGCAGGTGGGCTCCAGTTTTGAGGAAATTCATACCAGCTTGTGTTTGTTCTGTATAACAGACTTCAGTCTTCAGAGATCTTTTCACTCACAAGCTTCCCACTCCGTGTAATGCTTTACTAAGACCATCCACCCACTTTCAGACCTCACATTACCTCTTTCATGGCTCCCTACCAGCTAAAAAGCGCAGAGAGGTGAAGGTATAGAAGCAAGTGTGTGCATTCAGAATATGAAATACCATGGCTGATTCTTCTGTCCTCTTTCTGGTGCTTTCTCTAAACTCAGATCTCTCATAGAATCATAGAATCAATTAACATTGGAAAAGCCCTCTAAGATTATCTAGTCCAACCACCAGCCCATCACACCATGTCCACTAATCACGTCCCTCAGTGCCACATCCACACGGTTCCTGAACACCTCCAGGGACGGTGACTCCACCACCTCCCTGGGCAGCCTGTGCCACAGAACACCCATGCACATAAGAGCAAAATACAGAGCAAGTAAGGCCCAGCATGCAGAGCCATTAAATGAAAGATGACTCCTGAGTTGCCAGAAGTCCTGATCAAAGCATTATCCTTCATTTACAATACCTTCTATTTATTTTCTTTAAAATCACTAAGTGACACTAGCTATTTCACAATCAACTTGGGCTGTATGAAACAGAGAAGTCTATCTTTTAACACTAAGGATGTATTTAGCACTCTGTAATTAACACCAAAGTGGTAATCACTAATTTTCAGACAAAATTAACAGCAGTTCATTGGGAAAAATTATGCATTCTGTTGAATATATAATTATATCTATTCTAAAGTAATCACTGCTGATATTTACATATTGAGGTTGCTGAAAATGTGACCTACTTGGTAATAAGAAACAGTTTTGATTTTGAAGAACATCTATTCCATATGCTATTGTACGTGAATGTTAATTTCCAGTAGAGGACTTCTATGTGCTAGCTAAACTACCAAACCACTTCTTGCTTTTCATCTTTCCTTTTCCCTCTTTTTCCCCAGACCACACAGGGCCAATGATCTGAACCATTTTGCTCAGCATTTGGCTATATGAACTTTCTAAGCTGCTCTGTGTAGCAAGCATTGAGAAGGGGCTTTGGTAGCAGCAGTGGGAGTCTAAAGCAGATCAACTTCACATAAAAGGTACAAAGGACACAGGAGAGCGTGAGTCATTCTCCTTAATCTACACCGAGATGCTGAGTTCAAAGCATGGAAAGGTCACTGCTCCATTGCACGCAGATGACAGTACGAAGAGATTCAATTGTCATCTATTTCTCTTTAACATCCATGGCTTCTGTAGCGCTGCTGTGAGCAGGAGATCACATGGGAGAGAAGGGCCCCAGCAGGCCTTGGCTGCGAGGGAATCTCTTGAGCTCAGGACAGAGAGGAGTGCCAAATTCATAGGGGAAGGCCACAGAGAACACAGAGAACTAAAATCGGATGTTAGCACTTCTGCTTCCCTTAACCCCAAAATATATTGGTGATAGCATCAAAAGGGAAGCTGGCTCATAAGCCTCTGGTTTTACATGGTTTTGGAGATTTGCTGCGGTTTTGTAAAATCAAGTATAAGAGAGGCTCCCTATATACTCCAACCCTCTGGAAATTGGAAATGACTGCTGCCCATTGGCACGGCTGGTGCTGTAGTCAGAAGAAATATTCACAAGTAACCACTGAGTCCACTGTTAACAAACACAGAAATGTTTGCGGTTTGTTACCCGGGCTATGGAAAAGGTTTCAAGCACCCAGCATAGGCAATAAATTACATCAATCAGCACAGAATTGCAGCCTTCACTTTGCCCTTTACAGTTCTAGCTTGCAGCAGCACCAGGTCCTGCTGTTACCCCTTGGTGGCTGTGGGATTAACCAGGCTTCCAGAATAACTTCCCATGGAGGAGTTGTTTGGCCACCAGGGTTGGCTGAGAAGCCGCACACCTCTGCCTGTCTCTCTTTTCCTTTAAGCACTGGATAAAAGTGTGAGGGTGTAGAGCACAGTCCATGTAACCAGTAGCTATTTCTGCAGGCATCACAGTTCTGATGTGCTGTCCTGCAGAAGCCAAGTTTTCCTGCCCCCGTGGTCCTGCCTTCCTGGCCTCGCTGAGTGCTGTCCCTTCCTTTAGGTCGAGGGGCTGCAAGCCCCATACACCCCTCTGCCCCCCAGACTTGGGATCTGCAAGTGGAAATCCCCACTGACTGCAGAGCCGTGGCCAATATTTGGACAGCTGCTCTCTGCTGTGCTTTGGAGGGAAAATGAACAGCAGTCCTGGGGATGGCCCATCAAGGAAAGCAGGCCTCTCTCCTTAGCACATCTTATAGGAATGCTTCTTCCTCCCTGCTTTGCAGCAAGCCCACATACTCAGCAGCTGGCATTGGCTGTGTTGGTCAGCTTCTGGGATGCAAAATGGCCCTTGGCTTTCTGCAGGGCAGGGGTGCCCATGACCACAAGCACAGCCAGAACCAGAATCAGCTGCTCCTGATACTAAACTGAACACAGCAGGGTGTTGTTACCACTTGCCTTCAGCTCCTTCTGGATTTTATCCCTGCAGGTGTGCAAGAAATGTGTGGATGTGGCACTGAGGGACATAGTGGGCATGGTGGGGATGAGCTGGTGGTTGGACTAGATGATCTTACATGCATTTTCCAACCATAATGATTCAATGACTTCAGTGCTATTTAGTGCAACTCAGTGTCATTTCCATCATGATCTCCTTATTCAAGGCTGTGTAGCTCATCTGCTTTAGATCCCAAGAAGACTGGGAACAGCTTGCCAGTGACAAGCTTGGGTATGATATTTTCCTCTCTCTATAAAATGGCTTACTTCTGCTGGGAGGAGAGTTCAAGGTTTTGTGGAGACATTCAGTATTTAAAGAGGAGCTGTAAGAAAGAAAGGGACAGACTCTTTAGCAGAGTCTGTTGTGACAGGACAAGGGAAAACGGCTCCAAACTAAAAGAGGGAAGATTTAATCGGACATAAGGAAAAGCTTTTTTACAGTAAGGGTTGTAAGGCACTGGAATAAGTTGCCCAAAGAGATGGTGGATACTTGAGCTTGTAAGGGTCCCTTCCAACTCAAACCATTCTATGATTCAATGATTTGAATGACAAGGGTACTTATTCACCAGATCACAGAATCATAGAATCACTAAGGTTAGAAAAGACCAGTAAGATCACCTAGTCCAACTACCAACCCATCACACCGTGCCCACTAACCATGTCCCTCAGTGCCACATCTACACAGTCCTTGAACACCTCCAGGGACGGTGACTCCACCTCCTCCCTGGGCAGCCCGTGCCACTGCATCACTGCTCTTTATGAGAAGAAATGCTTCCTGATATCCAACCTGAACCTCCTTCTGAATTTAATGGTTGAATATGATGGCCAAACCCAGAACATCAGCATGGCTGGATGGAGCTCTGACCTTGCTGCTCTGCCTCACACCTGTTGGCATGGGGCAGAACTGGGCGACACGACGAGTTCTGCCTCCATCGCATCTGGCCGTGGAAGGGTTCCACGCGCCCGCAAACACTTCCAGCCCACTTCGTTGGTTCTTGGGGCTGCCCTCCCACTTCCCCCGGAGGAACCAAGACCCCACTCGCGCGGCCGGACCGCGGTTTCAGCAGCACTGCCCGGCGCTGTCGCGGGGCGGCGCTCCGCCTCCCTGCCCCGGGCCGAGCAGCGCCGAGCCGGGCCGGGCCCCCGGGCGGTGCGGGCGGGGCCGTCTCCGCCCCTCCGGCCGCGCCGCAGCTGCCCGAGGCGAGCGGAGCCCGGCAGTGTGCGCGCTGCGGCCGCTGCTCTCCGCCGCGCCTCCCGCCCAGCCCAGCCCAGCCCAGCCTAGCCCGGCTCAGCCCAGCCCAGCCCAGCCTAGCCCGGCTCAGCCCAGCCCAGCCCAGCCCAGCCCGGCACGGCGAACGCCCGCCTGCTCCCCGCAGCGCCCCGCACGGCTCGGGAGACCGGAGCCAGCCATGGGTAAGCGAGCCGGGCTGGAGGAGGGGGCAGGTGCGGGGGGCTCGCTGGCCTCAGCGCCCTTAGGGTCCTGGGAAGCGGTGCCGTCCCCGGCTCAGCCTCGCTTGGAGCTCGGGATCGGGCGGGGGTTTGGAGGCTTCTTCGGGCGTGCGGGAGGGGCTGAGTGCGGGCGCCGTCCGGCCGTCCCCGGTCTCCCCCCGAGCGGCAGCGCACGGAATGAATCGGAGCGCGGGGAAGTTGGGCGGGCGGGAAGCGCCGCGGTGCGCAGCGCTCAGCGCGTCCCTGTGTAACAGCGCGCCTCTGTGGCGCTGCCTCCGGTTTTAATTAAGAGGGGAGGAATAAAAGAGAATTTAATTGCCCAGCCGGGGGAAGCTGACAGAATTCCTACGGTTGCTACTTAGTTAAATTAATTCGCATCACCTCATTCCTTACTTTCTAACTGCTTATTAACCGGTTTGGGCTCTGGCTCCTGCGGCACTGTGGCCCCGTTCCTGAGCTCTGCCGAAGTTTCCAACACCCTTTAGATGTGTGTTACGGCACCGATTCTTCCCGCTGCTCAGCTGTGATACAGCAAGCGGCTGAATTATCTGTATGTATTGACAAGCGTGGGTTTTGTGTGTGCATTCCTGTAGTCACTTCTTAGACTGTTTCCACTGTAAACTTCTGAAATTGATATTAAATGAAGCTGTGAAGTTACAGCCACTCCCGCATCTGTTGTCCTTCTCTTAACATAGGCTTTTGCTTTGCTGCTGTGGATTGATGTCAGAGGGACCTCAGGATGGGGATGGGAGGAGGGGAGAGGGGGGGAAGAGTTTTGCAGTGTGTTGTTACTGAAAGAGAAGCCTTCTCTGGATCACAGCATCCTATTTGAGGTGTGAGAGTATGCATTTTGTTAGATAGCTTTGTCTGTGCAGTAACTGGCTCAGGTTTCAAAACCAAAAAGCTGCTCCAGGTCTTCAAAAGTGGTTCACTTGAAGAAGCCAATCTGTATTACTGTGCTGGAAACTCAGAAGAGCCCGAACACAGCCTCACGAGTCGTGGGCCATAGGTGTGCAGGCAGTGTACAGGTTGTACCCCAGTGGGTGCGTTGTCCTTCATGGAGCAACTGAGAAAAGAGGACTGGAAAGAAAGAAGCACCTATTGAACTCCTTGCTGGTGACAATGGCCCAAGGACCCGCGTCTGCCAGCTTCTTGGCTTAGCAGCACTGAGCCCATGGGTGGCTGTGCTGTGACCCACCGGGTGCAGGGACATCCTCAGATGGGATGTTGCAAACAGAGCTCACAGCAATGGAGCCTTTGTAGCAGCGAACTGGTCCATGGTGAATGCAGTGCGTTGTTGGTGTGTTGCGTAACAGCCTCACCATGGCCAGGGCTGTGGGACCAGGGCTGGTGTGCAGCCTCCCATCCCAATCACGAGGATGTGTTTGGCTGTTTCTAATTAGGACCCTTTGAATTGTCCTTACTTGTGCAAAACTTTTGTGTTAGGCTGGCCTGCCATGACTGATTTTTTTTTTTTTTCCTTTTTGGAGCTGCTGCCATGGAGTGCACTGGGCTATTGGCTCACTCAGCACTTTGGAAAAGTTGGGTTTGTTGTAGTTACTGACATTTATGGTTCACATTGATTCTAGGGTTGTCATTACTAACCACTATAGTGCTTTGTGCATCCTGTGCTACAACAGCCGCCTTGATATTGCAGTGCCTCACCTGGGAGGTGTGGCCAATGCTTTACAAAATGAACAAAAACTGCAAAACAGCTTCGTTCCAAAAACCTAGAAAAGCAGTACGTGAATGACTGTAATCCCATAGTTTTATAACTTTTCTTCTTTCTTCTCCACCGTACTGCCCTGTGTGCCTCCCCTTGGATGCTATGCCCATGACTGCTCTGTGACAACCACCAGCCTGTGGGGTCCCAGGGCTCCAGCAGCTTGGTGTGATTCTCCCCTATCCCAGCAATGGCCCATGCCCCGTGTGGACCATCTCTGTCAACTTCAGAAGTACCTTACATGCTCTTTCCACGTGTGGAACCAAGTCCTCACCTTGCTGTAAAGTGTCTTCACAGGAGGTTCAGATATTCCACAAGCTAGGCTTTCTTATTATAAGCAGCTGGGGGTAAATCCTGAGAGAAAATCAGCCCTCGTTCTTTCTGTCAACTATTCACTTTGTCCAGGCAGGAGCTGTAGTCTTTTGTGTGTCCCGGTAATAGTAAAATCTGATTAGTATTGGTCATTAAGGGTGGCTAGATTTCAATTACAAGGTCTTGTAGTCCGTATTCTATTAAATCTTGCACCTCTTAAATATATTTAACTGGAGAAGTGTAAAATTTTATACTGCCATCCTTTCCCTGTCTCCACGAGACCCGTTTAAGGCTACTGAAAAGTGATTAAATTTGCCTTCTTGATGTAAACTTTCCTGCCTGAGGAGGAAATGGAGAGGAAAATGTTGTGCATTTCAGCTGTTTCCCAGTGTCCTAAATAATTTGAGGTTTCACCCTATTTACAGATTCTCTCTTGTCCGTTTTCTAAGTGCGTGGTTCAGTGATACAGGACATCTGCTGTCCCCTCTGAGGATGATGATACATCAGGTGGATCTGGAAATGTCACATTTCCAAAATATACTCCTGGTTAAGGATTTCACCCCCTGGGGAGCTGAGCAGTGGGAGTGCTTTCATTATCCATTGCCTTCAGTGTATCTCTAGATCTTCTTCAACCAGCTGAAACCTATGTGTCACATCCAGTGTTTAAAGCACTTAAAGCATTGCATTATTTCTCTCCAGCCAGGTATCTTTTCTCAGGTTGACTCCTATGCTTTTCTGCCAGTAGTTGTGGTGTTGCAAGCATCATTTTTTCATATGGTATTTGTTCAGCAGCTATGTTTTTCAGGACTGTTGCTACCAGAGTCATTACTGTCAAAACCAAGAGTTAGCCCTAAATGTATTTTGGACTAAGTTAAAATGAATTGAAGATGATCACAGAGAAGCCCTGTTCTCAGTACACCTTGCACCCATTGTGCTTGACGTCATGGCACACTTCCCTGCCCTGTGCAATCTGGGAGTGATGAGAGCTGGAGCAGGTGAGCTTGGCTTTGAGCTGTGGCAGGCAAGTCTGAGGAAAGGCTGTCTCTGACAGGCAGGGGCAACCAAGATGTTGTAACAAGTACACGGGTCACAGATGAGCCTGTTGCACTCTGTACAGATCCAGAAGCTGGCACTGGGAAGACTGCAACATAAATATCTAGAGAGGGTGAAGGACAACCCAAAGAGCCATGGAGTGGTACAGTGGCATCATCCAGGTTATAGGCAGTGCTATGTGGCCTGGAGGGAGCTGACTCCTGGTGACAGTGCCTGGGCTGGATCCTAGTCTCATGGACTTCTTCTTGCCCTTCTTCTGCAATTAGATGTGAACTTGTGGTGGGGTGGCCTTGGCTAAGCTGTGCCCTTCAGCATGTCCCATTACCATCCCATGTAAGCACAGCAGAAAGCAGTGGGAATGAGAAATGGTTGACTGCTCATTCTAACAGCTCACATCCTGTGCACTGCTTAGTGCTCACTACTCTACTGCGTTCTATTGCCATGTTGTTTTAGTGCTTTGGCACTCCTTCTCCACAATTACTTGTCTCTTGGGCTTCAGGCTAAAAAGGTTGCACTAGAGTTGTGGCCTGGGAAACATTTGCAAGCTGTGCAGGGAACTTTGAGAATCAAGGTCTTTTGTTCTCCTTTTTTTTTTTTTTTTTAGCTATTTGTCTAGCAGCAATTTCAAAGTGTGAATGGAGCTTACATTTCATTAATAGAAAGGTGTGCTTGAATCAGAGCCATTGAGTGATGCAGGATGATGCTTCGCTGTGCACCATTTGTGTGTATTTGTTTTGATCTTTGAATGCACATGGTGCTTGGAAGTTTTAGCCTGCAAGAATATGTAAAGAAAGTGGCTTTCAGGAATGTATTTTTGCTTTGTGTTTGTTGGTGGTTTTTTTTTTTTTTTTGGCCTGGGGTGGAAGAATTTCAAAAAGGACTATGATTCACAAGTAGTGGGGATGTGGATGATGAACTTCTTGAAAGTTCAAACTGTTTTGGATATCCAGTTTAAGACATGGCTCTCATAATTTTATGTGGTGTTTTTTTTTTTGTTTGTTGGTTTGTTTTAGCATTTGAATGAGAGCATAGAACAGTCATTGCCTTTCTGCTGCTGGTTTGGGCGCTGCCAGTTAGGGAGCACACCTGGTGTTAAGAGTACGACTGGCCTGGTGTCCAGGGAGATCTGTGAAACAGAGTAAATGATGGGAGTGTGGCTACTCAAGAAAGAATCTGCCTTCCTTAGCCTGCCAGCAAGTGGGAGCTAACTTGAGCTCTCCGATATACTTTCACTCTACCTTGTAATGTACGTTTTTGTCAGCTTGCACACTAGAAAATTCTTCGAGGCTTCTAATCCTAAAATATAGGGAGTGTGCACACGATAAACTGCAGAGCAAGTGGGAACAAAGCTGCTGAGGGTGGCCTGGTGATCTTGAAACTTGGCTTCTTTTCAAGAGAGATTTTGCACTGAGATTTTTAAATTCTCTAGGTTTCTGTGTGTTTTACTTTCTGGTGCACTACAGTTATTTTTTTTTTGGTGGACTAAAAGCTTGATGTGAGCCAGGAGTGTGTGCTTCAGGTTTCAGAGGCCAACTGTATCCGGGGTTCCATCATAAGGAGGGTGGCAGCTGGGAGAGGGAGGGAATTGTCCCCCTTCCCTCTGCCTTTGTGAGGCCCCACCTGAAGTACTGTATTCAGGCATGGGGCCTACAGAACCAGAAGGATGCAGACCTGTTGGAGCGGGTCCAGAAAAGGTCATGAAGATGATCAGAGGGCTGGAGCACCTCTCCTGTGAAGAAAGGTTGAGGGAACTGGGCCTGTTGAGCCTGGAGAAGAGAAGGCTATGGGGAGACCTCATTGTGGCCTTCCAGCAATTGAAGAGGGCTTATAAGCAGGAGGGAGTCTGAGTTTTTACACAGGCAGGTAGCGACAGGACGAGGGGAAATGGCTTTAAACTAAAATAGGGGAGATTTTGATTAGGTCGAGGAGGAGGAGGAAATTTCTTTACTCAGAGAGCGGTAAGAGCTGTGGTGCCCCATCCGTGGAGGTGCTCAAGGCCAGGTTGGATGGGGCCCTGGGCAGCCTGAGCTGGTGGAGGGCAGCCCTGCCCATGGCAGGGGTTGGGGCTGGATGGGTTCTGAGGTCCCTTCCAACCCAAAGATTCTGTGATTCTATGATTTTGCACCTGAAGATAGTGCTTTGTTCAAGTTAAGATGTCTTTTTACAGCTGTTTAAATCCTAGCTTCTATGAACTTCACTTGGGATTTACTGCAGGAAAATCCTGAAAGCATCATGCCTACAAATACCATGCAAGCATGAAAAACTAGAACAGTGGCCTGGATCTTCAGTGCTTTATATTAAAAGGCCATGGGGTTTTTTGTTTGGTTGCTTGTTGTTTTTTTTCTTTTTAAGTACTTTTCAGAGACTTCAGTTGATTCCTGTTTACATGTAGACTAATGCTTACACTGGCCAAACTGCATTGACATAAATGTCATGCTCTTCCCCAAACTAAAGTGTAAGAAGTGTTGTTGTACTTGCTAGTAACGCAGCTGAGAATAAGTTTGCCACATAGAACTTCCCTCATGGGAAATCAAATGGTTTTCTTGAGCTGCTTAGACATGCATTACAAAAAGAAGCCAAAACTTTGGGAGTAAGAGCTGACTAGTGGGAGTACACGAAGCCGAGAACTCATGGTGCAGGCACAGGGAGCTGCTCCAGCACATCTGTCAAGAGCCCACGATTTGTAAGGTGGCCCAAACAACACTTCCTACAACATCTGCTCCAGCTCTGTGACGGGGGCTGGTGCAAAAGCCAGGACTCTGGAAATCTCTGAGATATTTCTCATACCGCACCAGGGGAATATAACAAAACCCATTGCATAATTTGTTATTGCCTGCTCCCCAGCTAATGAAGTTACTAGGTGCTAAAGCTGATAAATGTTCCATTAAACCAGAATTTGATGTAAGCAAGTACAATGAGAGGGCTTTGCTTGACTGATTTGGCCAGGGCTACCCATTCCAGACTGAAATTAAAATGGCAATTTCTCATGCACAGTAATTGTATGATGAAAATCCCACGTTTCAGCTAGCGTCTAGAAACTGTAATGACTTGGCATGAAAAATAGCCGGATAAGTAATTTTGTTTTTATAGCCTGTTATTTTTAGTTCCCCCTTTAAATTATTTTTAAACAGTTTAAAAAATACCTGTTTTTCTCCTCGAATTTGAGCTATAGAAAGCCTATAGTAGATATTTGCTCTTTAACTTCCTCCTCAAATTCCGCTATGAGGTTTTCTGGTCCTATCTGCCACTCATATGTTTGCAACACCACATTTGAGAAGTCATGGTAATCTATGACATATTGGATTCCTCTTATTCCTCTAAGAGGGGCTGAAAAGAATCAGGAAGCAGAAAAATCACTTGAAAGTGCTAGTAATTTAGAGCAGCCGTGGCAGACTGAAGGTAACTATTTGAGTAGTGGGTGGAAATAAAAGAAAGCTTTAATGAGGTAACAGCTTTCGTCAAGACTGAAATGATTTTAGCTTCAAATAGCCTGTAGATTTCATTGAAATGATTTTTTTTTTTTCTTGTGAAACTTTATTTCTGGATTTTCTGGGGCTTCCCATGGCAGTTTTCTTGCAAACAGTCACGTGTGCTCCCCGTTAAATCAGCTCCCTGGCGTGGGTTAGGCTGTTTCTCACAGAGAGGAGGAAGCATTGGACCTCATGGCCATAGCCCTGTCCTTCCCTCCTGATTTGCTTCTCTTTTGAGATTTGTATGCAGGGTGCACATCTGTGGGTAAGCTGTTCTCAGTCCCTATTATCCCTGCTTTTTTTATAGGTGCTCTTAAATGCTCCTTTCCCAGAGACCACTGGTTTTGTTTATTTCTCCTTCTGGCTCATACCGATCCCGTAGTTGCAATGTGAGTGAGTGTACTCCCTTGTGTGTAGTAATTCCATGGTTTTGTTTTCCTCATTGTTTTTCCTCGCATAGTGTCAGATTTTATCTGATCCGTCTCCTCCTGCCTTTTGGACGATTTTGTGTCGACACTCAATCCTCCATTGAATGCTCTCTCAGTGGACTGATGGCCAAGGCACTTGCTGTGTTCACACACACGTGCCATGAGCAGTAGGTGAGAGCTGCTGTGGTCCAGGCAGGCGATGCGCTTGGCACGTGCAGACGTGCTTTCTGTGGATGACATCTCTCTGTGATAGCAGCTAGCTGTCATCTGCTTCAAAGCGTACGGTGTACCCCTGTTGGAGAAAGAAAACAGTGGGAAGGTTGGGAGAAACAGTTTTAAAATAAACAGAATGTCAGAAGATGCTCTCTCAAATCAAAATGAAGGGATTTCCTGGAGGGCCATTAAGGGCCTGTGTTTCTCTTGCCGCAGTAACTGGAGGGCATGGTACACATGGAATATTAAGTGGCTAATAGGGATGCCCCAGCTGTTGTTAAAGCCTAGTGTATAAATATGTTAATTACTGAATATGCTGAATATTTTCTGTTGTTAGAAGAACATACAAAGAAAAGAAATGAGGAATGTACTACTGTATTCAGCCCTGTCTGTTTCTTCCTCTGCCAAAATGCTTCTGGTTGACAGAACTTTTTTTTTTTTGATAGTTTATTAGTAAAATTAGTAAGATTGCTGTTTCTTTTGTGTAGAAGGACCCTCCACATTAATGGAAGTCAGCTGAAGTCTGCCCCACTCCTTAGAAAGAATTCTGTTCAAATGAATTTGAGAATTGGGAATATTCCTTCTTTCTCAACATGGTTGAAAATGGGGGAGTTGGACTAGATGACCTTTAAAGGTCCCTTCCAACTCAAAGAATTCTATGATTCCACGATTTCACAATTTAATTAAAGGATGAGAATGGAAACAAACCCCGAGTTTCTGTTTTTAAAAGAAACAAACAACAACCAAAGAAATAATAATAATTAAAAAGACCACACAGCAGCTGCTTGGAAATGTAGTATCTCTGCTCCTTTTTGCTCTGGTGTGCTAAATGAGTCCTGTGCAGAACTCCTTGGGGAACTCCTACCACGGGCTTCATAAGGACATGCAGGAGGGGAGACGTTGTTAGCAGCCACCATGTGAAATCTTGAAGTGTTCCTTCCTCTGATATAATGCAGGTTTGGAAATTTAGAAAATGCAATAATTCCTGCTTAAGTTCTCATCTACTGTCATCCTCATGAAAATATTTGCTCCTTAACTCTTTGTTTTTTCAGGGAAGAGGATGGTAAGAATAGTAGGAGGAAAACATGCCTTTTTGCTTTCATCAGGAAAAGCGTGACTGCTGTGCCCACTTTCCACATGGTCAGTAGTCTGCCTTCTTCTGTACGTGTGAAATGTCCCTTCTGTTAGGGCATGTACCTTGTAAATGAAGTGTTTTCTGTTGCCTTGCTCAGAAAATATGTCAAGCTTTTCACTGCATATGTTTCATTGCTCCAACACTTGTGCTTAGCATTTGCATCAGACTGTTACATCTTTATGGAGAGTTTTCTTTTCAGTCGAGTTTAAACATAGGAGAAAAATGCTTTATTTTCCATGTTGGTAGTATTTTCTTGGCATTGGGATAACTTTCTGATATCACTACAGTATCCCAAATCTGAATTGATCCTAACTGCTACATGGAGTCTGAGGATGTTCAGGATTTGGCTTGTGGGCTCTCACATGACTTCTGTAGTCACAAGTGGACTTCCATCAGAGTCCTTCCTCTTCTGGTGGAAGCCAAAGCTGTGATGCTTAAAGCCTTTAGGCA
Organism: Phasianus colchicus; assembly: GCF_987193195.1. Lineage (NCBI taxonomy): Eukaryota > Metazoa > Chordata > Aves > Galliformes > Phasianidae > Phasianus > Phasianus colchicus. Next base: position 124,221,081 of record NC_143436.1, read on the forward strand.
CGACAGCTGCTGTGTACCTCTGTCTGTCCTGCAGAGGACAGCTGGGGGGAGCACCCCGCTGACAGCAGCACTGCATTTCAGGTACTGGTGCTTCCTGCCAGGAGATGCTGGCTATTCATTTTAAATCCTTCCCCTAGGTCAAGATTTTAAGGAGCTTTTGCTCTTTTTATCTTCAAAACTTCCTTTCTTCCTTGACCATGACCTGCCAAAATAAATATACTGTGTTTCTCTTAAGCGCTGAAGTTAATGATATACAGAGCATGAAGGAAGAGAGGAGAGCAGCCAGCTTTAGTTATGTACCCACTGTTGGCATCCCTGGTGTGGGTTATATGTTGAGGCTCAACAACATATAACAAGTATAGAGCATCTGGGGTTTGGAGCATGGTCCTTCTGTATATCCTTTCTGGATTGAGTATGAAATAAGGCTAGATTTTCTTCTCCTAGTATCTGCTTTATGTCTTATTATTGCCCAGATGCAATGAAAGGCCTAACAGTAGCACTAGATAAAGCAGTCTTCCTTGAGTTTGTGTATATTCATGACATACCCTACACTTATAATAAGCTCCATGATGAGGTGGCTCTGCATTGAAGTCAGTCACAACTACTATATACCCAGTGGGGCAAGAGTTACTTAGTGTGAATATTTGGTAGTGTTCTGCCTAGGCTGCATAGCTTCTTTCCTTTTATGGTAATAATAATACCAATAATGCTAAACTTCCCTCTGTTCAAGAGGAGGTTTTACCACCGGCCTTTCTCTCCTTCACAGCTGTGGCAACCATCAGTGTGAGATCAGGACTGCAGAAGCTGGAGATGATTTAAGTAAACGTGCAGCACTACATACTAATCAATTCAGGTCATGATGCTCACCGAATCAGCACAGCAGCTTCCTGCCTCCTAAGTGATTTCTGCTGTGAACCCCTTTGGCTTATGCCCAGAAAGAGCTGTACAGTAATTAAAATTAACCTGAACGGATTTAGAAGAGCCTGGTTTGAATTAGGGCATGGTTATTGACTCTAGCAGTATTTTACTTTGTGAAATCTTTCCCTTCCCTTCAGTAGTATCCCTTAGGTATCATCTGTAGGCACCTGACTGAGGGAGAAGAGGGGCTTGGCCAACCTGTACCATGCACTGTGGTGGGATGCTGTCAGAGCAGTGGTACAAGCTGCTGAGCTCACTGATGGCTGCCACTGCCTTGTGGGAGCTGAACTCTAAAGAGGTAGAGCTGTGGGTGCAAAAAATGAGGTGTGAAAGGGAACGCTATGGCGTGTCATCTGAAATGCTTACATAACAAAATAGGACTCGTAGGAGTTATCGCATTAAAGTTCTTTGGGCTTCAAGGAAGTTGCTTTCTGTATACATTTGTCGGAACTTCAGGAAAAAGCAAGAGAATGAGACAGTTTTAATCTCAAACCATGGAAGCTTGAACGTGAGTATTCATCAGAAAACTGCAGTAAAGCCGTTGAAAAAGAAGTGTCTTAGAGAAGGTTGTCTTGTTATTAGGCCACAACTAGCAAGATGTGTCCATCATGCTGAAGCTGTACTGTGTGTTTTTCAAAGCATTTTCCTGCCAGGTCCCACTGAAAGCTGCCAAAGTGGTTTTTCAAATTCATCTCCAGGACACTGGCCCAGCTGCCCCAATGGCCCTGCCTTGTGCTGTGCCCTACATAGGTATGCCATCTGGTATTGGATTAGGTAGTTATCTTTTTCCACCATCGCTTGTTCTCATAGTGGTTAAGAAGTTGATGTTGTCAGAAACAAAAAACAGTAGGAAACTTTTTTTGTTTTTTTCATTAATCCAGACAGCAGAATACTTACGCTAGTAAGGTCTTCCTCTGCTAAGAAATTGAAACTCTTTTTTGCTGGGAAAAAAAAAAAAATTGTAATATGCATTGTAGCATGCCTTATTTCTTTTCCTCTGAGGGAGCTGTCTCTGCAGTGAAATGAAACCAGTCCTTAGTTTCAAGACTCATATTGGATATTCCCCCATTTTGGAAGCCATTGGAAGTGAAAGCAAATGTGTGAGTTGTACATAGATGTTGTGGTTTAGACCAAGCTGTTTTTGTTATTGGTTATTGTTGTTGTTTTGTTTGGTTGTTTTGTTCTGTGTTTTTTTTTTTTCTGTTTCTAAGTTATTTTAGACATCACTAAGTCCTATGAAGTGATGGAGTGTTGATAATCTCCAAGCATGCCTGTCCCTTTTCCCTTTTCAAGAGTAGGTTTTTCGGAAGGTGCCATTAATCTCTATTACCCAAGAGATGTTTCACATCTTTCGATAGGGTCTCCCCTCTTGTCTCCTTGCTTTCTATGCTGGAGGCTGATTAGCATCCTTCCGGAGGGCTGTGGGTGTATTGTTCTTAGGCACCACAAAATCTTCAGTGTCTGTTCTAGCTCCTATCCAGCCATTGTCTGTTGTAGTCCTTGAATGCTCAAAAAGTCACAAGACCCGCTATTATTTTGGAGACTTTTGTTTACTGTTTGGTTTCTGACCACTTAGTGGCTGGTACTTATTTTAAGTTTTCCCTCTTCCATGTTTGTTGTTTTGATCTTGAAAAGTTGCAGTTTTTCCTGCTTGCTTTAGGTCTTCAGGCCAGCGTCAGGCCTCAGTGGCAGCACTGTAAGAGGCAGGGCATACCTCTTTTCCTAGGTGATACTGGCACCTTTGCTTTTGCTTTGGAAAGAATACTAACTCTGTTCCAAATCATCTGCCTCTGCTTTTTACGCTTCTATCTTTGGTATAGGGTTTGCTGTTGCAAGTCCTTAGAAAAGCACAAAATCTGCTCAAACTTCAAGTGCATGTGAAATACTTGTGTTTTAGGGGAGCATATCTGAAACAAACCTCCGGGAAAGAAATGGGGATTATCTTTTTGGAAGGAGATGCTTACTTGGACAGACAGCATTTGGAAGAAAAGCGTTTTCTTCTCTAACATCACAAAGATTCAGCATTTTTTTGCAGTCTTCCAAATACCCTGCACTTTCTCCCTGCCTTTTCTCTTTAGAGAAATGAGAAATTGCTATAAAATAATTGCTGGCGTTTGAGCGATGCAATCGGTCTATCCGATACTTCCACGTATTCCCTGTTCAGTCACTAAAGAGGCTCCGTTCGTTGCTACGTCCTTGTTACAAACGTTTAATCTAAAACCAATAAATTTGAGGGTGGGGGAAACAGGGCGTTTCACAATAATGTTGTTAAGGAAATCCTTGCAAAACTGACGTAAGCGTCACGTACTTCTGCTTTGCAAGCTCTGCATTTTTCAGTCAGACTTCGCCATAGCAGAATAGTTAGGAAGCAGTGGTTAGTGGGTCAGATGGGCCCAAGGGGCTGAACTGGGTCCTGTTCAGCCAAAAGTTAGCGCTTGTTAATCAACGCTGCGCTCTGCATACGAGCACTGTTTTCCTTCCTCAAAGCCATAACAACGTGGCTTGACGTAGTGATGTGATTTAGCTGTATGGTGGTGATAGATTGATGGTTGAGCTAGATGATCTTAGTGGTCCTTCCAACTTCAGTGATTCTATGAAATAAAAATGTGTGTTTGAATGGACCGTGCATGGCATCTGTTCAGTCCTGGAAGCACGTGGGGGTCTCTACCCTCAGCACCCACCATCGAGGCCTGCTCACAGCAGCTCCCAGTGCAGCCCTACCCACTCCCTTTGGAAGGAGTGGAGAGTTTCCTTTCCTGTCTCCTGCAGTCTTTTTAAGACAAGGTGTAAGGATCCAGGAAAGCCCTGTGCCTAAAATTAGACGTGCAATTAATTTACAGTGCTGGGAAATAATTGCATAGATCTCTTTTTCCTTTGTACAGCTTCTGTAGGTGTTATACTCCTTCACATTAAGGAATTGTCTTTTCAAATCTTACTGCTGCCACCTGCTCAGCCCCTAGTAAGTGTAATTAACGTGATGGCAGAAATGCTGGAGGCTGTGGATTCTCAACGCTAAATGGCTTACATACTGTATACCATAGGCAGTGTGTTAATTGGGCTATTCTGATACGTTTCAATTTGCCTTGATATAGATCTGTCTTTTTTTTTTTTTTTTTTGACAATAAGCTCCATGCAGGCAATTTTCATTTAAGAAAAAAAAAAGAAAAAGTCCATTTCAGTAAAAGAGCCTCAGTGAACATCAGATGCAGGCGTCTTCAATTTGAAGGTTATTCAGCTGAACTTCTTCCAATTAACACGAGTAGTTTATTCAACTTTTTATCTAAAGCAGGCTGAGTCAACGGTGTATTTAAAGCTAGAAAGTCACCATTTACTAGATACTTATTGATGGCTGCCTTAAAGGAGCCTAATATCAAAAAATTGGCAATTTTCTTTTTTTAAACTCTGAAGCAGTTCAGTGCAGGCACTGTCTTCCATTGGAAATAGGAGAACCCAGAACCAGGTGATATTGCCTCAATGTTTCAAAGAACAGGAGAGTTAACTTGGTTTGCTTTGTTTTATGTAAGGAGCTTAAAAATTAAAGCATTAATTGTTTTTAGAGAGTCGACGTCTACAAAATGTTCCTTTAGTGGTTAACACTCTCCTGAAACTTCCAAGTACAAGTACTTTTAAAAGCTCTGGAAAGGTACCTTGGCTCTGAATGTCAAACTGATTGACTTTCCATCATGTTCCATGCTGACCTCTTCCTTCCCCAATTACACAGCAAGTTGCAGAGAGTGCAAATGGAACCCTAAAGTGCCTATATGGAAAAAGTAGGGTAAAATGTGAAACCAAATGCTTTTTTATTTCAATAACTAATTTTCACAGTATGTACAATTTGTTGGTGGCACAGGCTTGCTGATAGAAAGATCCAGCTCAAAAATGTAGTAATAAGTGAGTTTGTCCCCAGACACAGCAAGAAGGAGCCTCGTGTACCACTTGACAATAGCACATGTAGTAGCCTGACCCCATAGGACACTGGGATCTGTATGTGCATGCTAGTGTTATAAAGAAACTTAGGAAAATACACATGTGCAGTATGTAGGATTTTACTGATATGGCACTTTGCAGCAGTATTAGTATTACCATTCCAAATGCTTGTTTTAACAGATAGGAAAAGTCGTATTATGTGTCAGAATGGGGGAAAATGGTTTGGAATGGTTCATGAAGCAAGGCTTGCAGTATTTTCAGTTTGGCTGCCACAGTCCATTAAAGATAAAGTGAAATATTTCCTTAGCTTTACCTTTCTGGTAAGCAACTACAGAAATACATACTACTATAATCAAAAGCTACTGTACGTTATCAAATAGGAAGACCTACAAATTATATTTCATGCTACAAAAACTATCTTGGAAATTGTGATTGAAGATCACTCCCATGGCAGGGATAGCCCTCATGGAAATGACATAACACTGCAACTTAGATACAAACAGTTAAGCTTATGTGTAGAAATGACACGTGAAAGCATGATGACTGGCTTCTAATAATTTGAGCTAGGAAGAAGCTAACATTCAGAGAAACTTTAAGCTGGAACTTTTTTTTTTTTTCAGAGCAACATTAAACTTCCTATTTGCAATGCTCTTGTTACCACACTTTTCCATTTAGCAATCAAATTCACTCTAATAAGTAAAGATTTGTTCTGTGGTGGAGTCTGTGATATAAATGATGTTCTTCCATAGTTGCAAATATATATGGTTTCATGGTTGCAAAGTACATTAAACTTGCTTATGCTTAATTGAAAACAGTGCTTCTCCCAGATGACAGGTTGTTCTGAGGTGATAAATTGATCCCCGGGATTGCAAGGGAATATGGAGGCAGTGCTTTTCTGAGTTGCATTTTTCAGTCTTCCACGAAAATCCAAAGAAAACCCCAAATGCCTGTTAATTTTTCAGTAATGAAGTGCTAACAAGTGCTTTAACTGTAGCCTTCCTAGGTGATTTGTCTTCGTAGGAAGCTCCCCTTGCACATACACTTAGCAGTATGAAGTCATGCTTTCATACATAATTTTGAAACTGCATTATACTGTGAATAAAGTTTCATCTCTAAAATGCTGAGCCTCCTGTAGGTGCAGGTGAACAAAAGCCTACAACTAACAGCTAGGTGGCAGAAACTGTGCCTTTTTAAAACAAAGTGATGCTGTAAACACAGCAGTGTTGCTTTACAGCGACTGTCGAGTTTCTTTAAAAGAAGGAGTTTTTTTTTTAATATGAAACATATCCTTTGAGAAGAGAGAAGTAAGCAACTTTCTTTTGCCCCATCCCTGGAGGCATTCAAAGCCAGGCTGGATGTGGCTCTGGGCAACCTGGTCTGGTGGTTGGCGACCCTGCACATAGCAGGGGTTTGAAACTAGATGATCTTTGAAGTCCTTTTCAACCCAGGCCATTCTATGATTCTTCTGTTTTCTTGGAGACATATTTTTGCTGTGTACCTAAATGGTCAGAAATATTCTTCTGCTGCATGTCTATCCTCTAAAAATATATAAATATACATATATATTTTCTTAAAATATAAACATTGTATTTGGCAGATGTCACTTTGTGCTTAGGATGTGAAAAGCTGGGAGCAGAGACTGCTTCACGGGTCTGCATCTCACTCATCAGAGATGAGGCTCACTCTGATCCTATGGTCTGGTCCTCTTTGAAAGTAGACATTCTAGAAAATTACATGGGAAAATGGGTTATTTTAGGGCTTGCTACTGTTTCAGAAAGCATGCTTAGCTTTTAAAAGGAAATCAACCTAAAATGGAAATGCAATCAGTAACAAATGCTATGGCTGACTAAGAAATTCTCTAACCTGGGTTGATGACTGAAATTCCATGTAGCCGGTTGAGTCCTTTGCTGGGCACTGCTCTCCTGCAGAGGTGATATGTTGTTGTGGTGCGCTGCTTAAAATTTTCTGACCTTCCAGCCCTTTCTTTCTGGTATTTGCTGATATCTGCTGCAGTTTGGATAGGAAGGCAGAGAAGGCTTAAGCTCCACTCTGCACGTGTCCCTGTAATTCAAGATAAGATCCATCTCTAGAGCTGGCAACTACTGGACCTGCACATTAAGGCGGTTAGGGTGGAACCCTTGTTTTTCTGTGGAAGTAAGGGGGCTCATGGTGGGTAATGGGTTCTTCAATCACTGTCCTAATGATGATGCAAAGAAATTCACATGCTCTGATTAAAGGAAGTGTTAGAAAACAGCAAAAACAGTTCATGGGAAATGGTTGCTCACTCCTGCTGAGTGTTTCTTCTGCATAACACATTGGGTCAGAAGCTCATGAAAGGGCTGGCTCTGCTCAGCCTCCCATCATTGCAGCAGATTCTTCAGTCTGAGTGAGCAGTCTGCAAGCAACTCGTGCTGTGTCAACAACATACAAAGTTCTGCTGAATACACCATCTTATCAAAGTTACACAACTTAATTTGTTTTAAGAAGAGAGCAGTAGAGTTACTGAAGGAGTGATTTGTTTTGTGTGATAGGTTGGGAAAGAAATGTTTTGTTGCAAAACAGTGTTTTAAAAAGTGCTTGAGAAGGTAGAACTTAATGTCCCCCAAAAAATGAGGAAAAAAAACCCCAATAAACTATACACAGCAGCTCTCTTAACTGTTGAATTACCAAAGAATTACCATGACGAACAACGCTATGAAAATTTGGAACATAAGAATATTTGTTAAAATGTTTTAATTATATGTAAGACTGAGTAGGACAGCGTAATTTGTTAAAGTCAGAAGACAACGTGAGATTTCCTAGAAGCTAAAATTGTCAAGAGCAAGGTGTCCTAAAACACAGTGGAAGAAGTAAGTGGATGTTGCATGTATTGATTGTTGAGGAACAGAAATCATGTATAGCAGTTGAAGAGTTTGAAGGGTTACTGTAAAACCCCTTCAGTTAGTCTTGCTTTTTAATCCAAATTTTGTGTATTTTAGCCAGAGGTAACATTGTGCTATTGACCACAGAAAGTGCAGTCTAATGAAAACGTTCTTGAGAATTTCCCAAGTGCATTTTTACAGGAGCAGGCATATTGAGTTGGCAGAATATGAAGCAATTCATTAAGGCAGTGTGTCGTAATGGCAAATGTCCTGCGATTTACACAAACTTTTAATCATATCAATACCTTTTTTTTGATTCTGTGGCTTTGAGCAAATGGGTTGAATTCTTCTGCTCAATTCTCTTTTGTTTGCTCATGTATTCAGAATACTTAAAGAATCTTTATTATCTTAGAATGCTGTGGTACCTGAATGGAAGGTGATAGTGAAGAGTTTTCTCTGTGAAAAAAATACGACTTAGTCTTGCAGGCTTAATTCGTGTTTGTTTTAGTATTTTCAGTTACTGTGTGGATTCAGACGCTCACAAAATGTAGTGTCTGGAAAGACTCATAAATCCTATCCCTTTAGCTTCTCCTCTTGCAACCATAAAGCTGAAAGTTGGAACAGGAAGCAGGCTGTGGCTGAGGAAAGAGCTTCGCACATTATCTTTTCTGTCTGTCTTTCCATGCAAGTTTGTATTATTATTAAACTTCATAGTTTTTTCATCATTTAAAAAAGAAAAAAAAAAAGAAAAGAAAAGACACCACAAAAACCAACCCTTGGGGGGAGGGGGCAAAGCTAAAAAACCAAACTCATGTTACTGTTTCAGATTCATCTTGTGCTTCATATGAAGAAGAAATATGTCTTGGCTGCAAGCCTGCCCATTATTGCTTTCTGTAATTATGTGGGTTGGCTGAGTTGCACCTTAATCTAAGTGATGGAAGGACCTCTGCCTCTGTTACGTGACTGAGAAAGATCTGGCTGACAGTGTTTAGGGTTTGGGGAAGACTAATTGCATTTCCTAGAGTGTATGTGCTTGAAGGGTCTTAAATGGAGAAGCTCTTCAACCTTCTTTGGCCCTGAGACGTGCAATCCCTTCTTGCTTTGCCTACACATTGTTGAAAATGAGTTCTTCCTTGTGCTCTGCAAGTAAAGTTAGCTGTGCCCTGTTAGTGGTAATTCAAGTGACAGCAGAGACCCCACGTCTGGAATGGGAAAGAGGAACATCTGCTGGAAATCATCATGAGGTGCTAATTCCTGTGCAACTGGGGGCTCTGGGAACTCTGCAGAAGGGGAGAGGGGGCGGACAATGAGCAAGGGGATGGCAGTAGAGATGGGAAAGGCTGTATGTGGGAAAAGTGGGAAGTCGTGGGAAAATAAGCACTTCTTGCATGTGAGTCAAAAAGGAAAAGGGGTCTAAATAGGAAGCATAGTCAAATTTATGTTTTGGACCAAATCAGTGCAGTATTGATAGGTCACTGCATGCAGCATGCATGTATAGCTTAATCTATTTTTACTTCGTACATCAGTATATGCATGATCTGTTGTGTATCTAATGCTAAACAAAGCATAAATCATCTGGAGTTTAAAGTTCCGTTGTGCTCATTTCACAATTTAGTATTTGCTCCCATTGCTTATTTTCTTGGGAGTTGTTTAATATCTGTTTGCCCATATCAGACTGTGTGGCAAATTGTGGGATAGAAGGTACATGTGATTGTTACTTGTTTTAAGAACAAGTAATCTCTCTTTCTCTTCCTTTTCATTTCGTGAAATAATCTCAATCTTAGTTTCAGAGCAGCTGAACTATGTATATGAGAAGTTTCTCACCTGAGTAGTACCTTCTCTAGCCACAAGTAATGGCTGTTTTATGAAAAAAATAAGAGGTAGTCACAGAATCACAGAATTGTAGGGGAGGTCATTGGGTCCCACCCCCTGCTAATGCAGGTTCCCTAGGGCAGGTCGCACAGGAAGGCATCCAGGGGGTCCTGAATATCTCCAGAGGAGACTCCACTGCCTCTCTGGGCAGCCTGATCCAGGGCTCTGTCACCCGCAGTAAAGAAATGAGTCCAGACAAAAAGAGTTTGTCAATATTTTATGTTTTCCAAGGACAGAACGTTTTCAGGCCAGATCCTGATATCCTTTCTTAATGAATGGTTTTCACTGCAGCAAGGTTCAAATCCAAACACTGAATGCAGCAGGTCTGATAAAAGCAGCACAATGTGACCCCGTTTTGGCTCTTACAGCGTCCACAGTGAACTTCAGTGATGTTTTCTCATGATGTTTGAGAGGTAATTCTGTTTTTTTGCTGCTTGATTTATTTCTAACAAGGCTGGAGGCCTATGAATATGGCATTTTCTGGAATAAAGTATGCATTTGGAGCAGGGGGGAGTGTCAAGCTGGTTTTTGTCCTTTTGTTTTTAACCCTTCTTCCATAGAAGACACAGTGTCCTACGAACAGAACAATGCTATATTCCATTTTAGCATAGAATCACAAGCAGGATCTTTGGAATTAAATCTGGCGAATTGCCTGGATATGTTCAGTTTTTAACAAGTACCGCTTTGTGCATTAGCACCCTACGCTTCCTCCCTCCCTCCCCCCAGCTCAGTAACTGAAGAGAGGAGGAGAAACAAAAAAACCAAAACACAATAAAAGCATCTGTTAGAGCAAAAAAAAAAGGGGAAGAAAGAAGGGTTGAAAAGAGGAGAAAAGATTTATTCCAGAACAGCTGTCAAATTTGTCGAAAGATCTGGACATAATTTTCAAGTTAGTCACAGTCCTGAGTGTCCGATTACATCTGCATAAATCTTTTTTTTTCTCTCTCCTTAAATTATGCCTAATATAGGTGAAATGCTACTTTTGTGGGGAATGCGGCTCAATTTGCAGCAGAATGTTTGAATGCTCATTTACCACAACTTTGAACCTCTGCATGAATAGGTGAATGTTTGTCACTAACACTTCCTTCTTTTTTTGTGTGCATGAGCGCAATTGGTGACATACTGCAGTGAAAGAAGATAGGTTATTTTACTTAGCTACCATGCTGCATAGCTCTGACATACTCTAAGGTGCACGTTATGACTGTTTTTTATTAAATGTTAATGATTGCACTGCTTTCTTCTTTCTTTCTTTTTTAAATTTGTCAAAGGATTAATGCAAGCGTCACGCTGAAAGGATTATTTTCCTTTAAACGGGGATCTTTGAAAATATATCTTCAGACCTGAGAGCAGTAACCTGTGAAGGAAAGTGCTGTCCTACTGCCTACTGTTGGTTAAGATTGTCATACTGATGAGCCAGCAGGCAAAGATCTCCTGGCCACCCTCTTTGTGGATAGGTCAAACTGTGATTGATTGTGAATCACCATTAAGGTGCAGCAGCTCATCTGAAAAGTGTTCCATCTGCTACGTGTCATGCAAGGCATTGTTTCAGTCTATCTACAGAGCAAGAGCTCTGATGCAGATAGAGGTATATTCCTAAAATTAACTGTCTAGCAGCGGCTGCACCTGGTACTGCATTCCTGAGTAAGTGCTGTGAATAAGTGTGCAAATAAGCTAATTCTTTAATAAGAGAGGCAAATCCAGAGAAGCCCCCATGTTCTCTCCAGCTGTGCCCTGCTGGTAGCAGCTTGAGTCACTACACAAAGCTGGCAAATGAGAGGGGAAAAACTGGAGAGAATTATTGTAATTCTTCTGAACTGCAGGCAAAACTATTTTGCAGTGGAAATGTATCAGAGAAGAGGATAAGCCCAAACACTTTAAATTTAAAGCATGAAGGGAAATCCATAGTGAAGTAAATGGACATAGCAGATTGCATGCATTTCTGCGTTTGTGTTTTATTTTTGATCTTCACACACTGTGCTTTGGTTCAAATCTCAGAGCAGTCATGTAGCACATAGTACAGTTTCATCTGAATGAATTGCAGTCTGAAGTGCGTGCACTGGGAGGGCATCTATCAAGTTTCCACTGTGTGGGGCTGCTCAGTTCATGGGCTCAGACTGAGGCCTCTTTGGTGTGACCTTCCTTCCTGTCCTCATAGGGAGAAGTGCATGTTCTGTGGGTACTGAGACTTCAGCATTAACAAGTCTGCCAGTTGCAATTGCTTTGCAAATTTATTTCTCAGTTGGCTCTCCAGTAACTACTTACAACATGTTGACTGAGCTATAGATAATATAGCCTTTGGGCTACATTGGCACGCAGTTATGTTAGACGTGTGATTTGCATCTCTATTTTAAGAAGATGCATAATTTGAGATTCTTAATTTATTATAAGGTAATGGATGGATATTTTTAAACAATAAATTAATTCAAAGTCAGGCTTGTTTTGAACAAAGAGAACATCCTTTTAATGCATGCCACCACCTTTACTTTTTGATAGTTGACTAAACCAAGGTTAAATGATACTTTGTCAAACTTGCCTTAAAAATTGAAGCATATGTATAGCTAGTAAGTAGAAATAGTGGCATCTGATCACTTTTGACTACACTTGTGTTGTATTTTAAACCTGCGTATGATCTCCCACACGTTGCCAAGTCCATACTTGGGTTGATGCAAGTCTTGGTGAGAAGGTTGTGAAGCACGGGAGCTGGTGCTTCACCACTCTTAGCATGGTCACTGACATGTTCTTCTCTTCAGGTGGGCTATAGGCACCAGGGCCTGACCTCGCCCTCACCTCACCTGTCTGTTTCCTGTGGCCATGTTGTGCAGTCTTTAGCACCTCCTTAAGTCCTCCTGCCTAGTACCTGCTGTGGGGCCAGTGGGGTTGCATGGCTTGTACTCTGGTTGTCTAATGCGCTCCATGTGCTGTTTTTAGAAGGACATGCCATGAAAGTCCTGTGGCTGTCATGTGCAGGGGCAGTTCTAGGGAGGACTTCTTGGACTGAGCTGTAAAGAAGATGGCCAAGATGGTGTTTTTTTCCAGATCTAAATGTCTGGGCAAGTAGGTAGACTAGAATGAGGGAGATGTTGAAACCTGCATTTTCCTGCAGTGATTGCAACAAAAAAAGCCATTTCAATAGCCTCTAATTATGAGTGCTTACCTAGTGACTGCTGCTAATCTGATTTGTCTTTCTTTAAAGCTTGACAGAAGGCATAAACTACTTGTGTATGTGCTATACGTAATCATGAAGCTGGTGTATCAATGTAAGCTTCAGTATAGGTTTTCAAAGCTCAGAAGCAGGTTTACTTTTGAAGAATACTCAAGGAGGTCTTTCATTTGTTTATTTATTTCTTTTAGAATGTAATTTTGTGGTACATTTGTGCCATTCTACCCACTTCTCTCCTGCACCAAGTTCTGGTCTGCACTGGTTCTGTGCAACCAAATGGCATAGCCTTGTGTGGGCATGTCCTACATGAGCAAGTAGTGCAGCTCAATAGGGTAGAGTTTGTAGGGTGAAACTGTGGTTAATAAGATGCTAGTATCTTTGCTGAGTGTGTTTTTGGGGAGCAGAGGGCTGCTTCAAATTCTCTGCCATCAGAGCTTGAAGGCTGAATGTAGGTATGTAGTGGGAGTGCATTAGACATGCTCCTGGAGCACAATTTCTGTGCTCTGAGGTGTGGGTCCAGGTATGGTGAGGGGAGATTGTGGGGAGGTACGTGTCAAAAGTGCTTTTGGGATCTGAACTGCGATACTGATTTTGAGAGCTCTGTTGAATAGGTACACCTCAGCTGTTTGGTCCCTGTATGTTTTTGGGAGAAGACGGCAGTCTTTTTGCCTGTGCAACTTAGCATTAGTGTTCTCTGGATATTAAAGGTATTCCTGACATCTCCCTAGTGTTTTTTGTTTTATGGTTTGTTTGTTTGTTTTCTTGGTTTTTTTTGTTTTTTTAACCAGAGCACATATTTTGGTTGTAATTCAGATGATGTTGCCTGTCAGTGCTAAACTGCAGTGCTGCCTTTGTCAAAACTTGACTGCAGCTGTTCATCAGAATGGTGTGAATGGTGGCTGATTGTGCACATCTGGTCCTTCTGGAACAGGTTTAGTACATTCCTTTCGGTGTTAAGAGTTTAAATTTCAGCTGGAAAGCAGACCAGAGCTAAACTAAATTACTCAGCTTAAGATAAATGCTTTCTTTGTGACCACTTTGTGAAAGTGATTTATGGGAAGGTTCTGCATCCTGGTATGTTTCTTCTTCTTACCCACTTGCCCAGACACTAACCTACTACAACTTGCATGTTAGTCTTCGCATCTGCTTGCTAGATATATAATCACTACCAAAGCTAAAGATACAGACCATATAATTATAGCAATAAACTGGAATATAGATGTGTACTACAAAATTGCCTACATTTTGGTAGTGGTAGGGATTGAGAAGAGTAAAAAATCAAACTTTTGCAGGTAAGTATCAACAACTTGTGACTTGTGTATTTGAACAATGTTTTTGCAGTCCATTTCAGTATTCTGTGAAATACAGCTACTCCAAGCTAGAAAGAGGGACTTCCACTAGCAGGAAGAACCAGGAATTGATTGTGGGCAAGCAAAATTAGATCATTTTCTATAGAATTGCACTTGAATGTGATTTAATTAATAAAGCCAACTTCCAGAGGAAATGTGTAAGAAGATAGTTGCTAATCTGGCATAGATCTCAGGTTGCTAATCTGGCATAGATGCTTGGATTTTGCAAAGCTCAGTTTTCACAACTCATGATAATACGCTTGTAGTACTCATTTTCCTTTACAATGTCAGATATTTTTATATTTTTTCTAAGCATCCAGCAAAAGAGAAATTGTTGATGCTCCTTTTCACTACAGTTACATTTTTTTGACTGCTTAGCTGTCATCATTAATGTCCTTACATCTTCTATCACCTGTGAGTGAAGATCATAAGGCTGAACCCCTCTTACTGTTGGAACTTTTTAAATGTAGGGTATCAGAGAACTTCATTTTCCTTTAATAATGATCAACCTATATTAATTTATTTTAAACCATTTTCAACATGAGTTAACATTTATTCTCAGAATTTGAGCAAATAATTTGAACATTGATAGTTGCCTGTATTGTGGAAATGTATGCATGCGCACATCTTTTTTACTGAGATGGAAAATGTCCTTTTAGGGTGTGTTGTCAGACTTTTTTCCTACTTTGTTTTGCATTTGGATGGTTGAGAATGTTTTTTCTCCACCTGACTTCAGTTATTTCCTACCTGCCTTGTTGCTAGACACATTTAGTGCAAGCTGTTTACTTGTAATCATCAGTTTGCAGCTTTAGCAATTCTTGGGACGGTGTGCACAAAATAAGTGATGTTTCCAGGACCAATTAAAACTTAATGTGAAACTGTTAGAGAGATAATGAGAAGTGTGTCTGATGTTGACTTGCTACTTGCCACCTCACCTGAATTGTTGCACGGTAGTATTATTAGTGTTCATTTGGGATGCAGAAGGGGAGCTTACTGCCATTAATCTGTAGTCTCCTCTAAAAACCATCTCCATTTCATTCTGTTTTCTAAAATGGCTTTGAAAAATAGCTCTTTCAGTTCCAGCACAATGGAAGCCACCAAACCATTTTTGATAGTACCATTTGGAAGATGGACGTTTGAAGTGGAAACACTGGCACGCTTGCTTTGTGCCCCCATGAGCAAAATTGATCAGGCTCTCTGTGAGGAAAGCTATGTATCTCTTATTTATTTATTTACTTATTGGTCATCTGTCACTGCAGAGTAATCTATTGCCAAACTACTTCTTAGTTGTAAAAGTTGTTATTTCTGTTGTGCAAGCAATTTTTTCTCGCAAGTGCATTCACTGTTACATCTTTAGCATTATAAAAGCTTATGTATTTTCTGTCTTTACTGCTAACTGAAAGTGATTAAAATGCACTTTCTAAATAAATCACCCACATTCTTAAAAAACAAAACAAAAAACACCATAAATGACTGTTGCATGATTTTCATTTGATATAGATCAGTTGGAAGCCTCATGCTTCCTGCAAGCTCCTGATGGGGAGGTAGCTTTTGTGATGAGAAGTGCTTATCAAATAATTTATTCGTTGTTTTTAGCTAAAAGAGTGCTACACTAATGTGGAAAGTTACATTTTATTTATTGTGAGGTAGGCAGAATGCCATTTCTCAGACTACTTTATGGATCTTAGTTAGAGTTTGAACTGTTATGTTATATATCTGCTTGCAGGAGACTACCACTCTTATAATTCAGTCCGAACACAGACTTCCTTTGGTTTTCCTTCTTGGAAGACTGTGAAAATACTTACATGTGGGCACATTAATTAAAAATAAATAAATAAACAAACATCAGAAACTTTTCTGCATGGTCACAGTGTTTTCCTTGTACGTAATCCCTTTCTTCAGATGAAATACAGTAGGTTTGCTGGAATATTTTATAGAAATTCCTGTTAAACTTGCTAGGATTCTGGTATAGCTCATCATTAAAAGTCCTATACTTTTATTGCCCAGGAAGTTTGATTTTTATCTAGGTGCTATCTTGATGTACCTTAAGTATCTTGCAGTGCAATTATGTTTTTTTGTTTTGTTTTGTTGTGGTAGAAGACTTTCATCAAGAGTGCTGGTTCTCGTCAAGTGAAGTTTAGAAAGTATGAGATGGGTTGAGTAGGTGGTGAGGTGGATTGAGAGCTGTCTGACTGGCAAAGCTCAGAGGTTTGTGATCAGTTGGAGGCCTGTGACTAGTAGTTTCTGAAGGGTCCGTGCTGGGTTCAGTCTTGTTCAACATCTTTGTCAGTGACCTGAATGATGGGGTAGAGTGCACCCTCAGCAAGCTTGGTACAAAGCTGGGAGAAGTGACTGACACACCAGAAGGCTGTGCTGCCATTCAATGAGACCTGGACAGCCTGGGAAGTTGGGCAGAGAGGAACCTGATGAGGTTCAACATGGGCAAGTGTGAAGTCCTACTCTTGGGGAGGAATAACCGCATGCATCAGTACAGGTTGGTGCTGACCAGCTGGAAAGAAGCTAGTTCACCTCCAAAAGTTCCTTCCAAATGAAATTATTTTATGACTGACTTAATTTGCACAGTTCATAGCACATCTTTATGGGGTGTGTGGTCTTGTGTCTTCCCTTTCTTCTTTCCAGAGAAATTTAGTTATATAACTATGGGAAATAAATATCTGGCATGACAAAGATTTTATATGCTTGTTATCTGAGTTACTTGAGAAGTTCTTGTCAGACAACTGGTCTTTCAGACTACTGCCCAACTTAATGGGAAACTCATCTGCGATGTGTCACAATTTTCTTTGTTAAAAAGATCCAAGTCATATTTGAAATAGATATTAAATATCAGTGGGAATGTGTTCTATAGCTGTTCAGAGCTGTTTTTGGCCATGCAGTGTCATGTGTCACTTTTTACAATATCTTCTTTGGAGCCAAAGATTTTGCAGTGAGGTCAAGTTTCAACTCCGATTTAATACCAGTTTGTCTGCCCTTCAACCCTGATCATGTAGTCTTACAACCTGTTACTTTTTTTGTTGATGCCCAGCATCTTCTGAATATTTAATCAGTGGAAGATTTAGTATGTGTGCTGCTTAAGCATCATTTAATGAGTCAGGCCATTTTATGAGGATTCATGGTTGCCTGTACTTGAGCTCTGCATAACATGAAGTCCAAGTAACTTTAGAGGCTCATTCATCCCAGGAGATAGAAGTGGCATCATTCAACACAAGACAATTTTCCCTTTTCACCTCGAAATAGCAAACATTTGTTTTAAAGAGTTGATGGTATTTTAATAGTTTCCCTGTATGTTAATCAATTACTTGATTCAGCTGTTATGATCTTTGTTGAAGGATCAGATCACTGCACAGTGAAGCCAGCATAAATAGCATGGACAGTTAATTATGCACTTTCTGCAGCTTGAAGAAACAATCTGTTTAAGCTAAGAAAATTTTAGTTTTTGTTGCTTTGAATAATCAGTGACTATTCTGTGTTTCCATTAGAAACAAAAAGCAAAAATACTCTGACAGAATGATTACCACAGTGCTGTTCAAGAGTCAAGAAATACAGTTTGGAACTGAGAAGTTACCGCTACTCAGGCATATATTTTTTTTCCTGCATTCTTGTTGTACTGAGGATCTATGGTAATTCAGGACCATACTCCCTTATATCACAGTTGTCATTGCTTTATTTCTCAGTGCAGCCTTTATCTCTCTTTAAACATATTAGCTTTCTAAGAAGGAGGGAGACCAGAGAGCTGTGGATGTATCCCAGTCCTCTGCACTCAGTGAAGGATCTGCGTGTAACCCTAGGATTTGCCAACTCTATGATTACTTCCATAAATGAGTGCAAGTGTACAACATAAATTCTTTTACAGGCACATATAAGATGTTTGAAATTAAAATTCTAAATCAGTGGATTAAAAGCAGTATAGATTTCCAAAGTGTTTCCTTAGACGCTCATTTAAGTGTTTTCTGACACTGAAGAGACCCACTGAATATTCTGGACCTTTGATACTGGATTTTAACTCCTTGTAAACATGAGTCTTAAAATACATCTGGTATTTTTGGGGCAATTTGTCATTGAATTGTAACCTCTAATATAGTTAAGGTTATTGAATTGTAGTTTCATAACTAGACTTTTCCTCAATGGAAAAACTTCTTCTAGAAAGCATCTGGCCAAACAGAGCTAATACATATGTTGAATAGTTACATTAAGTATAGTTGCGTTGGAGTGCAGCCAATACCAGTCAGTGGAAAGAATTGCATAAGCCTTAGGAGATAGTGGAAAGGTCTGGTCACTAATGAACTATAAAAGACTTCCAAAAAATCGCTAGTATTATGTTTAAATTTTCTGTTGCTTTCTGTGACAACTTTCAGGACACAACTGCCAAAAATCTGTGGATAAAAGCTGTTATGCGTTATCCAGGGCATTACGGGACCATTTATTTAACTACTTACTTAGTTAAACAAAGAAAAGAGACTTCCACAAAATTTCATTTTAAAGGATAAACATATATACGAGTAAAAGGAGGGAAGAAAATAGCTTAGTTGCGCAGTCCTTTAGTCCATTAAAAAAAATAATTTTAAAAAATGGCATGATCAACTTTCTTGTTCTGAACTGGGGAAACAGTTGTTATACTTTCAAAATATTTATTTTCATAACTGAGCAGCAAAATATGAAATGATTTAGGGTGGTTTTTTTTGGTCGCCAATCATCCAGTAAAAGATAAATGGGTACCTGAAGTTGGTGAAATAAATTTTATTCCCTCACAGTCCTTGGCTTTAAAAGGAAACTGCAATGTCCAATTTCCTAAAAGTCTGTAAAATGGTCTCTGATGGGTCATTGTGTTGCTTTGAAACACAGGAGGCATTGTCAGGGGAGTAGCTCAAAGTCATGAGACTCTGCAGTGGTGAACTCTTGGAAGTTGGAGCCTCTGTGCCTCCCTTTAAAGCATTTTTTCTAAGAAGCTGTTGATTGGCATTCACCTCCATTGACTGCAGTTCCTCTAAGTAGTATCTCCTGAAGATCTTTAATGGGTACCATGTGGCTGCTAGTGAGAAGTCTCTGGAAGAAGATGAGTTAAATCTGGTAATTGTGATGCTGTAGGAAAGCATGCTGATGTATATCACCAAGTTGGTTCTTCTCCAGCTCTGTGCAGTATCCATGCAATTCTTAGGATACATTTCTCACATTGTCTGAAAAGCCTGCAATGACAGAAACGTTGGGCAACTCTGGGTGGTGGGTGATGCTCCTTATAGCTAAGTTTCTTAGTTTTTCCCATTATTCCTCTTCCTTCAACCATCTGCTCCTTCCAGTTTCTTAATAAACAGTCTAAACTACTTTTTATCATCAGTTTAAGCCAGCTGTACTGTCTGTCCCTGGTGAATGTGGAGGATGATATGCTCTCCTCCTATTTGCAGAAACCTTTCACATGTTCAAAATCTTTGTCACACTTCCTTTCTTTATAGACTGTTGGTCTAATGACAGATGGAGGTCTGAGTATAAAAATAAAAATATATGTGAAGCCATGGATGTGCTCAGCAGCTGAGAAGTAAGGAAAGCAGTTGAGAGAAAGAATGTATATGACTATTTCCTTTTCATCACTCTGTGATTTTTGTGACTTTAATTTACAATGCTCAGTTAATCTGAAGCACTCGGTAACACATAACTAGACACTGAAGAATGACTTAGAAGTATCAGGTAGCAGTCATTAGTTACAATTATTGATTTATTCTTGCCTACTGGGTCCCGCTGGTGAACTGGAAAGGTGCTCTTGCTTTGTGACTGCTGTGTTTCATGGATCTCTGATGCACAAGCAGCCTGGGCCTCAGCACCTCCTGATCCCTGGATCATTTTCCTCAGAATTTATGGTGACATATCCCTCTTGCTTAACCCAGAGTGAGGGATTGTAATCTGGCCTTGTTTGCAGGCTGCTGTTCTCATTTTTGTAGAGTGGAAAGGGCAAAAAAGATGTGTTTTTTTACTGTTTTGAGTTAAGAGGGACTGTTGGTTCTAATAACTACCTCCATGCAAGATCCAGGTGCAGTGTTGGAGAGCCACTGTTGAAGATTTGTGGTTTTATGTTTGTTTGTTTGTTTGTTTGTTTTTAAAGTGTATTAATAAGTTGAACTCTACAGTCTGCTTGTACATTCTACCATAAAACTGAGACTCCTGGAAAAACAGTCTCTGAACTGTACTGGGACTCTTCCTTGACTTGATGTCTACAGCTGAGACAGTAGGCAGCAACCCTGAGTGCAACAGTTAGCACTGTTTGAGATTGGGATTACTTTGAGATCTCATCAATAGAAACATTACACAGCGTGTAGGGGGCAGATTATGTAAGGAATATTTATGGAAAATGTTAAGAAAAAAGGATGAGTCTTCAGGTGTTGTGGTAAAATAGTCTAGGTTAACTCACAAGCATATTACTCATCTGTAAATACTCCCCCATTTCGCAAGATTGAAGTGCAAGTAGGCAGAAAAAAGTGAGAGCTGAAAGACTGTTGCAGAACTTGAACTTGTGGTATTTCTGCAGTATTTGTGTAATAACAAGGACCAGGTCAACACATTTGTAGCTACTTCGAAATGCAGGCCGCCCTTTTTTATTTGGTTGGCATTTCTTTGGTTGGTTGATTGGTTGTTTTTGTTTGTTTGTTTTTTGGTGGTTTTTTTTTTTAGTAGTTCAGAGTCTCCATTCAAGAGCATCAGCCAAACATGCAACTGTTTGAGTGTATCTCCTATCCACAAATGCTGGCCTACAGAAACATGTAGTTGATGACCAGCTCCTTACTTAACTAAGGAGAAAATGGAGAGGAAAAATAGCTAGCCCATTCTGATTTCTCCTAGCAGAAACAGACTTCAGAATCAGTAGATGAGGCTTTAATGTGAATCACAAGAATTTATAGGGGTGATAATTTAACCCCAGCTTCTCTTGGTAAAGATTCGCTGGGATTTCTCCTTGCTAAATGCCACAGCACTTTCCATGATGTGCAGGAAATGGTGTATAGTTCACTCCTTTTTCCTTGTGCTCTTTCAGTGTTATAATGAGCTTCGAACTGAAGAAGGGAATGAAAAACAAAATTGTGAATAATGCATAAAGAGCTTCAGCCAGCTGTCTGTGGTGAGGCCAACTTTCATGCCACGTTGAAATACTGGTTCACATGAAGTTAAACCCTAATCCCAGTCTCTTTTCTGCTTGGTATAGGTGGAACACGAGCACGTGTCTTAAAAACCAGCTTGGTTGGGTTTGTGGTGGCCTCTACTGGTACTTCTGTGCCAGGGAAAGCAATCAGATCTTTTGAGTTTTCTCAGAAATATAACTTGCCAGAAAATGTGTCTGTTGTGAATGAGGTTTATGAGAAAAATTTCTTCACGAGCATTCACTGTTTTGGGCTGAACTTGGAATCAAATCTTGAAATCAAGAGCAGAACTCTCAAAGTCACTCGCATTATTGTTACACAGAGCAATTTTGTGGCCTTCCTGATTAGATGTGGCCTGTGAGAAACTCTTCTGAAGGCTCCAAACTTGGTGCAGGTCCCATGAGCTTTGTGCTACTGGACATGGTGGTGGTGGGTGCAGTGCAAGAGCCAATCCTGCAAACACTCATGACCACAAGTAGCTCCTGACGAGGGTCTGGCCTTCTGGTTGGCGAGGCCAGATGCTTCAGATTGGGAGTAGAGAGGTGCTTTATCTGCTGACTGGCTTAGCCACTTCCAGCCCTTCTGAAATAGCTCAAGTTGGAGATGCTAGGAAGCCTTTCAGCTGCCTTGAATTAAGTGAAATGGATAAAGCAGGGAAACATATTGAGCTGTTGAGTAAGTACTGCATTCCTGTTGGGTGAGAATCTGGGTTTGTATGCTAGGGAGAGCGTGAAGAAGCTGCAGGTGGGAGTGTAAAGATGGTATGGCCATGAATCAAGTTGTGGTCTGTGCTTCCATTCTTTTCAGCTGAAAAACAATTGCCTTGAACAACAAAATTTATGAAACTTCTTTTCTGCCAGTAAATTGCCAGAGGGGTCATGAGGGTATATGGGTGGCTTGTCCTTTCAGTGTGTTTAGGTTTTGCTAGGAAGTAGAAATTTAACAGAAGTCTGAGACAGGCTGTTCCCTCCTAGCATTTGTTACAGTGTAAAGAAGATGTGGGCTCTTCTGTTTATTTTTTTTCTGTCTGATCCCCAAAGTTCATCTCTGGAGCTGGTAGAGCATTGAGTAAGGCCTTCTCAAACAAATCACTGAGGATGTCTGTTGAGTTTCCAGCTACACATACCTACCTCATGAGGATGATGGTCCAGTTCGGATGTTCAGGTTCTTGGAATGCTGTGATCCAAAACCACATCATTTGTTATTAAATTTTGTGCTTTGGATTCCTCATTTTGCCTGTTTGTTAATTGTTAAAGGTTACATTCTCAGGTTTTTTTTGTTTTTTTTTCCTTTGGAATACATGAAAGCTAGGAAGTTTGTTTTTGTTTTCTTTTGAACAATTTGCATCTGAGTTTTAACAGGTGAAATGCTGAAGCACTGAGAAAAGCACTGAATGTCATGAAACTTGAAGTAAAATCATGAGATGGCAGTGTTGCTACTAGCAGCTGATCTTTTTGGCAGTGCTTCATTTTGTAGGTCTCTGTGCTAATGCTTTTTGCTTGCTGAAAGCTGTATATTGACAAATAACAGCCAAGACTAAATACATGATTATTTCCACTATCTAACCTGTTTATCGTTTACATGATTTGATCTGGATTTGTCAAATGAAGTTCTCACAGGCATAAATTCGTACGCTTGTTTTGCTGGCAACACATAGCTTTTGAATGTGGCTAAATGTGTTTAAATGAACTTGACATCTGGAGATGTGGGTAGTGAGAATGCGTTTCTATGTTACCAGCTAACTTTAGATGCATAGCTGAGGAGGCTGGCCCTTCCAGGCTTTCTCTGTAGCTAAGGAGAGAAGGTAGCAGCAGGGAAGTCATTGGAGAGGCTTTGAAAAAGGCAGCCGATGCCAGGCATGCCCTGGCAGTGTGGATCATTGAGACAAGTGTGAAGGGACTGGCCTCTCAACTGATGTGCTTCGATTTAATTCAACCCATTGCAGCCATGAGGGTATGATTGGCCTAACAATATCCAGAGAGCTTTCCCTGACACTTTCAAGTGATGCTTCAGTGTCTGAGGTCTAAATATTTGAGGTCTGGTTTCCATGGGCTTGTTAGGTACATTAAAACTCAGTAAACACTTGACACCGGGAGAGGTTTCTGAGAAACTAGTGTTGTATGTTGCTTGCTTATCTTGGTCTGACAGCACTATTATAATGTGTCAGTGCTTCCAAATCTAGCTTAGAAAAGGTATCAGCGTACTTATGTACCCTTTAACTAGGATCCAGTCCTAAGCAAAATCTTTCTTCATAGATCTAAGGGTAACTATTCCCTTTATGTACTTGTTTTTGCCGTAGGCTTTTGTTCTCATCCCAAAGCTTTCCTGCAGTTGATGTACTCAAAGGATGACGTTTTGTTGCTTTCAGCCAGAATAATGGCTGCTCTCCCTAAACTTGAATAACACTGATGTCCTTTGAGCAGAGGGAGGCAGAAGCATTTCCTGGCTAGACAGCAAACCAAACTGGCTCAGAGAGAAGCTTTTGAATAGTTTGCTTGCTGTGTGGGCAACCCTTTCCATGGGCTGCAAGGGTGGGAATTTAATATGTGGCTTTTTTACGTAGAAAAACAATCTCATGTGAATGAGTTTAAGAGAATAAGGCACGGGTTTTGTTACTGAATCTTGTCTGAGGCCGAGCACGGTGATAGCAGCTGCTTCACAGTATGCTAAACTCAGGTGACTGAGCCGACCTCTGTGTGATATATAGGTGGCAGCAGCTCAGTCCATTCCTGTACTCTTCTTCTGCTAAATTCTTACAAATCTAAGTGGATCTGTGAAGCTGATGGACAGCTATTTGGTTTTCCTTGTGGTACTGTGCAAGTAAAGATGAAACAATCTGAGAACATGAGCTCATAAGGAACAATTAGAAAAATGATAGGTTGAAATGGCTCAGTGACACGTAGAAAGGTTCTTTCCTGGAAAGGGTTTTCCTGTCCTTTAGGAAGGATGGTAGGAATCAATAACATTTTCTCCCAGGATTCATGGTGGCTATTGGCTTGGCTTTGGTGATTTTTTAAAATAGAATTCAGCTCTGAGTTACTTCTAAATAAACAAATAGAAATTGAACTAACTTAAAAGAAGACTTTGGAATATGCAGATAATAAAAAAGAAAATATAATTATGTATGTTAATGAGTTGAAGAGACCTGCCTGTGTCTGGTTTTGGGCCTTTTTCATGTTGGTAAAATCTGCGCGCTGCTATTAATAAAGCTCTGCAGCGTTTGCCACTGTGAGGGTTACTTTTGGAAGGCTATAATTTACAGGTAGAAAGGGTTTCACAGTTTCAGGGAAAATGTCAGTATTAAGTTCCAAGTACCCACTACCTTCTTTAACATAGCAATTCTCTACCCTCAGGGAGTATCAGGAGAAATGACTGCAAAAAATAAAAATTGCCAGACTCGCAGCATCTGCTTTTGTCATAGTCAGAATACTAGACTGGATGGCTATTACTCTGACACAGCTGGGCATCATTACTTGTATTTTTAAGCGACGTGAAATTCTTGTTCCCATGTTCCCACAAGCATCAAGCTATATATATTACTTCTGTAAGTGGGAAGAAAAAAAAAAGCATAGAAAAGTCGAAGCTTTTCTCTCTGTATATACATGGACGTGTTTTGTTCCATTCCTTGGGGATGGATGCCCCTCCATAGTGCTTATCTTCCCACATTATTATTTCAAGACTGCTTGATGGCTGCAAAAGATTATTCCCCAAACAGGAAGGCGAAGGGGACAAGCAGAATATTATGTTGCTGCATACAGAAGAAATGTTCTTTTGATGCAAATATGTAATCGATATGTATGGGTATAATCCATGCTGGAGACTGGATATATTTTCTGTTGAAAACTTTATGGTTCTTCTTAGTGTTCAGTGATAGGCTTTATAGAACTTCCTCAGCTTGTTCCCAGAATGTCAAGCTAGGAATTTCATCTTGATTTTTCTTAAGTGGATTAGCCCTGGCATATCTGTGATGCTACTCAGTCTTCAAGGTGCCTTCAGGGTTACAGTGTCATAACGGCCTTTGCAATATTCTCCAAATATGCCTGACAGCCATCTTCAGTTTTAATAATAAACAAAAGGATGATAATCCATGTAGAAGACCTTCTCAGGGAGCTTAATCTTCTATCACAGTGTAGAAGCTTTTAGCTGTTGTGCAATTCTTTGTATGTTACGGTGGTGGCTTGGTTGTTTTGTGGTTTTTGTTTTCTTTTTTCTTTTTTTTGGGGGGTGGTGGGGTGGTGGGAAGGAGTTGGTTGGTGAGCTGTTTAAGAAACTGTTGCATTTGAGCTCACTGTGTAGTTTCATTAGTTGGGGAACCGGAAAGGTAGTTCAAGATTATGAAGAGCTGAGGCAACAATATTAAGGTGGAATCCTCTAATAATTCAGGGTATTGATGGACAAATGGGTGGAGAAAGGGAGGAAGATCCTGCACTTACAACAGATGATGGGGAGTCTGAGTTAGGTTCTCATCTGCAGGCTGTGTGACCTTGAACATCTGTGCCAGTTTGTTCAAAACTGAGGATGGATAAAACTTATTTTTGGAAAGGAGTTTGGGGTGGATGCTGTTTTTACGTGTACAACTTCCTTCCACAAACAGCGTAGTACAATATCTGTCAGACTTCTTCAGGCAACAGCTGACAGTGCGTTGCAAAGTGGAGATTAAACAAAGTTTACACCTCACTTTAAAAAATTGTTAAAATTACTGGCTGTTACAGTCCCACTTTGGGATTATGATTCAGAGATGCCATTGTATCTCTCGCAGCACTGTTTATCCATCTGCACTGACAGTTTTCTCTTTACTGCAAAGGGATAAAAGGAAAAGACAGAGGTCTAGATCTGGTGACTGTCTGTGTAATTCTCCTACTTCAAAGGCTATTTCATACTCTTGTCACCTCCTGCACTATTTATGTTGCATGTAAATCACCTGATCCATGTTGTGCTCCTAATAATTCTCTAGCTATTTACCGGAGCTGCTCATCACTGTCTGTGCTGCCATGGAAACAAATTGTTCCCAACATCATAGGAGGAATATTTTCTTTCTCTGTGACAGCTTTGGTTATGATGCATCAGCAATTGATGGGTCAGGCTTCCTTCTCTTTAACTAGGTGTTCTGGAAGAGTTTTTGGAGGAGTGGAGGAGAGGTGATGCCACTTAACATTTGTTCTTTTTCCTCTTTGGAAAATGAAGTGAGAAGGGGAAGATAGGCATGCGATCATGTTTTCTGCTTTCTGTTGAGAGAAGCGCTGCTGAAAGTCTTGGTGCAACACGTCATTTTGAAAAATGAATGGCTGTCATTGTCCTTCTGCTGTCCTTTGTGCCTTTGTGACAGTATGACTGGTGTGTGCCCAGTGACTTCTGCTGTGACATTGCTGAGCAGTTGCTACTTGTTTAAGCCTTTTTTTTTTTTTTTTTTTTTTTTTTGCATTCTTGTAAGCAAGAACAACCCCTTTCCTGGTTGCGCTGTCCTATGCATGTACTAGTGAGATTTCGTAATGATTCATGGTAGTAGGATGCCAGCTTTCTCCACCTCTGAGATAACCTGGCACTGGAGGATTACTACTGAGTACATACCCAAAAGCATAGAAAAGGATTAAATATTTTTCCTTCTTTTTTTTTTTTTTCTTTGTGTTTGCACATGCAAAGTATTCTGCCAAAGACCTGATGTTGATGTAGGAGATTCCTCAAACAACTCTGTTGACTTTCATCATGTTTTGCATGACTCTTAGGTTCTTTGCTGTGCTGCCACATGCCTGTGGAAAGAACTTCCCTGTCTGGGGAGGTGATGCTTATCCTTGTCAAGCCTTTCCAGAGTGCATCTGCCTTGATAATAACAGGCTGTCCAGGATCTCCAGCATTTGATTGAATCCTCAGATAAAGCATGTCCTAATTTTACTATTACTTTACCCTTTTAGTTAGAGGGTATTCCCTCCCATCTGTTTCTTTTGTTTAGCTCCTGCAACTTGTCTAATGTACTGGAGAATTCAGTCTGGGATTACAGCTGTCTGCTCTCCTCATTTCTGACATACCTAGCACAGCAGGAGCATTCTCCCTAATTGGGCCTCGTAGGTGCTAATGCAGAAATGCTTTTGCTGATAGTGACAGCTTACAATATATGGTCACGTCTCGGCAAAATACCAACATCCTTACCAGCAAGGTACACTGAGCAGGTCAGCTTGTGTTTCTTCGTTACACAAGATGGAGTAAACATGCATCAAAATGGCTGTGATCACCCTTCCATGCTACCTTTAGTTATCTGGCGTTGATGCTCAATTTTTTCCTGTCTGCCAAGTTGTAGCAGTATTTGCCTTCAGATGGACTGAAGGCAACCCAAACCCACTGTTGATGGACTGAAGAAAAGGTTGGGGAGGCAGTGAGGATCCCTTTGACTTATTGGGCTTGCAGGCTGAATTGTTGAATGACAAGTGAAACAGACAGAGGAAAAAGAGTTCCCTTGATTGCACTGTCTCTCTCCTTCAGTAGTTTGGACCTTGAAAGTATATTGCTTTAAGCATGTCTAAATTAATTGCTCAATTTTTCATCCTGACATTTAAATTCAGCAGGAAATGCTTCAGAAAGAACGTGCCGCCTGTCACAATGGCTGCTACATGCTTGGGCCATGGCTGTTCTGCAGTCGTTTAGTTTGAGTCTTCAGGAATGCCTGCTTTCACTAAAATTGGCTTTGTCCTCGTTTATTCTCTGTAGATTGAAATCACTCATCGATCAGGCAGAGCTGTGTGTCTGTGTAACTTTTTCAGTATTTATTTTTGGGCTTTGAAAAGGTAAGTCTTACACAGTGTGTCAGTCCTGACTGTATGTTCTCCATCTGCACCCTGTGTGAAATTATCAATTTTAAAAAGCCTCTTGGTTTGTTTTGGTGGGGAGAGGATGATGGGTCACACAAATTTGTGGGAAAAAAAGACCACAATGTGACTGTTAGTTATATTTCAGATTGTTTGATCTTTTGGGCAGGTTGTGTGGGCTTTTTCCTGACTTAAAAGGTACAGCTTCTTTTTTTTTATTCCCCTCTTTTAGTAAATTTTAGACATTGCTAAGGGCACACCGCAGTGGGGAACTCTTCAGGGAAGACTTGGCAACTTCCAGGTGAATTTGGTCAAGGCATTATTTAGTGCTTTATAGCCTACTGCCATTCCTTCATTCTCTTAAAATTTTTTCAAGAAAGTGCCTCAGCAGACTGTATTTATCATAAACTTCTAACAAGGACAGAAAATTTGCAAGGAAATCATTAAGTTGCATACTAGGTAATGATCTCTGCCTGTCTCGTACTCCAAGAGTTGTCAAAAGTAAACCTTGATACTGGACTTGGAAATAAAAACGAACTCTTTTTTGTGATTTTCCTGTGATTTGGAGCCAGTGAAACTTGACTGTGGAACAAAAGAAAAGCTATTGAAAATACCCTTTTGTGTAACAGCATAAGCAAGCAAGAGGTGCCCAGCGCCTTGTCAGGAACATTTTTATAGCGTGGCGTGTGCTGTGGTTCTCAGTGATCCCATTTTGAGGCAGATCAGGAGCAGTGCTCAGTGGTTGGGTGCAAGCGGGTGAAATAGTGACTGACTTGTGTTGGCAGATGGGAATTCAGGGACTCATTAGTCATGCTATAGTCTCTTGTTTTTCTGTGAGTCGTGATGAAAAGAGGGAAGAGTGTTGCCTTTTGATAGCTGAAGAGGGATTTAAAATATCACGGATTGAAGTCCACTGTGTTTGGGCAATGATGTCTTCCACAAGAGTTGATCATCAAAATCGTATGGCAAGTCAGGGAGATGTATGTGATAGGATAAGGATTGCGAAGCTCTCTTAATTATGGAGAGTGAGCTGCTGCACCTTTTTTTTTCTTTTCTGCAGTAGTCAGAGAATGGTGCAAAGAGGCATCCATCTTAAATACCTTTTGCAGCCACGGTGTAATCACACGGTACTATGTTTTTTTTTTTCTTACAAAATTATTTGGGTCTGTTCCAGTAAAAATCAGTCAACTGAAAGATGAGCTTTTCTTTCAATGCATCTTATGTAACAGTAGCTTTATAATACCCACATTTGGCTCCTACATCTATCTTGTGGCATTCTTGCTGCAGGGGGCTGTAGTGTGCTTGCTCAGGAGATTTGCCTTGTCTTTCTTTAGTGACTCACTCTTTGGGTGGAAATTGGGTCTAGACCTGTGCTATCTGTCAAAGAAGTATAGGATGTGTGAAGCACACTGTCCTGGTCACATCGTTTTAATTTTAGACAGCAGGAGGAGGAGGAAGGCAAGTCTTTCTAGCTACCATCATTGCTGATGTCACAAATGTCTGGAAGGGTGTTAGTAGAAACTATTAGCAATGAAATCATCCATGGAAGATAATAGATGGGTAAATATGTGATGAAATGAAAGATGCTATAAAATTAATCCTTGGAGTGAAATGAATATTTGTAACCTCACTAATGTCTGTAGCAAAATTAATTACGCGCGAATACATTGGACTAACAGTGAGAGGAGTAAGCTTATGAAAAGTTTGTTCTGCCAAAATTGGATGTTTCTTAGTAAGGTGTATCATGAGCACAGACGAACCTTCTGAGACGGTCTACCCAGCAGGAAATAAGTTAATAAGCACCAGGCCACATTGTGCTTCGTAAAGAGTGGAGTGAGAGCTCTGTACAAGGTGAGACAGCTTTAACAGGACTGCCAGCAGCCCTGGTGGCAGAGCCTTCCAAGCTTGATTTTGTGCCTCCTACTGATGTATAGGCAAATAGAAGTGCATACAATAAGTGTCAGTCAGTGTAGCAAGATGAGTTACAAAGTTCTCCCTTATCTTGTCTGGCTTCTTCAGCATTGTGCTGTGCTTTCCCCCTGCTGTCTTCTGTCCTATTGCTCCACAAGGATTGGAAGTTTTTCACATTAGCAAGCGGTAATTACTCCTTCAGTTGCACTGTTGGTCTAACGTAGTCTCCTGGTTCTTATTAGAATAAACTTAGCCTTGTTTTGGACAGCTCAGGTAAGCATGGGAATTGGGAGGCCATCCAAGCCTCTGTTGTTTTAGATGCCTGAGTTTCAGTGGGCTGAAATCTTGCTTATTTGGTGGCTCAGTGTCCAACCAAGCAGCTGACTGCTGAACCTTCCCAAGAGCAATGCCTTTGGGGTACCTACATATGACTCAAGGGGCTAGATTTGAGTATCCCTTAAGGGACTGCTACTATGCAAACACTGAACCCCCATTTTTGAATAGCTTCTGGATTGATGTAGAGTGCAGGAACAGCTTTTGTATGAGTAGAGGGGGAAGAGCTGAAGCATGCGATATTTCCAAAATGTTCTAACTAGATTGTCAGTGTTGCTTAGCAGCAGAAGGTTTAAAATAGCGGTATTACTCAACAGTGTGAGCAGCATTTGCACATGGTAATGTTCTGTGTCCTGTACCTACTCGCTGCAGTATAGAAGTGCTAAGTTAATGTAAGGAAAGTGAAGATAGCTCACCTCCTCCTCTCTTAACTTGATGACTGCATGGGTGAATGGTGAAAAGTCTCCCTTATGTTTACAACCAAACGTCCTCTGCACCCATGCCACAGTGTTTGGGTGCACGTAGATTTGTGTGCTCAGGCATCACTTGGATGTGAGGACCTTTCACACCACATTTACCTTTGGGTAAGTTTATAGCTCTCGACTCAGCAGTCTGCACTGGTGCAGACATTGCAGCATCAATTGGTCTTAAGGAACAGGCAAGAAACAGTGGGGACGAGCAAATGTAAGTAATACTTAATTACTTCTTAGGCAGTTCGACTTTGTGGTACTTGTCAGACTAAGTTCCCCCTCTCCATAAGCTTTCTGGCAGGTTTGGTCTTGGTGTTGCTGAGAGGGTTTGAGATAGAGGTGCATGCTTGTGATAGCTTGTCTTGGTGACTGATTGCCTGAAAGTCCAGATGAAAATTTGGGGTGAGATTTTCTAGAAGCATTTAAGTGATTTAGGACCACAGTAAATGTAAATGAATTTAATAGTGACGTAGGCTTACTTGCCATTGCTTTACCTCATCAAAGACTTAGGACCTAAGTGACAAAGACACTGAAATACATATAGGTCTCTCTGAAAGTAATGCCTCCTATTTATTTCTGTAAATACTACAACAGATGCAAAGAGCACAGTAACACTGTTTGATGGAGCAAATTCTCAGCTTCAAAACACCATTTCAACAGTCTCCACCATCAGCTACATATTTTTTGCCAGCAATGAACAAGAGCCTGCATGCCATGCCAGTAAAAATCTGCATGGCCATCCAGAACATGACTTGTCTTTTATGTCAGTGCAACCACTGCTGAAATGCACCATCCGCTGCCTCACTCACAGTATTCACATCCACTGTTTGGTCTCCAGGAATGTTCAGTAAGTGTCGATGCATATCAGTGGGTGCATTTTTTTCCATACGAAGGATATCAGTGACACACCTTTACTTCATCTGCGCTTCCATGTCAAATGTCATGTTGTCAAACTGCCCCTCAGTGCCATCTGTTTCACGGCAACAAAACTTAATGAGAAATTGGCTAGAAGGTTCAATCTCTGCTGTCATACCACCAACATCTGTCTCTGATGTCGTGGGCCAAGATAATAAAATAGGAGGCATTACTTTTGGAGCACTCCTAGCATTATTTTGCTACTATTTGCTTGGAAAGGCAATGTTTTTCATTTGTTGAAAGAAAATGAAACAGATGTCGCATTTTAGTCAGAAAAGAGGACACCTGGTGTGCCATGGGCTGATGCTTTTTTTTTTCTTCCCAGAATGATTATAAAAGACACGAAGGTCATACGACAGACCTTGTATTTCCCTGCACACATGCTTTGTACTTGAGAAAGCAGCCAGTCTCATGAGATGTCAGTTGCTAAGAAAAATACACTCCTATTTCCAATTAGGCAAGCAGGGTCTTGTGAAACCGTCTCTGTGCAACCTACTGTAGTTATGTGTCAAAGTTCCTGTCAGAGGAGGGCAGGCATGGGACCCCCATTTGCAAATTCCTTAGGTGCGTAGGAGATGGTGCGAGTCATTTCTGAATTGCTGCATTCTCATGTTGGGGCCATATGTTAGCCATCTGATGTGCTGAGCGCCACGTGCAGACTGAGGATGTTGATGTCATGTGCTGAGAGTGCTATGCCTCTGGGTTGGAAAAGAGTTTTTGTGTGTGTGATTCAAGGGCAGTGCTTAAGGATCCGTTAAAAAGAAGAGAGAGCTATTTGAATTGACTGGATGGAGAGGGAAGGAGAACTAGGAAACACTTGGTCTAGCTATACTCTGAGTTGGTATTATGTACTGCTTCTGATGAGCTTTTGATTCCCTGAACAAAATTATTTTTCCAAATATGTATACATTTGCATTTGCCACAACATGGCCTCAAAATGTTTGTCCTGTATTTCCAAAGTGTCTTGTTCTTGTGGTTTCTAATACTTAGACTTATCTGTGACCTGTTTCCTGGACAGTCTCCAGTGAACACAAAACCACATTTAATTAGAAGAAAGCATCTGAACGAAGATTAGCTGCACACATGTGCTGTACTCTCCTTCTTGTGACTGCCCCTCCTTACTGAACAGCATGCAGAGATGAATGGGATCTGTTCAACTGTTTGTAGGTCAAAATCTTGTTAGGGCTTCAAGTTTCTCACAGATGGGTAAAATGAACTGTCAGTAGCTTTGCAGAGCTCACCTGGACTGGGATTTTGTCCACAGAATCATAAAATAGCTTGGGTTGGAAGGAACCCCAAGGATCATCAAGCTCCAACCCCCCCTGGCACAGGCAGGGCCACCAACCTCCAGATCTGGTATTAGACCAGGCTGCCCGGGATCCCATCCAACCTGGTCTTGAACACCTCCAGGGATGGGGCATCCACAACCTCTCTGGGCAGCCTGTTTCACCACCTCACCATTCTCATGGTAAAGATCTTCCCCCTAATGTCCAATACAAACCTTCCCTTCCTGAGCTTAAAACCATTCCCTCTTGTCCTGTCACTATCTACCCTTATAAAAAGTTGATTCCCCTCTTTTTAATAGCCCCCTTTTAAATACTGGAAGGCTGCAATGAGATCCCCTCTCAGTCTTCTCCAGGGTGAACAAGCCCAGCTCCCTCAGCCTGTCTTCATAGGGGAGTTGCTCCATCCCTCTCATCATCTTCATGGCTCTCCTCTGGACCCTCTCTAACAGCTCCACATCTTTCCTGTACTGGGGGTCCCAGACGTGGATGCAATTCTCCAGATGGGGCTACATGAGGGCAGGGTAAAGGACAATCACCTCCCTGTCCCTGCTGGCCACCCCTTTTCTGATGGAGCCCAGGATACCATCGGCCTTCTGAGCTGCAAGAGCACTCTGCTGGCTCATGTTAAGTTTTTCATCCACCAGAATACCCAGGTCCTTCTCTGCAGGGCTGATCTCAAGGAGTTGTTCTCCCATTCTGTATGCGTATTTGAGATTACACGAATTCAAGTGCAAAACCTTGTACTTTGCTATGCTGAACCTTGCTAGGTTCACATGGGTCCTTCAGGTGTGCTGTTTGAAATGTTCATTGTTGTAAGGCTTCTGTGTTGCTTTATGAGTTCATTACCTCACCTCAGAGACCTGATGACTCTGCGGAAGAAGGAATGAGGTGAAGATTATTCCACCACCTTCTATAATTGCCCTAAAACCTGGTTTTCTCGTTTCTTTTTACATATCCAAACATTATAAGAATAATCAATACGGACCTCTCAAGCCCATTACTGCAGAGAGGAGCAAAAAGCTCCACGCTCAGACTTTCACTGACACGGCGCAGATTTGCAGTGAGTGGCTCACATTAGGCTCTGAGGCCAGGCCAAGAAAAGAGCTATGTTTCCGGGTTCCACTTGGCTTTTGAAACCAATTTTACATCTGGAGAAAATACTTCCATTAAATACTTATTCCCTTTGGGCAGAGACAGATGTAAACCCTGCGTGCCGCCAAATACCGGGACCCGGATGTTTGCTGTGCTTGGCTCAGCTGCTCGCTGGAGAGCTCCCAGCTCCCCTGTGGGTGTCTGGTGGCAGAGCTGCTCAGGAATGTGGTATCTTCTCGGTGGGACCCATACAGGGACATTATTCTGCATCTGCTGTCACATCTACGTGCGTCTGGGATGAATTCATGCACACCAGAAAGGTGATGCATAGTGAATGTGATGCTGTTTTTATTTGCGACCGAATGTTGCATAAACCAGTGCTGAAATGAAACGCTGATGAGACCTGTGGATATGCCTGATCCAAGTGTCCTAAGGGTCTATAATCATTTCTTCTGCTTTTGCATCCTGCCAATTCAGTACCTAAATAAATAAAAAACAGATCTCAGCTGCATATTTCTGACTTCACTTCCCAGAATTTTGGTGCTTTCCCTTCTCAGGCTGATGTCCTTCTTTTTGCCAGCCTTGCAGATAGCCAGTGGCTGTGGAGAGTTCTCACGCAAGTCATCTCCTGACTGGGGACAAGTTAACCTTTTGCTGTTCTGACTTTCCTCTCTTGTCTTGAAGGGTGTTTTCCTTCTTAAAATTTTCCCTACATCCAAATGGTCAAGGGTGGTTCTTCTGTTTCTTTCTGCTTAATCCTGGGGCTAATGCTTCCTAACCTGGAATGCAGGCAGAACTGCTGGCCTAGGCAAACTGTTGAATTCCCTGCTTCCAAAGCTTATATTTTGCTTTCTGTGGGTAGAAGCATCTAGAAATAGACCTAAGAGCTAGTATTTACGAAAGTCAAGGTAATGCAAAATCTACTTAATATGTGGTGGACATTTTTTTGGTCTGTCTGCGTATTTCTTTGAGGTCTTTCCACTGGAGTTTTAGATGTCTCAGAACTACCAACATTTTGCTGTCTGAAAGAGCTGCAGGATGGGAGAGTGTGAGCAATGCAGTCCTGGATATCTCCTTGCTTCCTCCTGCCTCCTGTAGCTTCTCTTGTGTTGCTGTGGCAACGACGAGCATCTACAGGCACCCAGTAGTTGTTGCCTATCCTTATCTTCATGCTTCATCCTTCTATTTCTGTGCCTTGCAGTTTCCTGCATGCTATGGGGCTTTGGGCTCCTGTTAACCAAAGCTAGAAACCAATAGCTTTTTAAGATGACAGTTATCTTAACCTAAAACAAGATGTTTAAGATCACTTTTGGCATACTGTGTGTTGCAGTGCTTGCACTGTGTTTAATTAAAATTCCTCAGACTTCTTTTCTGAGTAAAATGAAGCATGCAGTTATGCAGTGTCCCAGTCACACAAAGAACCCCATTACAACATTTCATTAGAAGTCTGTGTATATCACAATTTCTACCATTTCCAACAAGAAAGCCACAAAGAACCCAAGGGAAAGTCAGATATGTGTATGCTGTTGTCCAGCTATTTGCAGCTGGATAGAAAGTGTTTTTGCAATAGCCATATTATGTTTTGCTAAATTAATTTATCATGTTCCTTTAAAATATAAGATCAGTTTTATAAACTATTATAAAAAATGATATTAAAATGCATTCTTCACAGTTCTCACTTTCTTTATAAATCCTTAATCTTTCACTAATTAAGGTCTTTATTGTGAGCCATTACAGCCATCTTATAAAAACAATTGCCAAAAGGTTATCTTCCTTTAATAAGAGAACAGGAAATTGTGCTAGGGATTACAAGCCCAGCAGAGGTTTGCCAATAAGTCTTCATAAAATATTTGTAGTCATCGTAATTGTGTAGTGTACTTTCTGCTAATACAGAATCACAGTCTCGAGTTCATCAGTTCAATCTTAGGGCTTTTATGCTTATGTATTTAAAGTACATTTACTGCTGCAGCCAGAAAATAGATTGGAATAATGTAGTAGAGAAAATGGCCTACATTTTGCTTGTCTCTGTTAAATTGCTGCAAGCAATAGCAACACAGATGCAGATAGGGGACAACGGAGGAAAAAGTCTGCGTGCCTGAAGTGCTGTTGCTGGATACAACAGTAGAGAATATTCAGGCTAGCCTAAAGGGTGGCAAGCCATATTTATTCCTTAGTATGAGGGTGGTGAGGCACTGACACAGGCTGCCCAGAGAAACTGTGGGTGCCCCATCCCTGGGGGTGTTCGAGACAAGTGACATGGGGCCCCAGGCATGTGTCCTTGCTTATGGCAGGAGAATCAGAACTAGATCACAGACTTATAGAATGCCTGAGACTGGCAGGGACCTCTGGGTCCACCTGTTCCAAGCTGTACTCAAGCAAGGATACCCACAGCAGGGTGCCAGGCTTACATCCAAGTGGCATTTGAAGATCTTCAAGGAGGTTCCATAGCCTCTCTGGGCAGCCTGTGCCAGTGCTCCATCATCCACACAGTACAAAAGTCCTTTCTGGTGTTCAGAGTGATCATCTTGTGTTCCAGTTTGTGCACTGTTGCCTTTTGCCATATCTCTGGGCACCAGTGAAAGAGCCTAGCTCTGTCTTCGTTATATTCCCCCTTCAGGTATTTATATACATTGTTGAGAGCCTCCCCGAGCCTTCTTTTTACTAGGTTAAGCAGTCCCAGACCAGTCAGCACCTCATAGGAGAGATGTTCCAGTCCCTTAATAATCTTGGAGGCTCTCTACTCTGCTCCATTGAGAATAACCAGATCTTTTTCATATTGAGGGAACCCAAATTGTATCCAGTACTGAGGTGTGCCCTCACTAATTCCCTATTTCCTCCGTCTTGCTCTCCTTGAACGCAAGTGACATTTGCTTTCCTTTAGTCTTTGGATATCACCTTCTGTTGCTATGATTAACCAAAAATTGTAGAGAGTGGCTTCACGGTGACATCTCTCAGCTCCCTCAGCACTCATAGGTACATCCCGTCAGGTCCTGTGAAATTAAGAATGTCCGGACTGCTCAAGTATTCCTTAACTTTATATCTTCCAGATGATCTTTTAAGGTCCCTTCCAGCCCAAACCATACTCTGATTCTATAAATAGGTTCAGTTTCATGGGAGCTCTAATGAAATTGGCATTTTTCCTTTGTTTTAGATGAAATGCCAAAGTACATGAATTCGTACAACTTGTCCTCACATCTGTTTCCTTGTGACATAGGCTGTAGTTAGTAACGGTGGCTAGAGAGAACCTAGTATGGGCACATCTTCCAGTGCTACCATCACACTTCTGGCAATAACTTGGACTAGAGAAAAATATATGAAAAATGTCCAGGTCATTGTGAATTCTTGCAGTTGTCTCCTCTCTGCTTTACTTTTTTTAATGTTGTTTGCTTGACTATATTTTTTCTAGGCAAAAGTCCCACAAAAAAATAAATGTTGACTATTAGAACACAAGCAAATATTTATTTATTTATTTTTGAATTAATAGAATGCCATGTTAATTAATTGAACAGGTGTATTTTTTAAGAGGGTCTCTTGAAGAGAGTTGTTACTTAGTTTAAACTGTCATAGCATTTGTAGTACAGCTTGTTTTTATTTATATTCCCTCTCTCCTTATTCCTCTTGAATTATCCTGCTTAATTTAACTTATCTGTACTGACAAAATGACACTATTTATTCTGTTCTGGATATCCAAAGTGTCATTCTGGGAAGTGTGCATTTGAGTAAGCTTGCCAGGCACTATGAAATACCAGTTTAAGAGTATTTCTTATGAAGAGAGCACATCAAGTTCTTCTTCATTAATGACTTCTGAAGGGCCAACATTTTTCTGTGTATTCTGCTTGCTTTTCTTCCATTTTTAGTCCTACCTTAGTAGTCAGGGTTTGACTACCACAATAAGCTCCTACCTTGTCAGGTTTCAGAAGCTGGGCAGAGCATCATCCAGCCAGCTTTCAGGTGTCCTTCTCCAGCTCTTGATTGTTGCTGGGCTCTGGGCTAAAGACAGACTGGAGTGAAAAGAGCTCAGTATGGAGAGAAAGTCAGAAAAGAAGAAAGAAGATCTCAAACATTTTTTTGTTGCTGTGTTCAGGGGAGGACTTGAGTCAGTGAATTCTTGAACCAAGATCACAAACACTATTAGCTTTGAAGCATGAATGTTTCTTCTTTCATGAATGCTTTTGTCAGCACTGGTGACCCAACTAAATTTCAGATTTGATGGTAATCATTAGATGCACTTACTGGAACCCTTCACACAATTCATACAAGGATGGTGCTGTTCTTTGCTTTATCCAAACAGACATGTTATTTTGGGGTTTTAAGTTGCAAGGAAAGGGACAGAGATATGGTTCAGAGATCTTTCACTGGCAGACTGCTTTGCCAGCTTTGCCACCTTTTGTGCTTCCGTTTGTAGGAAAAACACTACTGGAGATTGAACTCTTAATATTTAACTATTTTTGTAGCATGCTTTTGTGTCCCAGCTTGATTGCTAGACTATAGACATGTGTCTTACCTTCTGCAGAACCTTACTGCCCAATAGCTCAAAGTTCTGAAATCCAGCCAGACACCTAAAAGCTGTCCCAATTCTTTGTCTAGGCCAAAGTGGAAGAATCATAGAATCAAAGAGTCTTCTGAGTTGGAAGGGATCTTTAAAGTCCAACTCCTCTGAAGTGAACAGGGACATCCAGATTTAGATCAGGTTGCCCAGGACCTGATCAAGCCTTGCCTTGAAAGTCTCCTGGGACGGGGCATCAACCACATCTCTGGGCAACCTGTTCACCGCTTTCACTGTAAAAAATATTTTCCATATATCCAACCTAAATCTACCCTCTTTGAGCTTGAAACCACTTCCCCTTCTTCTATCACCACAGACACTGCTAAAATCTCTCTGCTTCTTTCCTGTAGCACCCCTTTATATATTGAAAGGTCAATCTCAGGTCACCTTTGAGCCTTCTCTTCTCCAGGCTAAACAGCCCCAGCTCTCTCAGCCTGTCCTCATAGGAGAGGTGTTCCACCTCTTGGATCATTTTTGTGGCGCTCCTCTGAATACACTCCAACAGGTCCATGTCTCTTCTGTACTTCTTCTGTAGAACTGCAGCTATTAGCCTCATACTGCTCCACATCTTACCATGGCAGCAGGATATGATGTGTGATGATGGACCGTGGATGAACCTTGTTGTGCACCTTGCATAGTGGATCTGTTCTGCAGTAGGGCCGTGCGACCCTGCAAACTTGTGGTCTTAGCTCTTCTCAGCTTTCCTACATAGAGAACCTTTGGCTCCAGTGCAAGTTGAGTGTTTTTTGGCACTTACATGGATTAGGATTTTAGTAGGCAATCTGCATTCAGGAGTGTTGTCTGTCCCTTAATCTAACTCCTTCTCATTATGTAAAAGCTTTCTTCTTGTGTCACACTTAGTTAAAATCTAGCACTCAAGATTGCTTCAAGTTATCTAGTTCTAGCACTTATCTGAATATAAAAAATTGAAATAAATACTAAGTTTGAGGTTTATAGTATATTATATACAAAGATAACATTTTCCAGCCTCGATTACAGACTTTTAAGTCCAGTTCCTCAGTGTCTCAGTGGGTTCCCAAATCTGCTACGCTACATGCAAAATGAAGCTACCAGCTACTCCGAAGCCAAAACTGGTCATTATAAAACCTCTGCACACTGGCTGCCAGCCTCAGAGTTCATTATGAGGGAGGTCATTCTTCCTTACAGGCATGAATGTAGCTTTTGAGTACATTTTTAAAAGTTTCATTTAATCACAATGCGGATGAATTGTTTTAACCGTGATCGCCTGATGGGAAACTAACTTTCTTCTTCCTGGAAGAAAAAATACTGTGTTGATTCTTGCAGCAGCTTTTAGAACTACAGGATGTGATTTACTTTTTTTGAAAGAGTTGAAGATTTTGGCACTAGCAAAGGAAATTTTCCTCCCTCTCGTCTGCTTTTTCTTCAATACTGAGTAGTCAGTTTTCTTTTCAAATCTGTGAATGCACAGAATAAGGTCTTTAACAGGACTCTGACTGAAGCATCCTCTCAAAGTGATTTTTTTTAACAAATATTTTCAGCTTTTTCAAAATAGTTCTGTGAAATTGCAAAATGCTTTGACTGTATCAGTTTTGTATTAGGCTAAAAGCTACAAAATGATGGAAATACTTCAGAATAATCTGATTTTTTTCATGTTGAATAGTCTTCAACCATTTATGAGAGATTTTGGAAAGCCAAACTCTCCTTGAAGGTGCATGGTGTTGAGAAAACACTGTATTCAAAATGGAATATGGGAATATGGTGAGCTCCAAGGAAATCTTTTTTCCCTGTGAGAGTGGAACAGGTTGCTCAGAGAGGCTATGGACATTCCATCTTTGGAAATGTTCATGTCTGAACTGGACAAAGTAATGAATAATCATTCACTGTGTTTGGCCCTGCTTTGGCCAGGGCACTGGATTAGAAGCTCCCACTGATCTCTTCCAACCTAAGTTATTCTATGATTCTGTGAATTTACTTTATGTATGCCATATATTTGGCATTGCATGAGTGTGTTGTTCAATGATTGTACTTTTTGTATGATTGCTGACTACTGAAAAGAAATGTAGAGGGGTAATCTCAGTATAGAGATCAGAAATGTAGTGGTTTGGTAGTAATGAAAGTTGATGCAAGATGTGTTATCCCGCAGTCTTGAAATGAGGCACATTATGTGTATGTTGCTCTTTGGCAACTGTGGACTGTCATATTCTAAGTAGTCATGAAGAGGTACACCCAAGACTGATTTTAATAATGTGCATGAGAATACACTGGTGATTGAAAATTGTGAATTTAAAATATTGAATTGCTTTAGTTTCCTTGGTTATGTACTCTTTGCCAGAACTGGTTTAAAAAAAATCCAGTCTCTCTGAAGAATCTCAGTACTGCCTGAATGCTGAGAAAAGCAAATAGCTGTAATTTCAAACACCTGTCTCCTCTCAGCAAAACTCCAGGTCTTTTTGCAAGTAAGTACTTACATAAAAATATTTTTAAATGTTGAATTTTCACATGGCTTTAAATAAACATATAAAGTAGTAGGGATTTGCAGTTTTAATCCTCTTAAGCCTTCTGATTTGTTTTCCATTTGTTAGAAAGGATAGTGATTGCCCTTTACCGGAGTTATTTAAGATGAGCAAAAAGGCACCATATTGTAGATGCTCCCCAACCCAACAGGTGAGAAAGGGAAAATTCCATGGAATGAACTAATTTTTAAGTGTTTCAGCAGGAAAAATCATGCCTTCCAGAAAAGGTTGTGGTCTCTATTCTAGATGTCTTCTCCCTTGCTGTTTTGAAAGAATTCATTAACTGTGTATCTTAAGATATCTTAGTTCTTAATGTATATCCGCCAGTGCTATTCTGTTGCAGGTGCACAGAAATTCTGGGCCATCAATGCCAAAGAGATTCTGCAGTGATTAGGTGTGTGTGGTCCAGACTGGAAGGAGAATAGGTAAGAGAGCTTGGTTTCCTGTAACATTCTTCTCATTGGTCTCCTTATGCTTATTTTTTAAAGTGATTATTTTTTCAAGTGCACTTGAGAAAGAATACAGATCTCATAATGTATTAGGCAGCGTTCACTGCAAGACAATATGTCTTGAGATACTTTATGAGGATCATTTCTTTTTTTCTGGGAAGGACTCAGCCAAGTAGTGTTGAGACATATCTTCTGTAATGTGCAAAGGTGCAGAAGCCATTTAAAGCTGATACACAATTGAGTCTAGTTGAAAAGTTTTGTAGTTGGGACTCAGAAAGCAATACCTGGGTATTTTCCTTCCTCCACTCACTCCTAGACATGCGAAAGTAATTACTTAACATAAACATTCCCTGGAGTACTTGGGCTGCATAGTCCAAGATGTCTAATTAAGAGTAACATTCTTATTTCCTAATAAAGAGATAGAAATTCATTTTAAAAGTCTTGGTAGCAGCATTTAAGCTGTAAAGAAATGCTATTGAGAGCAAATTGTACAGTTTATTGCACAACATAAAATGGCTTGATAAAAATCCAGTGAGCTTCAAGTAGATATTTTTTCTGGGGAGAGATGAGAGAGGAGTATTATCTTTTCTAATTAATTCAACCGGCAGAAGTCATGAAGATAAAGTATTTATACAGCTGAAAAAGAGACTGTCTAGAAATCAAGTATAGATTGCAGTTCAAGAGGAGAAGAACTGCTATTTGAAAAGCACATATGATTTGTAATGGATAATGAAACACGAGCTTGCAGTATAGTGTACTCAGCAATGGAACACAGCTGATTCATGGTTACAGAGTGCTGAAAATTCAGAACTGTGTGAAAGAGATGGGTTGAAAATAGCTTCAAGGAGAACAGCAGGTCTAGAAAAGCTTTGAGAAAATGAGCTGTTGCACTGTTCCTAGAGAAGGTTAAGATGATGTTAGATGTTAATCCATACTTCTGAGAGAGGACAGATTTGATTCAGAAGGCAGTGGCATAACAAAATTTTAGTAATATTCTTTATTATGCTGATGATTAATTTACGAAAGAACTAAATAATTAATTTGGTAGGTTCCCCATCTGGTGAAATCTTTAAAGACGTCAAATTGATTGTCTTTTTCTGGAAGAAATTATATAGCTCTGTAGCAAAAGTAGAAGATGGTGACACACAGGACTAACTGGGTAAAGTCTTGTGGGCTATAATAATCTCAAAGCTTTGTGATCTGGAATAAATCTGTCAGGAACTGGAGTGAGGCCATCAGGTTTTTTTTCAGATAGGCTGCTAAACAGCTGTCAGACAGTAGCTGCCAGTTAACATAAAGAATGTATCCTAGGTTGCCAAAAAGTCTAAGTGGTTTTGGCAGTGGAAGGGTATGTGGCTTGCTTCGTAGCCTTCTCACTGCAGGAATGGATGATGCACTTTAAAATCTGTTTTAGCAGAGCATTTGTTTTGACATCAGGGGAAATGCAAGAAAATACAGAACAAAAATCCAGGTTAGTAACCTGCATAGAAGGAAAAGAAAGGTTAGATATTGTTTGCTTTTCACGTGCAGTTAACTTCCACTCTTCGGAAGCCTTTAGAAGAGGCTTGCTAAATTATGTAATATGTTCTATTGACAGTTCTGATTTATTTGCAACTGTATGTGTTACTGCTTGTAAGTAACTTCCTGTGGATTCATCAAGATACTGCTTTAGGTTAGAGATAGGAAATTAATTTTGTATTCCTGCTGTCTTGGTAGGCTTTTCTGCTCTTTGCTTGGACTGTATCAGTTCAGCATCCTTTCCCAGATGTCAGATCTGAATGACATTCTCCTTCACAGCCAAACAAGTGCTGGCAGTGTTTGAGTCATGTGTCCCCTTTCCCCAAAACCAACCTCCTGAGAACTCTGCTTCTTTTATGTGAAATATGTGACCATGCAGAAGTTGAAAGGGAAACTGAAATTATTTTATCTTCATTTTCTTCTGTGCAGTATTACTTAAGCATGCGTCCTGTGTGTTTGGGGAGTACAAGACTCTATATGGTATATTTGCTCCATCTCAACTGACAAAAAGTTAATCTTCTGAAGTTGCTGTCACTCTTGTTCCCCTACCTGTCTTGTAACACCCTGGCCTCCTGGCACATTTGAAATGTGGTGTTAAAATGCAGATGTTGGAACAGTTCACTGATTTGTCTCCAGCTTATTAGAGCAGACTGAGTTCTCCTGGTGCCAGTACTTCCTTCAAAGCCTTCCATGTGAGTATCAGCCAGGTTCAGGGATTCTTCATTACCAACCCAATGTCATCACTCGTTACAACTGTTTTTTGAGAAAGGGATAGAGAAATAGCAAAGATATTAGATCTTCAACTCTTGTGTTTCTAGGTATATTGGTACTGTCTGTGGGTATAAAAATAAGTTTTAATAAGGAATGGTAAATTGTGCATAGACAACTGAGTGCTGCCTTGGGCCTGCTTGACCTCATCTGGAGAGAGACATTAGGAAAATACCTATGGTTAGCAGCAGCAATCTGTCAGCAATTCCCAAG
The DNA here is from genome assembly GCF_987193195.1 of Phasianus colchicus. Classification (NCBI taxonomy): domain Eukaryota; kingdom Metazoa; phylum Chordata; class Aves; order Galliformes; family Phasianidae; genus Phasianus; species Phasianus colchicus. The sequence goes on from NC_143436.1 coordinate 124,265,097, forward strand.
AATTGTATTAAAATAGTGTAAATCATAATGAATCAGTTATTAGGAATTGAGAAAGAATGAATATGTTACATAAGAATATCATTATCTGTATACCATAGATGTTTAAGATATAACATTTCTAGTAATACTTAAATTTGCTGGAATTCAATTTTAAAAAAGAAACTATTGCAATTAACACAACAATGCATTTGGAATTAATTTCCTCTCATAATAATCTGTGAAAGTCTGGTATCTCTAACAGAACAATTCAGTAAAGCTGACAGAGTTGACACGAAAGAGGGGGTTCAGTGCACTTTTAAATAAATTTATTTGTTCAGCTAAAAATAAGCATATGCAAACATTACAGGGTTCAAGGGGAAACTGATGAGCCAGCTTGCTTCTAAGGGAGATATCTTACTGCCCATCTGCTTCCACAGAAAAGCACCTCTAGCCATCACTGTATTTTAAAGAGCTGCTCTTGTAGGGGGCCTTTTTGTTCTATAACTGATGTTTAATCAAGAGCTATTAAGAGAGCTCAAGAAGTACTTTAACAGTAATTCAAGAATAGTTTGGTGTCATCAAAGAAGAGTAATTGAATTGGATGCTGTCCCTCAAATTCTTTTTGTTATTGTTGTTGCTGCTGCTAAGTTCTCATATCTTTCTGTAAAGTTCCTGCTCTGCTTTGCTGAAGATTCCCCACATTTCACATGGAAGGTCTTGCCTGCTAACTTCAAACTGCCTGTCGGTCAGGTATTTCTCCTTAAATACTGTCATTTTACAGTTCATCTGGCCCTACAAAATTCTCAATGAATTTGCTACAGTTTTCTGCAAACAGTAGTGTTTTACAAACGTCTGCGTGGTGCTCTGAGGAAGGAGAAAGCAACTTTCTCCTCTTTTGAATGTATCTTGATGAGGAAGCCCCAGGTAAGGTGCTTGTGCACTCCATTTACCAGAATAGCATCCTAAACTGAGTCTCTGTGCCTTATGCTGCTTAGTGCTGCTATTTGAGAAAGTGAGGAAGACAAAATCTGACCACGTACTTCCCATACTGACTTTTCTAAGGCTATAGCTTTAATTCTCCTTCTGGTTGTTCATTTAAAAGCAGACTCCAACGATTCACTAAGTACACTTTCATATGTAGTTGCATGAGGCATGTCTGTGTATGAGATGATCAATTCTGTGGTGCTGCACTTCCTTTGAGTTGGCAAATGGCTCTCTGATACCTGAATCATCAGATCAGCATGACTGAATTGCTGACATTGTAACGCATTGCTGGTCTGTGATGGTGCTTTTGGAGAATGTCTTTACCTACTGCTTTCCAGAGGGAGCCCATTTTCTGCTGGTAGTGAGGCAACTTGCTGACCAGAGACAGTCAGATGAAACCCAGTGGGAAGTCCTGGTATATTTATGCTGCTATACCTGCATTTGCAGAAAACAGGAATTTATTCTGTTACAGGCAAACTAATTAACTCTTCCTCATCTAGTGAAAAAGTTTCTACTGAGTTATGATCTTCCTACTAGGGCACAGATTTTTGTACCAGATACTTTGAACAGGCTGAAGTTATGTGTAATTAATGACTTCATAATCTGGCCTTGTGCTAGGAAGCCATATGTTCACTTGTGTAGACATGAAGGCAGGCAAACAGCATCTGCAGTGATTCTGGATCTGTCTCAGATCTACTTACTGCAGAGCACATGATGAGAAAGGCAGCCTCAGTGCCAGCCACCTGAAGTTGTCTGATGTAGTGCTGATGTTGTCTGATGATACTACAATAGATTTAATGGTATGTGAACATTTTTGGCCCATTTCTGCTAGAAGCATTTTGTCTCTTTGAGATGGGGCTGCCCATTGCTCTGAGGCACCTGATCTATAGAAGATCTGTGTTAAGGCTTGAGTGCTCAGACCAGCCTCTGTGTGCAGCATTGATGGGGCAAACAGTGTATAAACAAGTGTTTATCCTTAAAGATCCACTCCTAAAGTTGTATGCCAAAGCAGTGGGAATGTGTGCGTGCATGTACCTCTATGTAAAATGGGAAGATAGTAGCTCAGCATAGTATTTCTTCTGGAAATCTATTTGTCTTAGCCTTTGAGAAAGCACCGTGAGTACTTCTTGCTTGTTTTTCTTTTTGCTTCCCATACTGACTTTTCTGAAGTATTGAGGACTTCAGTATCAAAAGTAGTCCAAGGACTGAATGAGAGACACTTGGAAAGACCAGAGCAAAACACAGTTTTGCTGTAATCTACTGCAGTAAGGTGAATGGTGACTTAAATTGGGAGGGGCTGTTGGCTTGAGGGTAGAGAGGCCTTGCAGAGAGATCTAGTCAAATTTAAGGGCTGAGCAATCACCAACTGCATAAAATTTAATGAAAGCAAGTGCTGGATTCTATGGGTAACGCTGGACGTATGTACAGACTGGAGGACAAGAGGCAGAAAACAGCATCACAGAAAGGGTTCTAGGATTCTGGCTGACAGTAAGTTGAACGTGAGTCAGCAGTGTGCTCTGTCAGCCCAAAGGGCCAACTATACCCTGGATGTACCAGGCCCAGCAGTGCTGGGTGAATGAAGGGGTTGTCCCACTCTGCTCTGCGCTGTGTGGCCTCACCTCCTGCACTGGGTGCGGGTTTGGGTGCCAGTACAAGGATATGAAACTATTAGAGTGCATCCAAAGGAGGACTCTGGAGGTGATGAAAGGTCTGGAGGACAAAATGTATGAGGAATGGCTGAGGTGCCTTGGTTCCTTCAGTGCAGAGCAGAGGAGCTGAGGGGAGGCCCGATGGCGGCTGCAGCTCCTCACAGGGAGCGGAGGGGCAGCGCTGAGCTCTGCTCTGTGTGACAGCGACAGGGCCCGAGGGAACGGCATGGAGCTGAGTCAGGGGAGGGCAGCTGGGGCTCAGGGAAAGGGGCTGCACCACAGGGCGGTGGGCATGGAACGGGATGCACAGGGCAGGGGGCACGGCCCAGAGTGCCAGAGTCCAAGGAGCATCTGGACAGTGCTCTCAGACATAGGGTCTGATTTTGGATGTGTATCTACCTGGATCTGGACTTGATGACCCCTTTGGGTCCCTTCCAACTGAGGATATTCTATGACTTGTTGATACCTTTCAGTAGAGTTGCATGTATTCCAGTTCTGGGCTCCCCAGTGGAAAAAAGACAGGGATCTCCTGAAAAGTGTCCAGTGGAAGGCCACAAAGATGATGCATCTCCCTATGAGGAAAGGCTGAGTGACCTGGGTCTGCTCAGCCTTGAGAAAATAAGACTTAGAGGTGATCTTATTAATCTTTATAAATATCTGAAGTGTGGGAGTCAAAGAGATATGGCCAACCTCTTTTCAGCAATCTGTGGGGACAGGACAGGGGGAAGCAGCCATAAACTGGAGCATAGGAATTTCCACACCAGTATGTGGAGGAACTTCTTCGTGGTGTGGGTGATGGAGCACTGAAACAGGCTGCTGTGGGAGGTTGCGGATTCTCCTCTGGAGATATTCAAGACCCATCTGGACACCTAGCTGTATAGCCTTCTGTAGACAGCCTGCTTTTCAGGGGGGGTGGACTTCATGATCTCTAGAGGTCTCTTCCAATCCCTACAGTTCTGTGATTCTGTGATTATTTTGATGAGGACATAATGCCCATGATTTTGTAGCTTTAATGGAGCTAAACAAAAAGCCACACCTACTTTGTCCTTGGGTGTTTTGTATTTGTCCTGTGGAATGAAGGATAAGTCTGAAAAACATAGTAATAGACCTGGCGGTTTATCATTTTTGCCATTTCAGACAGTTTTGTCTTTCTGATATTCTTTTTGAACCTAATCTTACACTCATGGTGTTCAACTCCTGGGTGAGGGTCTCTTTTTACTCTTTTGCACAGGAGGAAGACATGTTACCTGAGGGAGGAAGCAGTGAACAAGTATTGTTTAGCCTCACAGCAAAACATGTCCTTGCTGTCTTTCTGTACAGGCATTTATATGCTCTAAAGATATTTTCATGAGAGCATAGGAAAGTTTGTTCTTACTTGTAGTGAATCATCATCATCATCATAGAATCATCATCGAATGGCCTGGTTTGAAAGAGACCACAATGATCACGTAGTTTCAACCCCCCTGGTATGTGCAGGGTCACCAACCACCAGACCAGGCTGCCCAGAGCCACATCCAGCCTGGCCTTGAATGCCTCCAGGGATGGGGCATCCACAGCCTCCTTGGGCAACCTGTTCCAGTGTGTCACCACCCTCTGTATGAAAAAATTCCTCCTAATATCTCACCTAAACCTCCCCTGTCTCAGTTTAAAACCATTTCCCCTTGTCCTATCACAATCTACCCTCGTAAACAGGTGATCTGCAGCCAGCTCTGTATTCCACATGTACTCCACAAGTGGGCTTTTCTCACATATTGCAGCAAGAATTGGGGAGTTTTTACTTGTCTTAGCATTGTTGTGAGTTTAGTCCTTTGCTTTTGTGTTGAAGCACGTTTATTAACCTTTTCAGTGTACTTGAGCTTCTCTAAATATATTGAATTCCTCTTGGATGCTTTTGAAAGTGTTGGCACAGCATATACCTTTCTAGGAGTATGGACAATAGCCACTGTCTGAAACAAGTTTGTGTGGTGTTCTGAAGTTGACATCCATGTCATTATTCTGTAAATTAGTACATTTTGTGCTGTTATGCAAGGTTATCTTGTGTCAGAATAATAAAAGCTGAATGTGCTAAAAGGCTGATAAACCTGCCATGAAGGATCACACTGTTCACATTCTTCTGCCTAACACCTGTTGCTTCACTGCTGGTAAGATTGTGTCTACCAGTGAAAAGTGTAATAAATAAATAGATAAAAAGGCATTTTTCAGGCAGTTCAGATCCTAGCCTTAGCTGCTTTGAATTTAATATTGTCTTTGAGCCGATTTACAGAGAAGGACTATGAGAAAGCACAGCTGTTTTGAATTTCTGCATATTAAAAGTGGACGAAGTGACTTTTCACAGATACTGTCATAGCCTTGAGGACTGAATGACAAAACAAGTGCTCCTTCTGTTGGCAGGTGGTAAGTTCAGTCCTTTGAAACGCAAAATAAAAATAATAAAGTGTGTGAGTATGGGGATTTGGAGGGCTGCCTGCAAGGAGGGAGAAGGGACAAGGTCCCCTCAGTTGCTGGCAGCGTGTGTGCGTAAGCTGTCAGCCCACTTCCATCGTGCTCTGCATGGATAGGGGGAGAAGGGAAGTTCAGCCCTAGTGCTGCGGCTTAGCACAATGATCCCCTTTCTGGGTACCGGGGTCACAGCTGCTGTCTGGGGATTATGCACAGAAGAGCTCTTCTTCTTGGGAGAGCAAGGTTTCCTGGAACATTAAGTAGTGGCTGGAAGCAGGAGGAACTATCTGGGAGAGAGACAAAAGAAAGGCAGATGAGGCACGGGGCAGGCTGTGGCCTTTGGGAGAGGAAGGTCATTGGCAAGAGAAAACTGCAAGTAGATGGCACTTTGGTGGAAAAGACTCCAGTTTTGGTGCTGAGGTGGTCCCTTTATGGGTTAAAACCTGCTATGGATTATGACTGCTGGTTTGCAGAGCTTGGAATTTTGTATGGGAAGTGGATGAAGTCTGTCAGAGCTTGGCCACTCCCCAAAATTGCTTCATTGCTCACCATCTCGTGCTTGATTTAATCACTAATTTATTGTTCAGAAATAGTAATCAATATGGTAACCTGATTTCCCACGTTGAGGTATCTTTTACATACACCATCTGCTCAGAAAGTTATTTTTTTTGTATTCTCTGGACTAGGGTGCTGTTAACATGTCTTCTGTGTATGGTGCTTTCCTCTTCTTTTTCCTTTTTTTTTTTTCCCTCTCTTACCCTGCCATTTCATCTCTTGGATGTACTAATTGCCTGGAAAGTACTGAGAAAAGTCCTTCTACCCACGTATAACGTGCCAGCACCTATGTTTTGTGTGGGTAGGTCTATATTTGAATCTGGGGCCATCTGCCTATTTCCCCCCCCCCCCCCCCCCCAAAAAAAAAAAAGCCAACAAAAGAAAAACTATCAGGTTTCTTGCAGTTTTCTGCAAGGGCAGTGGTCCCAATTCTTCTGTATAACTTGAAAGAACAATCCAATTTATCCTACAGTTATAATATTTAAAGCTTATCTCCTGTTAATCACTTATCTCTGAAGCTAAGAATCATTTCCCATGGTAGATGAAATTTCCCACCACTCCCATATGCTGCTTACCATTTTTTTTTAGTGGCTTCAGAATCCACTAACACTTCTTATTATCTGAAACAAATGGACACTATGTAATATGATGCAGGGAAGGTGGAGGCAAAGGATTCTCACAATGTATGCATTCAAACTATGTGAAAATCTAAGTGGGAAAAATATGACTGTCAGTAGAACTTGTCATAGAGCGTTTAGGGCACATCATATAATAGCAAATCTTTGGTATTTTGAAGGCAAAAACAACCCACAAAACTTAAGCAGAATTCCGGAAAGACACTAATGAGTAATATTTGGTAATTATCAGTGTTTAAATGTACTATTATAGACTCTAGCTGTGCCTGCTGCATGAGTATTTCATAGAATTATAGGATGGTTTGATTTGGAAGGGACCTTTTGAAGGCCATCTAGTCCAACTCCCATGCAGTGGACAAAGGTGATACCTACAGCTAGATCAGGTGCTCCAAGCCTCTTCCAGCCTGACCTTGGATGTCTCCAGGAACAGGGTCAGTGCCTCACCACTCTTATTGTAGAAAAACTTCCTCCTTATATTCCATCTAAATCTCCCGTCTTTTAGTTTGAAACCATTTCACCTTATTTTATCACAACAGACCCTGCTAACAAGTCTGTCTTCTTTTTTCTTATAGCTCCCCTGCCTTAGATACTAAAACACCACTATCAGGTCTTCCTGGAGCCATCTCCAGGCTGAACAGCCTCACTCTCAGCCTGTCTTCACAGGGGAGGAGTTTCATCCCTTGGATCATTTTTGTGTCTCTACTCTGGACACACCCCAACAGGACCTAGTCTCTCCTGTACTAGGGACTCCACATCTGGATGCAGAGACCTCAAGGTGAGAACTTATCAGCACAGAGAGGGGCGGGATCAGCTCCTTTGACCTCCTGGCCATGCTTCCTCTGATGCAGCCCAGGGCAGTGAGAGCACAGTGCTGGCTCATGTCCAAGCTGCCATCCACCAGTACCCCCACGTTCTTTTCAGCAAAGCTGTGCTCCATCCTTGTATCCCTCAGCTTGTATTGATAGTGGAGATTGCTGTGACCCCTGGACAAGACCTTGCACTTGGCTTTGTTGAAGCTCTTGAAGTTCACCTAGGCCCACTGCTTGAGCTTGTCTTGATCTCTCTGGATGGCATCCCATCCCTCAGGTGTGTTAACTTCACCACACAGCTTGTTGTTATCCACAAACTTGCTGAGAGTACACTCAATCCCACAGTCAACACTGTTGCTGGAGATACTAAAGTGCATCTGTTCCAGTACTCATCCCCAAGGGACGTCACTCGTCACTGATCTCCAACTGGACATTGAGCCATTGATAATTGCTGTCTGGGTACGATCTCGCAACCAGTTCCTTGTCCACTTAATGGTCTACCCATCAAATCTTCATCCTTCTAATTGGGAAAGAAGGATGTTGTGTGGACCGTATCAAAAACTTTTCTGAAGTGTGGATAGACTACATCAGTGACTCTTCCCTAGTCCACAGATGTAGTTATGTCATCAAAGAAGGCCACTAGTTTGGTCAGACAGGACTTGCCCTTGGTGAAGCCATGCTGGTTGTCTTGTATCATCTCTCTTTGTTCCATGTGCCTTAGCATAGTTTCCAGGAGGATCTGCTCCGTGATCTTCCCCAGCACAAAGGTGAGGCTGACACATCATTAGTTCCTGGGTTGTTTTTTCTACCCTTCTTAAAAATAAATGTGACAATGCCTTTTTTTCCAGTCACTAGGGACTTCACCTGACTACCATGGCTTTTCAGATATCATCAAGAGTGGCTTGGTGACTACATCAGCCAATTCCCTCGGGACCCTGGGGTGCATCTTATCAGAACCCATAAATTTGTGGATCTTCAGATTCCTCAAGCTGTCATGAACCTGGTCCTCACAGTGGGAGGTTCATTGCTTCCTTAGTCCCTCCTTCTGATCCATCTGCTCATGGAGTACGTGAAAAGCAGTTGTCAGTTAAGACTGAGGCAAAAATAATGTTGAGTACTTCAGCCGTTTCCTTGTCTGCTGTTACTGGCCTGCCTGTGTTACTCACTAGGGGGATCTGTACCTTCTTGGACTTAACTTTCCTGACCTTCTTGTAGAGGTCTTATTCTTCTCGGCACCCCTTGCCAAGTTCAGTTCTAGTTGGGCCTTGGCTTTCCTGACCCCATCCCTACACAACTTAGCAGCATCCCTATGCTCATCCCAGAATACCTATCCCTGCTTCCTAAATTGCACTATCACTCTTAACCATTTCACTTTTAAAACTGTATTTTGTTTTGCCTCTGTAAATCTTCCTCCAAAAAGGAATGTTACAAAAGAAACTGGTGAGATAAGAGATGCTGTTGTTCTTGTTGAAAGTTGGTATGTGCTTCTGTTGCATCTGGGAACATAAGCATACAAAACAATACAAAATCTATTAAGAGAAGAAACTCGGTAAAAGCTTGCTATAATGTAGAAATGTAACCTGTGTTGCTCACTCCAGTGCCTGGTTGATAGTTTTGTTAGAGAGAAATGCTGAAGAGGTCTTCTTTGCCAAGAGAGAAGTGAAGCACCTTCATTGTTTTTATGAATCACTAGTCCTTGCCGCTGAGTGCTGGTGACTGCCCCTGCATCTGATGTGTTGGGTTGAAATCTAACTGGGATGAAAAACTTAGACTTTCATAAAGTCTTAAGATCAATATGTAAAAGAAAGAAACAGTTTAGTTAAAAACTGAGGGAAGTATTACTGAAATGTTCCTCGGGAATAACCCAAACATGGTTTTTGTATTCCTGAAAATGCAGCATGTTTAAGGTAGATTATACAGGTAATTTGGTATGTTTAAAGATTGTTGTATCAGCTGACCTCTGTAGCTTAAACAGAAATCTAGGCACACACCATGAAATATCAATAAAGTAGTTTCATTGCCTGTGAAAGAAAACATTCTGGCCTGATTTTTGAATTAAAGATACACCTCTTTTATATTTGTGAAGTATCTCAGCAAACACAAAAAGACAGTCTATTTGGTTTATGTACTTCATTTTGCAGCACTGTAATGGTATGTTTCTGAGCTAAAACATGCTTTCCTTTACAATCTCCATCACTTAGATGTATATAATCTATTTTAGATGGCAAAAAGAGTTTAAAATTCAGGCTGAAACGTGGTTCAAAGGAGAAATGGAGGCAGAAAATCCTTCTCCGGTGCCTACTGTTGAGGTGTAGAACTTCTTCCCCCACATCTCTAAATTTAGGATTTACACCTGCACTGAGAACCAAAGGCTTTTCGAAAAGAAAATGACAAGTTGGGTAGAAGAAATTACAAAAATTTTCAGATGGAAATAAAATAACTGCTTTTTCTTTTCTCTCTCTGTAGCAGTTCTGTTTATCTGCTTACCTTCCAGTGTGCAGTTTTCTTCTTACTTACTTGCACAGGATATCCATAATGGCAATTCAGCTTATAGAGATAAAAAGAGATAAATGTATTGGTAATACGTATTTTGGGTCCTCAGGAAAAATCTTGAACAACAACTACCATTACGGACCAGCACATCCAACATTACACCAGATTCTTCAAAACTGTGGGAGAATTACAATTGACTTTAGTTCTGTAGGGCATCTTGTTTGGTTGTTATATCTTGGATTAATGGTTTTGTGTGTGTGTGTGTCAGTACGTAGGAATTCCAGAACCATTTTTCTTTGAAATACTTGGAAGTTAGATTGAAATTTAATCAGCATCCACAGTAACGTGACGTTATGGTTATATCATAGGTAGGAAATAGAGTATAGTTTTTTAGAGAGGGAAGGGTTTGTATGCTTTCAAGATGCAGGCACTGCAATGTTTCTGGAGTTCTTAAACCTCAGAGCTACATTTTTTTGAGGAAGGCACCCTGTAGTAGGGTACAGGATAATTCTTCCCTCCCCAGTTTGGGATCAGCTTCTGCAGCTGGGACCTCTCTGTCCCTGTATAGCCTTGAGAGTCCAGGATGCTTTGAGATACAGGTATGTGTCTGGCTGAGTAGTCGGGCTATTGCATTCAGAGCAGAAATTTCAGACTAGCTAATTTTTACCATATCCTGAAAAGACTTAAGATCACCTCTGTCTTAACTTGATACCTTCAGTCAGATTCCCCCAGTCAGGGAAGTGTTTAGAAGGCAGTAAAAAATAGTAACAATTTAGGAAGTCAATTTTACTATGCTAAATTAGAAGGGAAGAAAGACGCGAGGGACTCATCTCACTTTGTGGCAAATCAATCTTTTTTTGATTGCCAGTAGTTAGGGGGGTTGCTTTTATATGAGATTAATATAGAAGACCAGAAACTATTTCTGCTTAGAGGAGCAGGCATAGCATGTCCTGAACATTTTCTGTGGCTTTCTCTTCTCGCTGCAAGCTGTAGCGTGAAGCATATTCTGAGATACTTGGATGTTGTTCACTTGCATAGAAGAAAATAGCAGTAGGTGGGATACTGGAGAAGTTAATAGCACTTACTCAATGTGGAGGTGAGAAGATAGTTTTGCAAGATAGTGACTCATGATGCTGAAGTGAATGCAGTGAGCGTGGTTTTGTTTTAGCTTAGATATCATACCTGTTGAGGTCTGAGAAAAAGCAAGGGAATCTTTGGTAGCAGTGGTATCAAGGTTCAATAGCCTGTAGTGATCTGACCTGTAAAAACCCATCCCATCACATGAGAACACAGAGCGCTCTTTCTGGGGCTTTCTGAAAGGAAGAGTGGTGCCATTGTTTGTAGGGTGCTGTCCGGTGCCAGCATGCCACAGCAGATGGCAGCATGTGCGGTATATTTGTCATGTGCCTGTATCTAGTGAGTATGAAGTAAAACTGGAATTTGAGAATATGTCCTTGGTTGGTAAAGGGTTGTGGTATTGTGGTCAAGTCCCTTTGGAGCATTTGCAATACAGAATGTACTGTTTTACCCTGTTATGACTCCTTTCACTTCTCTGCATTTTCTTCTCCAATATTTTGAAGATAAATTCCGCATTTAATGTCTTCATATCATTGGATACTTTTTTTTCTCAACCTTTTCTTTTCTTGATCTGAATTCCAAGATATGATGCCATTTTACCTAAGGTTTCAGTTAATACACCTATCCCTAAGAAGCCTAAAAGCTTGTTTCTGAGTTCACTGGACTTCTTAGCAGGTGCTTCTCATTTCTCATGCTGCCTTTTTGTGACCTACAATAATTGTTGTAGTGCAAGAACATCCATTTGTAAACAGAGCTGAAATCTCTTTTATTTAGTTCTGTGCCAAGCTATCACAGCAGTTGATTGAACAACACTTTTGAGAGGATCCATCTCACAAAAAGTGCTTACAAAGTAAAGATCTGCTTGTCTTTGTATGAGTGAGAAAACCCATTAATTTTCCTGCATAGATTGCTTTACCACTGTAATGCATCTGTTAATGACTGGATAAAGGCTTCTAAAAGCTGTCATAAATCCTTCCTCCCTTTGCTTTAATATGTGGCCTTTCTGTGGCAAACTGAGGTGGCCCTGTCCGCCATTTTGATGCCGAGTTGCGAAAAAAGAGGCAATTCACAGGTGGCAGTGGAGAAATACTGCCAAATAAAGAGGTCTACAGCTAGGTTTCTCATAGGGTTTCTCGTATGGGTTACTTCGTAGATCAGAAAGTCTCAATCCAGTCGTTTGTGCCCTTGAGTGCAGCAAACATTGTTTAAAGCGAACATGCATCTACTAGAGATAATGCAAAAGCTCTGTTTGTTTCTTTTGGAATTAAGAAATGAAACTGGTAGGAACTGCTCCTACCAGGCAGTGGGGGACTTTCAAAAGCCATTGTGTTGATACCCAACTGGAGGGAGTATGGTGCTGTGGGTCCCCTTGGCACATGGACCTCTGAGAAGAAGCAGCTGCTCATCTGGAGCATGTCTTGAGTGTTGCCACTGAAGGAAGCAAGGAGTGCGGATGGATCCTGATCCTCAGCAAGGGACAGGATAAGGGTATGAACAAAGCAGACATTTCTTCTACGAGACCTTTTCTAAAGGCTGCATCTCAGGCTTTGCAGGCTCTTTTTTCTGAACAGTTTTCAGATCCACCTCACTTACGAGCTGCCTAGGATCACAGTGGCATTCTGCTTTTCTGCTGTAATCTCATGTTGTTAGGGAGCGTGATTCTTGTTCTTAGCTGTGCCATATATAGAAGATTACATAAGTACCTTGGAAATCTTAGGGAAAAAAGAAATCCATGTAATTTTATGTCTTCCTCCTAGAGAACATTCTGTTTAATATACAAGAGGAAGAAGGCAACCATGCCTCTTCATTACCAAAAAAGCCACTGACCGGCTGCCTATTTGCCCAGCTGTACTAATGAGCAATTGCCCAAAACAGGGAGCTGAAGTGAATCTCTTCTCTTGGAAGTTGTTTCCCAAAGATGTTTTGATACCCGAGTACTTTGCACTGTGCTGAATTAGTGTCATTTTCATCTCCTTCTCCCTGCCCTGCTTCTTCCTGTAGATGAGTACTGATTTTCTATTTTGAAGCCAATTTGTAAAGGGGTGTGTGCTTTGTGATTCAGGTCTGCTGTCTGTAAACCTCACATTGAGCCAAAGGATAATCCCAGGATGTGGGGTGGCTTTGTTTCCTTCTATATTGTAGCAGTTAAATTTCTCATTGAAAACTGGTATTTTCAGCAGTGTGCTGTGCTACAGGGGAATTGGACTGTAGGTGCAGTAGCCCACATGGCTTTCTGTTGGGTTGTGTTCGTGTTTGTTGGCCTTGTGATCCTTGACAGCAGGGTCTGCCGCAGCATTTGGGGCAGCCAGGCAGACACTCCTGGAGGATACCTCCAGCACATGCTTTGGTGAAAGCACTGCATGGAGATGATGTTGCTCTTTGCAGTGCTGAAGGAGTGACTCTCCTCCTCTCCTCCTCTCCTCCTCTCCTCCTCTCCTCCTCTCCTCCTCTCCTCCTCTCCTCCTCTCCTCCTCTCCTCCTCTCCTCCTCTCCTCCTCTCCTCCTCTCCTCCTCTCCTCCTCTCCTCCTCTCCTCCTCTCCTCCTCTCCTCCTCTCCTCCTCTCCTCCTCTCCTCCTCTCCTCCTCTCCTCCTCTCCTCCTCTCCTCCTCTCCTCCTCTCCTCCTCTCCTCCTCTCCTCCTCTCCTCCTCTCCTCCTCTCCTCCTCTCCTCCTCTCCTCCTCTCCTCCTCTCCTCCTCTTTTCATTCAAGAATACTGAATAACATAATTATTTGAAAGATTTTATCCTCTGCAGTTCCTTCTTTTCAGAAAGAGTGAAAATTTGTTAAATGTGCTTGCAAACCAGGAAAGGAGGAGGGGATAGAACTTCAAACAGCGCTGCTAAAAACAGCCTGGGCTGCTTTTGTTTAGACTTTCAAAACGCAGCAGCTTAATGCCTCCATTGTACAGAGAGGGAAATATGCTAATTCGAAGCACATTTCCCATTAGAAGCCCTTTCAGCCGTGTCATCACAGAGATATGAAAGACGATAAAAGCAGGGGGGCCAGGGGAGGGCTGCGCTGCGGGTGCGCGGCCGTGCCTCATTGTTTGCGGGGCTGAATGGGGCTGACGAGCCCAGTCACCCGTGAAGGCCTGCAGCCCGGGGGCCAAGCAGGTTCCCATGGGCGCCGGCTGCCCCCTGCCCTGCCCTGCCCTGCCCTGCCTCTCCTTGGCAGCCCTGCCTGCTCGCGTGAAGAGAAATGCATCCATCACTGTTTGGCCTATGTGGAAAATGTACGGGCATTGCTCATTTAAAACACTTTGTGATGTATGTGAAAACCTAGCTTTTCCTTTTTCCTAGCCTTTCCTTTTTCCTCCTCCTTCAAGTCATTATGAGAGCTTTGAGTCTCACATTTTGGTTCAGGAGTCTGACCCTGTTGGTCTGGAGCTGGGAAGATGCTCACTTTACCAGAAAGACTACGTTTTCTGTTTTCTTTCTGACAGGCGTTGGTGTTGGTTTTTTGTAGAGAACTTGGGATTAAATGATCTTGAGGTTCTGGTGATGTTGCTATGATATTTGCTTGGAGACAGTTTGAAATGGCAATGAGATTTTAGCTCTAGCTGTTTGTTTGGCTCTACAAACCTGCCGTATACTAATGCTGAATTAAACTAAGAAAATGGGCTTTTGATTGCATTTGCAATTTGGTGATGTTCCATTTGCAGTAGAAGTATCTACTACAATCAATGGCACAATTAGTTTAAATATTGCTGAGGACCGTAGCTGGAATTATTCTCTCAGAAATGCTTTTAATGCAGTGGTTGGGCTTCGATTTCTTACCTGTACTGCTTCTGAACATGTAGATGGGACTAGATGATTTTGGTTAGGCTTAAGAAGTGGAGGTCCTTTTCAACAGGCTGTGAGCAAGTCTGTGACCTGCAGTGAGGAGACCTCTGCCCTATGTCGAGCAACCTCCCTTCAGTCACCTGCAGGATGGTCAACACATACTTCTCATAGCACATTTTATGATACACAGTTCCTCATCCTATAGAACAGTGATTGCATCTTATTCCTAGGCTTGCCTGTGTTGTTTCTGTCTTGTGCCTTTCTCCATCTTTTAATATATATTTATATATTTTTTCAATATATTCATCACATTTCCATTTGCCTGGTTCCACAGCTCTCATCTTTTACCTCTCCAAATGGTGCAGAGCAGTGGTGAAGATGGTGGTACTTAGGGAAACAGAAGTGGTGACAGAGAGAGACACACAATGTCTCTGTAGTACTGTTGAGAGCAAAAATACTCAAGTGACTTTTTGTATCATGAACACAGAGCAGGCATATGGTGATGATGCTTAGTGTTTACACTTCAGAAGGAAGCACTAAGTGCAAAGAGTCTTGTTTTACAGATGTGCTGAAGCCTAGAGAAGGAAAGTAAAGTGAGTTGGAAATGATGCTAGAAACAGGTCAAGAATGCTAGATACTGAATGAGTGTCATTCTGACATGTGACAACCTGCGGAAGTGATGGCTTTGAGCTATTTAAAACAAGTGAATGTCATGTTTGGAAAGAAACTGGAAAACAAGGATGTTAACGTCAGGTTAGAATCACTTGGAAGAAAGTCTAGGTGGCTTTTGAAAGGGCCTTGATGCAGTGGAACAGAAGGACTGGGAGGCAGGGATCCAGCTCTGACTGATTTTGGAGAAGCTGCTTCTCAGTGGGCCGCAGAGGGAGCATGGCTGTATGAGGCCACCGCTGCCTGGCCTTGGTGGCAGAGCTCCTTTGGCGTGAGCTTTCCTGCATCTCACAGTCACGGCTGCAGGATGGCTCTGCTGCTGAGCCACCCCAAAGCTCCAAGCTCACCAGGCGAGACAAAGTGTTGGAAATGTATACTGTAGGGAATAATCCTGCCTTGGCAAAGGGGTTTTGCTTGACAGCCTCTCTGGGAATTTGGGCTGAAAGCTGCTACTTTGTCCTTAGCTCACCCTATAGCGCTTTTGTCTTGGAGCT